>NC_091985.1:201224364-201530734 GCF_044704955.1 Pristiophorus japonicus | reverse complement strand
CCCCTCAGTATAGCTCGCTCTCTCTCTCCCCAGTCTAGCTCTCTCTCTCCCTGCCAGTCTCGCTCTCTCAGTACCCCACACCGTCTCGTTCTCTCTCTCCCCGCTGCAGTCTCGCTCTCCTCTCTCCGCCGCCCACCCCCACCACGGTATCGCTCTCTTTCTCCACCCCCTGTCTCCCTCTCTCTCCACCCTCCATCTCCCTCTCTCTCTCCACACCCCGTCTCCCTCTCTATCTTCCCCCAAGTCTCCCTCTCTCTCTCGCCCTCAGTCTCCCTCTCTCTCTCGCCCCCAGTCTCCCTCTCTCTCTTGCCCTAGTCTCCCGCTCTCTCTCGCCCACAGTCTCCCGCGCTCTCTCGCTCCGAGTCTCCCGCTCTCTCTCACCCCCAGTCTCCCACTTTCTCTCGCCCCCCAGTCTCCCTCTCTCGCTCACCCCCAGTCTCCCTCTCTCTCTCACCCTCCAGTCTCTCTCTCTCTCCACCGCCCCAGTCTCTCTCTCTCTATCTCTCTCCCCCCATCCCCCAGTCCCTCTCTCCCTCTCTCTTTCTCTCTCACCAAGTCTCTATCTCTCTCTTTCCCCACCCCCAGTCCCCCTCTCTCTCCCCCAGTCTCTCTCCTCTCCAACCCCCCAGTCTCTCTCTCTCTCTCTCTCCCCCTAGTCTCTCCCTCTCTCTACCCCCCAGTCTCTCCCTCTCTCCCCATCCCAGTCTCCTGTCTCTCCCCCCCACCTCAGTCTCCTTTCTCTCCCCGCCTAGTCTCCCTGTTTTTCCCCTCTAGTCTCCCTTTCTCTACCCCCAGTCTCCCTCTCTCTCTCTCCCTGCTAGTCTCGTTCTCTCAGTACCCCACACCGTCTCGTCTCTCTCTCCCCGCTGCAGTCTCGCTCTCTCTCTCCGCCGCCCACCCCCACCACGGTATCGCTCTCTTTCTCCACCCCCTGTCTCCCTCTCTCTCCACCCTCCATCTCCCTCTCTCTCTCCACACCCCGTCTCCCTCTCTATCTTCCCCAAGTCTCCCTCTCTCTCTCGCCCTCAGTCTCCCTCTCTCTCTCGCCCCCAGTCTCCCTCTCTCTCTTGCCCCTAGTCTCCCGCTCTCTCTCGCCCACAGTCTCCCGCGCTCTCTCGCTCCGATTCTCCCGCTCTCTATCACCCCCAGTCTCCCACTTTCTCTCGCCCCCAGTCACCCTCTCTCTCTCGCCCCCAGTCTCCCTCTCTCTCTCGCCCCCAGTCTCTCTCTCTCTCCACCACCCCAGTTTCTCTCTCTCTATCTCTCTCCCCCCATCCCCCAGTCCCTCTCTCCCTCTCTGTTTCTCTCTCACCTAGTCTCTCTCTCTCTCTTTCCCCACACCCAGTCCCCCTCTCTCCCCCCCAGTCTCTCTCTCTCTCCAACCCCCTAGTCTCTCTCTCTCTCTCTCTCTCCCCATGTCTCTCCCTCTCTCTACCCACCAGTCTCACCCTCTCTCCCCATCCCAGTCTCCCTGTTTTTCCCCTCTAGTCTCCCTTTCTCTCCCCCGCCCAGTCTCCCTGTTTTTCCCTCTCGTCTCCCTTTCTCTAACCCCCCAGTCTCCCTCTCTCTCTCTCTCCCCCCAGTCTCTCTCTCTCTTTCTCTCCCAGTCTATCTCTCTCTCCACCCAGTCTCTCTATCTCTCCCCCCAGCCTCTCTCACTCTCTCTCCCCCCAGTCTCTCACTCTCTCATCCTCAGTCTCTCTCTCTCATCCCCAGTCTATCTGTCTTTCACCCCCCCCCCAGCCTCTCGCTCTCTCTCTCCCCCCAGTCTCTCTCTCTGCCCCCAATCTCTCTCTCTCTCTCACTCACTCAGTCTCTCTCTCTCTCATCCCAGTCTCTCTCTCGCTCTCAACCGCAATCTATCTCTCTCTCTCCACCCAATCTCTCTCTCTCTGCCCCCAGTGTGTGTATCTCTCTCTCTCTCTCTCTCCCAGTCTCTCTCACTCTCTCGCTCTCTCTCTCATTCTCTCTCTCCACCAGTCTCTCTCTCTCTCTTTCTCTCCCCCCAGTCTCTCTCTCTCTCTCTCTCTCCCCCAGTCTCTCTCTCTCTCTCCCCAATCTCTCTCTCTTTCTCTCCCTCCCCCCGTGTCTCTCTCTCACTCTCTCTCTCCTCCCCCCAGTTTCTCTCTCTCTCTCCCCCAATCTCTCTCTCCCCCCCAATCTCTCTCTCTCTCTCCCTCCCCTCAGTCTCTCTCTCTCTCTCTCTCTCTCTCTCTCTCTCTCTCTCTCTCTCTCTCTCTCTCTCTCTCTCTCTCTCTCTCTCCCCAGTCTCTCTCTCTCTCTCTCTCTCCAACCCAGTCTCTTCTATATCTCTCCTCCCCCCACCCCTACCCCAGTCGCACTCTCTCTCTCTCTCTCTCAAAAGAACATAAGAACATAAGAATTAGGAACAGGAGTAGGCCATCTTGCCCCTTGAGCCTGCTCCGCCATTCAACAAGATGATTGCTGATCTGGCCGTGGACTCAGCTCCACTTACTGGCCCGCTCCCGTAACCCTTAATTCCCTTATTGGTTAAAAATCAATCTATTGTGATTTTAATACATTCAATGAGCTAGCCTCAACTGCTTCCTTGGGCAGAGAATTCCACAGATTCACAACCCTCTGGGAGAAGCAATTCCCTCTCAACTCGGTATTAAATTGGCTCCCCCGTATTTTGAAGCTGTGCCCCCTAGTTCTCGTCTCCCCGGCCAGTGGAAACAACCTCTCTGCCTCTATCTCATCTATCCCTTTCATTATCTTAAATGTTTCTAAAAGATCACCCCTCATCCTTCTGAACTCCAACAAGTAAAGACCCAGTTTACTCAATCTATCATCATAAGGTAACCCCCTCATCTCCGGAATCAGCCTAGTGAATCGTTTCTGTACCCCCTCCAAAGCTAGTATATCCTTCCTTAAGTAAGGTGACCAAAACTGCACGCAGTACTCCAGGTATAGCCTCACCAATACCCTATACAGTTGCAGCAGGACCTCCCTGCTTTTGTACTCCATCCCTCTCGCAATTAAGGCCAACATCCCATTCGTCTTCCTGATTACCTGCTGCACCTGCAAACTAACTTTTTGGTGTTCATGCACAAGGACGCCCAGGTCCTTCTGCACCGTAGCATGTTGTAATTTCTCCCCATTCAAATAATATTCCCTTTTACTGTTTTTTTTCCCAAGGTGGATGACCTCACACTTTCCGACATTGTATTCCATCTGCCAAATCTTAGCCCATTCGCTTAACCTATCTAAATCTCTTTGCAGCCTCTCTGTGTCCTCTACACAACCCACTTTCCCACTAATCTTTGTGACATCTGCAAATTTTGTTACACTACACTCTGTCCCCTCTTCCAGGTCAATTATGTATATTGTAAACAGTTGTGGTCCCAGCACCGATCCCTGTGGCACAACACTAACCACCGATTTCCAACCCAAAAAGGACCCATTTATCCCGATTCTCTTCTTTCTGTTAGCCAGCTTATTCTCTATCCATGCCAATACATTTCTTCTGACTCTGCGTACCTTTATCTTCTGCAGTAACCTTTTGTGTGGCACCTTATCGAATGCCTTTTGGAAATCTAAATACACTACATCCATCGGTACATCTCTATCCTCCATGCTCGTTATATCCTCAAAGAATTCCAGTGAATTAGTTTGTTAGTGTTTGTGTTTTATCAGAAGAATCACTCAACACTCAGAGTCGGTTCCAACGCCAATGCGGCCTTTATTAACGCCAGCGGGGAGGAAGCCTCAGGACTGGATCCAGGCACTCCTCTCCGCAGAACAAAGGGTTTCATGGATCTTTATATACTATCCAATCATATAGATTATGAATTCAATTAGACCAATAGATAGAGTTTGTTTCTAAACATAAAGTGGCTCATGTGTTGCTAAGAGATGTGTTGCTAAGAGATGTGTTGCTAAGAGATGTGTTGCTAAGAGATGTGTTGCTAAGGAGTGTGTTGCTAAGAACGACTCATGTATCCTGAAACATGGTCCAGGCTCCCCTTATCTTATTGTCCTTGGGTGCTGTCTTTGGGAAGCCTCCTTATCTTAATCCTGTTACAGAGTCGTATTGTTCTTACATTCACAGAACATTCTCCTTCGGAGGCCAGGCTGATTAGAGACATCTGCAGAATTTGTGTGTGGGAAACAACAATTATCAGTTTCCAGGAATGCGGTCCATTTCAGCTAACATAAATCCCTTGAGGCTTCACGGGTAGCCATGTTATGGTATTAGAGTTACATTTAGTTCTAACCTTATACTACAGGTGTAGTTCTAACCTTATGCTACAGGTGTAGTTCTAACCTTATGCTACAGGTGTAGTTCTAACCTTATGCTACAGGTGCCGCTGCCCTAGGGGAGAATTTTCGCTATAACATAGTTAAACATGATTTCCCCTTCATGAATCCATGTTGCGTCTGCTTGCTTGCACTATTCCTATCTAGATGCCCTGCTATTTCTTCCTTAATGATAGCTTCAAGCATTTCCCCACTACAGATGTTAAACTAACCGGCCTATATTTACCTGCCTTTTGTCTGCCCCCTTTTTTAAACAGAGACGTTCCATTAGTTGCTTTCCAATCCGCTGGTACCTCCCCAGAGTCCAGAGAATTTTGGTAGATTATAACAAATGCATCTGCTATAACTTCCGCCATCTCTTTTAATACCCTGGGATGCATTTCATCAGGAACAGGCGACTTGTCTACCTTGAATCCCATTAGCCTGTCCAGCACTACCCCCCTACCGATAGTGATTGTCTCGAGGTCCTCCCTTCCCACATTCCTGTGACCAGCAATTTTTGGAATGGTTTTTGTGTCTTCCACTGTGAAGACAGAAGCAAAATAATTGTTTAAGGTCTCAGCCATTTCCACATTTCCCATTATTAAATCCCCCTTCTCATCTTCTAAGGGACCAACATTTACTTTAGTCACTCTTTTCCGTTTTATATATCTGCAAAAGCTTTTACTATCTGTTTTTATGTTTTGCGCAAGTTGACTTTCGTATTCTATCTTTCCTTTATTTATTGCTTTCTTAGTCATTCTTTGCTGTCGTTTAAAATGTTCCCAATCTTCTAGTTTCCCAGTAACCTTGGCCATCTTATACGCATTGGTTTTTAATTTGATAATCTCCTTTATTTCCTTGGTTATCCACAGCTGGTTATCCCTTCTCCTACCGCCCTTCTTTTTCACTGGAATATATTTTTGTTGAGCACTATGAAAGAGCTCCTTAAAAGTCCTTCACTGTTCCTCAATTGTGCCACCATTTAGTCTGTGTTTCCAGTCTACTTTAGCCAACTCTGCCCTCATCCCACTGTAGTCCCCTTTGTTTAAGCATAGTACGCTCGTTTGAGACACTACTTCCTCATTCTCCAACTGTATTACAAATTTAACCATGCTGTGATCACTCATTCCGGGAGGATCTTTTACTCGGAGATCATTTATTATTCCTGTCTCATTACACAGGACCAGATCTAAGATCGCTTGCTGCCTTGTAGGTTCTGTAATATACTGTTCTAAGAAACAATCCCGTATGCATTCTATGAATTCCTCCTCAAGGCTACCCTGTGCGATTTGATTTGACCAATCGATATGTAGGTTAAAATCCCCCATGATTACTGTCGTTCCTTTTTCACATGCCTCCATTATTTCCTTGATTATTGCCCGCCCCACCGTGAAGTTATCATTTGTGGGCCTATAAACTATGCCCACCAGTGACTTTTTCCCCTTACTATCTCTAATCTCCACCCACAATGATTGAACATTTTGTTCATTAGAACCAATATCGTCTCTCACAATTGCCCTGATATCTTCCTTTATTAACAGAGCTACCCCACCTCTTTTCCCTTCTTGTCTATTTTTCCGAATTGTCAGATATCCCTGTATGTTTAATTCCCAGTCTTGGCCACCCTGCAACCACGTTTCTGTAATGGCCACCAAATCATACCCATTTGTAATGAATAGTGCCGTCAACTCATTTACTTTATTTCGAATGCTGCGTGCGTTTTGGTAGAGTGTTTTAATACTAGTTTTTAAACCATGATTTTTAGCTTTGACCCCTCCTCAAGCCCCTTTATATTCATATATATTGTCCCTTCCTATCACCTTGTGGTTTACACTTACCCCAGTGCTACTCTGCTCTGTTGCCTCCTGCCTTTTACATTCTTTCTTGGGATCCTGTTCATCTGAGCTCTCACGCATTCTAACTAGCTGAGCCCTCTCCTGTGTTCCGAATACTTCTTGCATTGAGGCACCGAGCTTTAATGCTTGTCTTTCTATTACACTTTGATCCTTTAAAATTTTGCTGTACAGTGGCCCTTTTTGTTTTTTGCCTTCGGTTTCTCTGCCCTCCACTTTTACTCATCTCCTTTCTATCTTTTGCTTTCGTCTCCTTTTTGTTTCCCTCTGTCTCCCTGCATTGGTTCCCATCCCCTTGCCATATTAGTTTAACTCTCCCCAACAGCACTCGCAAACACTCCCCCTCGGACATTGGTTCCGGTCCTGCCTAGGTGCAGACAGTCCGGTTTGTACTGGTCCCACCTCCCCCAGAACTGGTTCCAATGCCCCAGGAATTTGAATCCCTCCCTGCTGCACCACTGCTCAAGCCATGTATTTCATTTGAGCTATCCTGCGATTCCTACTCTGACTAGCACGTGGCACTGGTAGCAATCCCGAGATTACTACTTTTGAGGTCCTACATTTGAATTTAGCTCCAATCTCTGTAAATTCGTCTCGTAGGACCTCATCCCTTTTTTTACCTATATCGTTGGTACCAATGTGCACCACGCCAACTGGCTGATCACCCTTCCTTTTCAGAATGTCCTGCACCCGCTCCGAGACACCAGAGAGGCAACATACCATCCTGGAGTCTCGGTTGCGGCCGCAGAAACGCCTATCTATTCCCCTTTCAATCGAATCCCCTATCACTGTCGCTCTCCCACTCCTTTTCCTGCCCTCCTGTACAGCAGAGCCAGTCTCTCTCTCTCTCTCTCACTCTCCCCCCAGTCTCTCTCTCCCTCTCCTCCCCAATCTCTCTCTCCACCCAGTCTGTCCCTCTCCACCCAGTCTCTCTCTCTCTCCGCCAAGTCTCTTTCTCTCTCCGCCCAGTCTCTCTCTCTCTCTCTCTCTCCCCCCGCCAGTCTCTCTCTTTCTCTCTCCCCCAGTCTCTCTCTCTCTCACTCTCTCTCTCCCCCCAGTCTCTCTCTCTCTCTCTCTCTCTCCCCCCCGTCTCTCTCTCTCCCCCCCCCCCCAGTCTCTCTCTCTCTCCCCCCCAGACTCTCTCTCTCCTCCCCCAGTCTCTCTCTCTCCCCCGCCCCTGTCTCTCTCCCACTCTCGCCCCAGTCTCTCTCTCTCCCTCCAGTCCCTCTCTCTCTCGCCCCAGTCTCTCTCTCTCGCCCCAGTCTCTCTCTCTCTCTCTCTCTCTCCCCGCCCAGTCTCTCTCTCTCTTTCACCCCAGTCTCTCTTTCTCCCCCAGTCTCTCTCTCCCTCCTCCCTCACCCCAGTCTCCACCTCTCTCCCCCCCCCAGTCTCCCACTCTCCACCCAGCCTCCCTCTCTCTCCCACCCAGCCTCCCTCTCTCTCCCACCCAGCCTCCCTCTCTCTCCCCTCCAGTCTCCCTCTCTCTCTCCCCCAATCTCTCTTCCCCATCCCCCCAGGCTCTCTCCCACACATCTCTCTCCACACTGCCCCCGAGTCTCTGTCTCCCAGCCCAGTATCTCTCTCCCCCTCCAGTCGCTCTTTCTCTTTCCCCCATCATTCTCTCTCCCCCGTCTCTCTTTCTCTCACTCTCCCCCAGTCTCTCACAATTCCCCACTGTCTCTCCCTCTCTCTCTCTCTCTCCTCCCTCCGGTCTGTCTCTCTCTCTCCCCCCCCCCCCAAGACTCTCTCTCTCTCTCTCCCCCCCCGGTCTCTCTCTTTCTCCCCCCCCCCGCCCACAGTTTCTTTTCCTTTACTGCCTCTTTCTCTCTCCCCCCACAGTCTCTCTCACTCCCCCAGTCCCACTTCCCCACACCCCAGTCGCTCTATCCACACCAGTCTCTCTCCATCTGCCCCCCACCCAGTTTCTCTCTCTCCTCAACCAGTCTCACTCTATCTCTCCCCCCAATCTCGCTCTCTCTCTCTCTCCAATCTCGCTCTCTCTCTCTCACCCACAGTCTCGCTCTCTCTCCCACCCCCAGTCTCACTCTCTCCCCCGTCTCTCTCTCTCTCTCCGCCCCAGTCTTGCTCGCTCTCTCTCTCACCCCCTTAGTCTCGCTCTCTCTCTCTCGTCCCCCAGTCTCGCTCTCTCTCTTGTCCCCCAGTCTCGCTCTCTCTCTTGTCCCCCAGTCTCGCTCTCTCTCTCGTCCCCCAGTCTCGCTCTCTCTCTCGTCCCCCAGTCTCGCTCTCTCTCCCGCCCCCAGTCTCGCTCTCTCCCACCCCCAGTCTCGCTCCCTCCCATCCCCATCTCTCACTCTTTCTCTCCGACCCAGTCTTGCTCGCTCTCTCTCTTGCCCCCCAGTCTCGATCTCTCCCCCCACAAGTCTCGCTCTCTCCAGCCCCCCCCCCAGTCTCGCTCTCTCCCCCCCCAGTCTCGCTCTCTCCCCCCCCAGTCTCGCTCTCTCTCACCCACAGTCTCGCTCTCTCCCACCCCCAGTCTCGCTCTCTCCACCCCCAGTCTCGTTCTCTCCCTCCCCAGTCTCCCTCTCTCCCACCCCCAGTCTCCATCTCTCCCACCCCCAGTCTCCATCTCTCTCACCCCCAGTCTCACTCTCTCTCTCCCACCAGTCTCTCTCTCTCTCTCACCCCACAACACCCCCGAATCTCTGTCTCTCAGCCCAATCCCTCTCTGCCCCTCCAGTCTCTCTTTCTGTTCCATCTCAGTCTCTCTCTCTCTCCCCCGTCTCTCGCTCTTGCCCCCAGTCTCTCTCTCTCCCCACCAGTCTCTCTCTCTCTCTACCACCCCCAGTCACTCTCTCCCTCAGTCACTCTCTCGTTCTCTCTCACCCCCCAGCCCCAGTCAGTCTCTCTCTCTCCCCCCTAGTCAGTCTCTCTATCCCTTCCCGCCAGTCAGTCTCTCTCTCTCTCTCTCTCTCTCACCCCGCTCAGTCTCTCTCTCTCTCTCTCTCCCCCCGCTCAGTCTCTCTCTCTCTCCCCCAAACAAGTATCTCTCTCTCTCTCTCTCTCCCTCCCCGCCAGTCTCCCTCTCTCTCTCCCGAAGTCTCCCTCTCTGCCCCGCAGTCTTTCTCTCTTCCCCGCAGACTCTCTCTCTTCCCTGCTGTCTCTCCCTCTCTCTCTCCCCCCAGTCTCTCTCTCTCACCCCACCCCCCCCCCCCGCCAGTCTCTCTCTCTCTCCTCCCCAGTCTCTCTCTCTCTCTTTCTCCCCGCCAGTCTCTCTTTCTCTCTCTCTTCCCACCCCTCAGTCTCTCTCTCTCCCATCCCAGTCTCTCTTTCTCTTTCTCTCTCCCACCCCCAGTCTCTCTCTCTCTCTCTCTCTCCCCCTCCTGAATCTCTCTCTCTCTCCCCCCCCAGTCTGTATCCCCAAACTCTCTCTCCCCACTCCCTCCGAATCTCTGTCTCCCAGCCCAGTCTTTCTCCCCCTCCAATCTCTCTCCCCCTGCCCCCGAGTATCGCTCTCTCTCCCCACTCTCACCCCCACCACAGACTCTATCTCTCTCTCTCTCTCTCCCCCCAGTCTCTCTCTCTCTCTCCCTCTCTCTCCCCCAGTCTCTCCCGCCAGTCTCTCCCTCTCTCTCTCCCTCTCCCCCCCAGTCTCACTCTCTCCCCCCCTCCCCATTCTCACTCTCTCTTCCCCCCATTCTCTCTCTCTCTCCCTCCCCCAGTCTCTCTCTCTCCCACCCCCCAGTCTCTCTCTGTCTCCCCCCAGTCTCCCTCTCTCCCACCCCCAGTCTCTCTCTTCCTCCCAGTCTCCCTCTCTCTCCCAGCCCCCCAGTCTCCCTCTCTCCCACCCACAGTCTCTCTCTCCCCCCCCCCCCCAGTCTGCCTCTCTCTCCCCCCAGTCTCTCTCTCTCTCCCCCCCAGTCTATCTTCCCCATCCCCCAGTCACTCTCCCCCAACTCTCTCTCCCACTCCCCCCGGATCTCTGTCTCCCAGCCCAGTCTCTCTCTCTCCCCTCCAGTCTCTCGTTCTCTTCCCCCCACTCAGTCCCTCTCTCTTGCCCACCGCCCCCCCCCCACATAGTCTCTCTCTCTCGCTCTCTCCCCTCAAGTCTCTCACTCTCTCTCTGCCACACCAGACTCTCTCTCTCTCCCCAGTCTCTCTCTTTCTTCCCGCCAGCTGCCACTGTCTCTCTCCCTCCACCGCCTCTTTCTATTACTCCCCCAGTCTCTCTTCCCTATGCCCCCAGTCTCTCTCTCCACCCCAGTCTCTCTCTCTGCCCCCACCCCAGTCTCTCTCTCTCTCTCTCCACCCAAGTCTCCCTCTCTTCCCCCCCCAGTCTCTCTCTCTCTCTCTCTCTTTCTCCCCCTCCCCCAGTCTCCCTCTCTCTCCCCTCCCAGTCTCTCTCTCTCCCCCCCCAGTCTCCCTCTCTATGCCCCCCCAGTCTCCCTCTCTCTCTCCCCGCCAGTATCTCTCTCTCCCCCAAGTTTCTCTCGCTCTCCTCTGCAGTCTCTCTTTCCCATCCCCGCAATCTCTCCGAATCTCTGTCTCCCAACCCAGTTTCTCTCTCCCACTCCAGTCTCTCTTTCTCTTCCCCCCCCCCCACCCCCTGAGTCTCTCTCTCCCCATCTCTCTCTCTTGCCCCCCCCAGACTCTCTCTCTCTCTCTCTCTCTCTCTCTCTGTCCACACCAAGCTCTCTCTCTCCCCCAGTCTCTCTCTTTCTCCCGCCCTCTCCAGTCTCTCTCCCTCCACTGCCTCTTTCTCTCTTGCCCCAGTCTCTCTCACTCGCCCAGTCTCTTTTCCCTATTGCCCCCGTCTCTCTCTCCATCCCAGTCTCTCTCTCCCCCCCTCTCCACAGTCTCTCTCCCTCCACTGCCTATTTCTCTCTTGCCCCAGTCTCTCTCACTCGCCCAGTCTCTTTTTCCTATGGCCCCAGTCTCTCTCTCCATCCCAGTCTCTCTCTCTCTCTCTGCCCCCAATCTCTCTCTCTCTCTTTCTCCCCCCGTCTCTCTCTCTCTCTCTCCACCCCCCAGTCTCTCTCTCTCTCTCCTCCCCCCAGTCTTTCTCTCTCTCCTCCCCCAAGTCTCCCTCTCTCTCCCCACCAGTCTCCCCCTCTCTCCCCACCAGTCTCCGCCTCTCTCCCCACCAATCTCTCTTCCCCATCCACCCCAGTCTCTCTCCCTCTCCCTCTCCCCCCCGCCAATCTCTCTCTCTCTCTCTCCCCCCACTCCAGTCTCTCTCTCTCCCCCCCCCCAGTCTCTCTCTCTCTCCACCCCCCAGTCGCTCTCTCTCTCTCTCCACACCCCAGACTTTCTCTCTCTCCCTCCTCCCCCCAGTCTCCCTCTCTCTCCCCACCAGTCTCCCTCTCTCTCCCCACCAATCTCTCTTCCCCATCCCCCCCAGTCTCTCTCCCCCATCCCCCCCAGTCTCTCTCCCCCAACTCTCTCTCCCCACTCTCCCTTGTAAAGTCCTGTCCCCTCAGTACAGATTCACATGAGGCATGTAGTGAAGTCAAGGTCACTCTGGACCTGCACCTTTATTTCACAGCTCTGGAATGCTGCACTTGCCTGAGACCTGTCCTTATATACCTGTCTGGAACAGGTATCCCAGTGTCTCCTGCAAGTGCATCCCTGGTGTTAAGTTATGCTGGAGGTTACAGGTAATATCCTATTACAGTCATGTATAGCATGTTAGGATACAGTTATATATAATAATGTACGATACATGACATCACCCTCCCCCAAGG
The DNA here is from genome assembly GCF_044704955.1 of Pristiophorus japonicus. NCBI lineage: Eukaryota > Metazoa > Chordata > Chondrichthyes > Pristiophoridae > Pristiophorus > Pristiophorus japonicus. Next base: position 201,518,916 of record NC_091985.1, on the reverse strand, counting down.
TCTTATTGTCTTTATAGGTTCAGTCTCGCAGGTTGTCTACGCTTTCGCATGGAGTGTCTGAGTTGTGGTTCAGTTGTTTGCCTTGGTGTCTGTTTTTCTTTGGGTGTGGTTGCTGGTATCTCGCCTGGGCTGTCTGTTTCGATTGCTGTGATTGTTGTTGACTCGCCTGGGCCGTCTGTTGGCATTGCCCTTTCCTCAGGTTGTTCCCTCTGTCCACTAGGTGTGGTGCGAGTTCCACATTGTAGTCTGCCTCTGGTTCCACAGTGTTGTTGGTAAATCTGCTTTTGACTTGGTCTACATGCCTCCGGCAGGTTTGGTCATTGTCCATTTGTACTACCAGTAGCCTGTTTCCTTCCTTGCCCGTTACTGTCCCTGCAAGCCATTTGGGACCCCTGCCATAGTTTAGTACAAACACTTTGTCCCCTATCTCATTCCATCTCCCCCTCGAATTTCTGTCATGGTACTCAGTCAGCTTACGGCGCTTTGCCTCAACGATTTCGTACATGTCTGGGAGGATTAACGAGAGCCTTGTTTTTAAAGTCCTGTTCATCAACAGTTGTGCAGGGGGAGTCCCAGTCAATGAGTGCGAACGAGATCTGTATGCCAGCAGCAGTCGCGATAGGCGACCCTGCAGCATGGGACCTTGGATTTTAAGCATGCTTTGTTTAATGATTTGCACTGCTCTCTCCGCCTGGCCGTTGGAGGCCAGCTTGAACGGTGCCGTCTTAACGTGATTTATGCCGTGGTCAATTATAAAATCTTGGAATTCTGCGCTGGTGAAGCACGGACCATTGTCACTGACCAATATATCAGGGATTCCATGCGTTGCAAACATGGTTGCGAGGCTCTCCACAGTGGTGGAGGTTGTGCTCGAGCTTAAAATGGTGCATTTGATCCACTTTGAAAATGCATGTACAACTACGAGGAACATTTTGCCCATGAATGGGCCCGCATAGTCTACGTTCATCCGCGACCACGGTTTGGTAGGCCAGGACCAGGGGCTCAGGGTAGCCTCTCTGGGGGCATTGCTGAGTTGGGCATAAATGGTGCACAGTCGGACGCAGAGCTCCACGTCTGCGTCAATACCAAGCTCTCGGTGGAGCTCCCGGACAAATGCCTCTCTGCCTCATAGCCTCATAGAGGCATGACTACTCAGCTGCCCCACATCAGGCAGTCCGCTTGTAGTGATAGCTCATGCATGCGCCTGTGAAAGGGTTTGATTTCCTCGGGGAAGGCATCGCGAGCCTCTGCCCAGTCACCGGTTAGGACACATCTTTTTACTAAGGATAACGTGGGGTCGCTGGCCGTCCAGGCTCTGATTTGGTGAGCCGTCATGAGCGAACCTGTGGACTTAAAGGCATTGATTGCCATGACTATCTCACAGTCCTTTTTGTCAGACCCTTCCGTGGTCGCCAGGGGTAGCCTGCTGAGCGCATCGGCACAGTTGTCTGTGCCTGATGGTATAGTCGTAGGACGCCAGCATGAGTGCCCACCGTTGAATTCATGCCGAGGCACTGGTGTTTATTGCCTTGCTCTCGGATAGGAGGGACGTGAGGGGCTTGTGGTCGGTTTCTAACGCGAACTTGGCCCCAAAAAGGTATTGGTGCATCTTTTTGACGCCGTACACGCATGCGAGCACCTCCTTCTCTACCATTCCGTACCCGTGCTCCGCCTGTGAAAGTGACCTGGAGGCATAAGCTATAGGTTGTAATTTACCCGCACTATTGACATGTTGTAAAACGCACCCGACCCCATACGCTGACGCATCACATATGAGAACTAGCTTTTTACCTGGATCAAAGAAAGTCAAAACACTGTTGGAACACAGAAGGTTGCGTGCCTTATTGAAGGCGCATTCCAGGGTGTCCCCCCAAAACCAATCGCACCCCTTCCTGAGTAGCACATGGAGAGGCTCCAGCAGCATGCTTAAGTTCTGCATAAAGTTCCCAAAGTAATTGAGTAGCCAGAGAAAGGCGCGCAGTTCCGAGACATTTTGGGGCCTGCGTGCCAGGCGAATTACTTCGGTTTTGGACGATGTTGGGTGGATTCCGTCAGTGGCAATTCTTCTGCCCAAAAATTCAATCTCGGGTGCGAGAAATAGGCACTTGGATTTCTTAACTCTTAGGCCTACCCGATCCAACCACTTTAGTACTTCCTCCAAATTACGGAGATGGGAGTCGGTGTCCCTGCCCATGATAAATATGTCGTCTTGAAATACAACTGTCCTCGGGATGGACTTGAGCAGACTCTCCATGTTGCGCTGGAATATGGCAGCTGCCGACCTGATGCCGAACGGGCATCGATTGTACATGAAAAGGCCTCGATGTGTGTTGATGGTGGTGAGTAGCTTGGATTCCTCGGTCAATTCTTGCATCATATACGCAGATGTGAGGTCTAGTTTTGAGAAAAGTTTGCCTCCAGCCAATGTGGCAAATAAGTCCTCCGCTCTGGGCAGCGGGTACTTGTCCTGTAAGGAGACTCTGTTTATGGTAGATTTGTAGTCCCCACAGATTCGTACGGATCCATCAGGCTTCGTGACTGGGACGATGGGACTTGCCCAGTCGCTAAATTCCACAGGTGATATAATGCCTTCCCGCAGAAGCCTGTCTAGTTCGTGTTCAATCTTTTCCCTCATCACATAGGGTACAGCTCTGGCCTTGTGTTGGACCGGTCTAGCATCCTGTGTGATGTAGATTTTGACTTTGGCACCTTTGAAAGTGACCACACCTGGCTGAAAGAGATGTTCAAATCGCTTTATAACGGTTGAGCAGGAGCTCCGTTCCTCTAATGACATGGCATGGACATCATCCCATTTCTAGTTTAGTTTTGCCAGCCAACTTCTCCCCCAGCAGTGCTGGGGGATCTCCGGGGACAATTCACGGGTGAAGTCGGTTCACTATCCCTTTGTGTGTGATGGAGAGCATCGCGCTGCCGAGGACTGGTGCGATTTCTTTGGTATAGGTCCTTAGTTTGGTGTCGACCCTTGTGAGTTTTGGTCTGTCTCTTTTATGCAGCCACAGTTGTTCAAATTGTTGAGCGCCCATGAGAGATTGACTCGCTCCCGTATCCAGCTCCATGTTGACAGGTATCCCGTTGAGTAGGACCCTCATAATTATAGGAGGCGTTTTGTTGTAGGAGCAGCGGCCATTGATCGTGTTGACCCGCTGTATATCGGTGTCCCGGGTACTGTCCCCACCATCTTCTGATCTGCTTTCTGACCCATCTGATTCGTGTACCAGCTGAGCTGCCGTTTTTTGCACATGCGGGCCAAATGCCCTGTATATTCACAGTTCCTGCAAACAGCCTGCTGAAATCGACATCTCCTTGATGATTGCCCAGCTCCACACCTCCAACACAGACCACTTCCATTGTTTCCAAAGAATGAGCTGCGTCTGGCTGATCTCACTTGAGCTTCTCTCAGTTTGTAGTTGATTGCTCGCATTGTGGGTTGATGAGGTGTGAACGGCCGTTCCTGTGGCCCTTGATGGCTTCTGGCGCCACTGCCTGCTGTCGAGGGCCTGCTCTCCCGCTTTTGTCTGTGTGTGTGGGTAGCAGCTTGTATCACGCTGTGAACCCCTTGTTCCGATATTTCGTTAGTTGTCGTATCTGCATTGTAAATCAACCTCGTTTCTTCTTCCTCTGCCAAGAATGTCTGTGCAACCAGTGCTGCTGCCTCTAAGGTCAGGTCCCTGGTCTCTATGAGCTTTCGGAATATGCCTGCGTGGCTTATTCCTTCAATGAAAAAGTCTCTCAGCATTTCTCTCCTCAGTTCATCGAAGAACTCACATAAACTAGCCAACTCCGAAGTCGGGTATGCTCTGGCCCACACAGTGTCTTAAGTTGTAGAACCTGTGTCTGGCCATGTGTAGGCTGCTCGCTGGCTTCAGGTGGTCTCTTACCAGTGTGCTCTATTCTTCAAACGACTTGCTTGCTGGTTTCTTGGGTGCCAGCAGATCCTTCATTAAAGCGTATGTTTTCGAGCCACAGCTGGTCAAGAGATGGGCTCTTCTCTTGTCTGCTTTGTCGTCTCCTAACCAGTCTTTGGTTACAAAGCTTTGCTGGAGCCTTTCGATAAAGTCCTCCCAATTGTCTCCAGCATTGTACTTTTCATCTGATCCATTGTTCGCCACTCTGTGGATTCTGTAATCCCGTAACTTGTCGCCACTGTAATGTCCTGTCCCCTCAGTACAGATTCACACGAGGCATGTAGTGAAGTCTAGGTCACTCTGGACTGGCACCTTTATTTCACAGCTCTGGAATGCTGCACTTGCCTGAGACCTGTCCTTATATACCTGTCTAAGACAGGTATCCCGGTGTCTCCTGCAAGTGCGCCCCTGGTGGTAAGGTATGCTTGTGGTTACAGGTCATACCTTATTACAGTCATGTATAGCATGTTAGTTATATATAATAATGTAAGATACATGACACCCCTGAATCTCTGTCTCCCAGCCCAGTCCCTTTCTCTTCCACCCCCAGTCTGTCTCTCACCCTGTCTCTCTCGCTCTCGCATCCCCCCACCCCCCCCCGCAATCTCCCTCTCTCTCCCACCAATCTCCCTCTCTCTCTCCCACCAGTCTCCCTCTCTCTCTCCCACCAGTCTCCCTCTCTCGCTCTCTCCCACCAGTCTCCCTCTCTCTCTCCCCCACCAGTCAATCTCTCTCTCTCCCCCACCAGTCAACCTCTCTCTCTCCCCCACCAGTCAATCTCTCTCTCTCCCCCACCAGTCAACCTCTCTCTCTCCCCCACCAGTCAATCTCTCTCTCGCCCCCCCCCCCCAGTCACTCACTCTCACTGCCCCCCCAATCTCTCTCTCTTTACCCCAGTCTCTCTCTCTCTCTGCCCACACCAGGCTCTCTCTCTCTCTGCCCACACCAGGCTCTCTCTTTCTCCCTCCCCCCAGTCTCTCTCCCTCAACCGCCTCTTTCTCTCTTGCCCTCAGTCTCTCTCACTCCCCCAGTGCTCTCTTCCCCACGCCCCCAGTCTCTCTCTCCACACTAGTCTCTCTCTCCACACCAGTCTCTCTCTCTCTCTCTCTCTGCCCCCCAGTCTCTCTCTCCCCCCGCCCCCCAGAGTCTTGCTCTCTCTCTCCCCCCGAGTCTCGCTCTCACTCGTCCACCCCAGTCTCGCTCTCTCTCCTCCCCAGTCTCGCTCTCTCTCCTCCCCAGTCTCGCTATCTCTCTTCTCCCTCCCAGTCTCGCTCTCGCTCCCCCCTCCAGTCTCGCTCTCTTTCCACCCCTCAGTCTCGCTCTCACTCGTCCCCCGCACAGTCTCGCTCACTCCCTCCAGTCTTGATCTCTCTCCTCCCCAGTCTCGCTCTCTCTCCCCCCCAGTATTTCTCTCTCCCCCTCAACCCTCTCTCTCCCTTCCCGCCTTCCTCTCTCTCTCTCCATTCCCGCCTCTCTCTCTCTCCCCTCCCGCCCCTCTCTCTCTCACTATCTCTCTCTCTCTCTCCCCTCCTGCCTCTCTCTCTCTCTCTCTCTCTCTCTCCCCTCCCACCTCTCTCTCTCTCTCTCCTCCTGCCCCTCTCTCTCTCTCTCTCCTCCTGCCTCTCTCTCTCTCTCTCCCCTCCTGCCTCTCTCTCTCTCTCTTTCTCCCCTCCCGCCTCTCTCTCTCTCTCTCCCCCCTCCCGCTTCTCTCTCTCTCTCTCTCTCCCCTTCCGCCTCTGTCTCTCCCCTCCCCCTACTCCTCCCAGTCTCTCTCTCTCTCTCTCTCTCCTCCACCAGTCTCTCCCTCTCGCTCCTCCAGCAGTCTCTCTCACTCTCTCCTCCACCAGTCTCTCTCACTCTCTCCTCCACCAGTCTCTCTCACTCTCTCCTCCACCAGTCTCTCTCACTCTCTCCTCCACCAGTCTCTCTCACTCTCTCCGCCTCCCAGTCTCTCTCACTCTCTCCGCCTCCCAGTCTCTCTCACTCTCTCCGCCTCCCAGTCTCTCTCACTCTCTCCGCCTCCCAGTCTCTCACTCTCTCCGCCTCCCAGTCTCTCACTCTCTCTGCCTCCCAGTCTCTCACTCTCTCTGCCTCCCAGTCTCTCACTCTCTCCGCCTCCCAGTCTCTCACTCTCTCCGCCTCCCATTCTCTCACTCTCTCCGCCTCCCAGTCTCTCACTCTCTCCGCCTCCCAGTCTCTCACTCTCTGCCCACCCCCAGCCTCTCTCTCTTTCTCCACGCCCAGCCTCTCTCTTTCTCTCACACCTCCCCCCCTGTCCCAGCCTCTCTCTATCCCCTTCAGCCTCTCTCTCTCGATCTCTCTCTCCCCTCCAGCCTCGCTCTCTCTCCCCCTCGGCCTCTCTTTCTCGCTCTTCCCCCCCACGATCAGTCTCTCTTTCTCACCCTCCTCCTCCTCCCAGACTCTCTCTCTCTCTCTCTCTCCTCCTTCTGCCAGTCTCTCTTCTCCTCCTCCCAGTCTCACTCGCCCCACCCCCGCCTCTTTCTTCCCCCCCACCGCCTCTCTCTCCCCCCCACCGCCTCTCTCCCCCACCACGCCTTTCTCTCTCCTCCCAGTCTCTCTCCCCCACCCCCACTCTCTCTCCCCGATGCCTCTCTCTCTACCCCCCCCGCAGTCTTTCTCCCCCCCCGTCTCTCTCCCCTCCTCCCCTCCAGCATCTCTCTCTCTGTCTGTCTCTCTCTCTCTCTCTCTCTCTCTCCCACCAGTCTCTCTCAATCCCTCCCCACCCTCAACAGCCTCTCTCTCTTCCTCCAACCCCAACTCTCATTCTGCCGCCCCCCTCAAGCCTCTCTCTTTCCCCCCGCCCCCAGCCTCTCTCTCGCCTCCCACCAAGCCTCTCTCTCTCCTCCAGTCTCTCTACCCACAATATCTCTCTCCCTATCCCCAATCTCTCTCCCTCCCCAGTCACTCTCAATCCCTCCCTCCTCCCACAGCCTCTCTCTCTCCCTCCACCTCCAACTCTCACTCTGACCCCCCTCAATCCTCTCTCTTGCACCCCAGCTCCTCTTTCTCTCCTGCCTCCCCTTAAGCCTCTCTCTTTCCCCCACGCCTCTCTCTCTCTCCTCCCCCAAGCCTCTCTCCCACCAATATCTCTCTCACTCCCCCAATCACTCTACCTCCGCAGTCTCTCTCTCCCCCACCCCCCAGCCTCTCTCTCTCTATCTCCTCCCACCCACCAGCCTCTCTCTCTCTCTTTCTCTCCCCCTCCCGCCTCTCTCTCTCCCCCTCCCGCCTCTCTCTCTCTCTCCCCCCCCCCGCCTCTCTCTCTCTCTCTCTCTCTCTCTCTCCCCCTCCCGCCTCTCTCTCTCTCTCTCTCCCCTCCCACCTCTCTCTCTCCCACCCCCAGCCTCTCTCTCCTCACCCCCTCAGTCTCTTTCTCTCCCCACCACCCCCCCAGTCTCTCTCTCTTTGTTCCCCACCCCCCCAGTCTCTCTCTCTCTGCTCCCCACCACCAGTCTCCTTCTCTCTGCTCCCCACCCCCAGTCTCCCTCTCTCTGCTCCCCACCCCCAGTCTCCCTCTCTCTGCTCCCCACCCCCAGTCTCTCTCTCTGCTCCCCACCCCCAGTCTCTCTCTCTCTCTGCTCCCCGCCCCCAGTCTCTCTCTCTCTGCTCCCCACCCCCAGTCTCTCTCTCTCTGCTCCCCACCCCTAGTCTCTCTCGCTCTCTGCTCCCCACCCCGTCTCTCTCTCTCTCTGCTCCCCACCCCCAGTCTCTCTCTCTCTCTGCTCCCCACCCCCAGTCTCTCTCTCTGCTCCCCACCTCCAGTCTCTCTCTCTGCTCCTCACCCCCAGTCTCTCTCTCTCTGATCCCCACACCCTGTCTCTCTCTTTCTCACCTTCTCCCAGTTGTTGTGTATCTGTAAAGCATGCACTTCCATGTTCTGCCACCAAGGAGCTCATCCCCTGAAGTCCCTGGGGATACCAGCATCCCTTGGGAGCACTGTATATAAGCCTGCCCCAAAGGCCTGTTCCTCACTCTGGAGTGTCTTATTAAAGACTAAGGTCACTGTTACTTTAACCTCCCAGTGTGCAGCCTCATCTGTGTTAGGGACACAATACCACCCCCATCCCACCAGTCTCTCTCCCCCCCGCTGCCCCCCCAGTCTCTCTCTTTGCCCCCCCAGCCTCTCACTCTCCCAATACCACCCAGCCTCTCCTCCCCAGTCTCTCTCTCCCCCGCCCGTTACACTCTCTCTTCCCCCCACCCCTGTTTCTCTCTCTCTTCCCCCCCACCCAGTCTCTCCCCCCCCACCCCCAGTCTCTCTCTCTCTCTCTTTCCCCGCCCCCCCCGCCCCTGCCCCAGTCTCTCTCTCTCCCAAGTCTCTCTCTCTGTTGTGCGAGGCCACTTGGGGAAGATTGACCATCATATGGTGGAATTCTACATTAGGATGGAGAATGAAACAGTTAATTCAGAGACCATGGTCCAGAACTTAAAGAAGGATATTTTTGAAGGTATGAGGCGTGAATTGCTCGGATAGATTGGCGAATGATACTTAAGGGGTTGACAGTGGATGGGCAATGGCAGACGTTTAGAGGCAGCATGGATGAACTGCAACAATTGTACATCCCTGTCTGGCGTAAAAATAAAAAAGGGAAGGTGGCTCAACCGTGGCTATCAAGGGAAATTGGGGATAGTATTAAAGCCAAAGAAGTGACATACAAATTGGCCAGAAATAGCAGCGAACCCAGCGACTGGGAGAAATTTAGAACTCAGCAGAGGATGACAAACGGGGTTTGATTAGGGCAGGGAAAATAGAATACGAGAGGAAGCTTGCAGGGAACATTAAGACAGACTGCAAAAGCTTCTACAGATATGTAAAGAGAAAAAGGTTAGTAAAGACAAACGTAGGTCCCCTACAGTCAGAATCAGGGGAAGTCATAACGGGGAACAAAGAAATGGCAGACCAATTGAACAAGTACTTTGGTTCGGTATTCACTAAGGAGGACACAAACAACCTTCCGGATATAAAAGGGGTCAGAGGGTCTAGTAAGAAGGAGGAACTGAAGGAAATCCTTATTAGTCGGGAAATTGTGTTGGGGAAATTGATGGGATTGAAGGCCGATAAATCCCCAGGGCCTGATGGACTGCATCCCAGAGTACTTAAGGAGGTGGCCTTAGAAATAGCGGATGCATTGACAGTCATTTTCCAACATTCCATAGACTCTGAATCAGTTCCTATGGAGCGGAGGGTAGCCAATGCAACCCCACTTTTTAAAAAAGGAGGGAGAGAGAAAACAAGGAATTATAGACCGGTCAGCCTGACATCGGTAGTGGGTAAAATGATGGAATCAATTATTAAGGATGTCATAGCAGCGCATTTGGAAAGAGGTGACATGATAGGTCCAAGTCAGCATGGATTTGTGAAAGGGAAATCATGCTTGACAAATCTTCTGGAATTTTTTGAGGATGTTTCCAGTAGAGTGGACAAGGCAGAACTAGTTGATGTGGTGTATTTGGACATTCAGAAGGCTTTCGACAAGGTCCCACACAAGAGATTAACGTGCAAAGTTAAAGCACATGGGATTGGGGGTAATGTGCTGACGTGGATTGAGAACTGGTTGGCAGACAGGAAGCAAAGAGTAGGAGTAAATGGGTACTTTTCAGAATGGCAGGCAGTGACTAGTGGGGTACCGCAAGGTTCTGTGCTGGGGCCCCAGCTGCTTACATTGTACATTAATGATTTAGACGAGGGGATTAAATGTAGTATCTCCAAATTTGCAGATGACACTAAGTTGGGTGGCAGTGTGAGCTGCGAGGAGGATGCTATGAGGCTGCAGAATTACTTGGATAAGTTAGGTGAGTGGGCAAATGCATGGCAGATGAAGTATAATGTGGATAAATGTGAGGTTATCCACTTTGGTGGTAAAAACAGAGAGACAGACTATTATCTGAATGGTAACAGATTCGGAAAAGGGAAGGTGTAACGAGACCTGGATGTCATGGTACATCAGTCATTGAAGGTTGGCATGCAGGTACAGCAGGCGGTTAAGAAAGCAAATGGCATGTTGGCTTTCATAGCGAGGGGATTTGAGTACAGGGGCAGGGAGGTGTTGCTACAGTTGTACAGGGCCTTGGTGAGGTCACACCTGGAGTATTGTGCACAGTTTTGGTCTCCTAACTTGAGGAAGGACATTCTTGCTATTGAGGGAGTGCAGCGAAGGTTCACCAGACTGATTCCCGGGATGTCGGGACTGACATATCAAGAAAGACTGGATGAACTGGGCTTGTATTCACTGGAGTTCAGAAGAATGAGAGGTGATCTCATAGAAATGTTTAACATTCTGACGGGTTTAGACAGGTTAGATGCAGGAAGAATGTTCCCAATGTTGGGGAAGTCCAGAACCAGGGGTCACAGTCTGAGGATAAGGGGTGAGCCATTTAGGACCGAGATGAAGAGAAACTTCTTCACCCAGAGTGGTGAACCTGTGGAATTCTCTACCACAGAAAGTTGTTGAGGCCAATTCACTAAATATATTCAAAAAGGAGTTAGATGTAGTCCTTACTACTAGGGGGAATCAAGGGGTATGGCGAGAAAGCAGGAATGGGCTACTGAAGTTGCATGTTCAGCCATGAACTCATTGAGTGGCGGTGCAGGCTCAAAGGGCCGAATGGCCTACTCCTGCACCTATTTTCTATGTTTCTCTCCCCCCCCCAGTCTCTCTCTGTCTCTCTCCCACCATCTCTCTCTCACCACCGTCTCTCTCTCTCCCTCCCTCGAGTCTCTCTCTCCCCCACCTGTCTCTCTCTCTCTCTCTGCCCCTCTCGTCTCTCTCTCTCCCCCCAGTCTCTTTCTCTCCTTCCCTCCCAAGCCTCTCTCTCTCTCGTTTCCCAGTTTTTCCCCACCTCACCCCTCCCCCCCATAAGCCTCTCTTTCTCCCCCCATCCCCATCTCTCTCTCTCCCTCTCCCCCAGCCTCTCTCTCTCTCCCGCCAGTCTCACACTCTGTCCCACCACCGCCAATTTTTCACTCTTCCCCACCCCCAGCCTCTCTCTCCCCCTTCCACCCCCAGCCACTCTCTCTCCCTCCCACCCCCAGCTTCTCTCTCTCTCTATCCCCAAGCTCCCACTCTGTCGCCCCCCCCAAGCCTCTCTCCCTCTCTTCTCCCCCCCCCAAGTCTCTCTCTCCCTTTCCAGTCTCTCTTTCCCCCCACAGTCTCTTTCTCTCTTCTCTCCTCCCTCCCCCCACCCACCCCCCAGCCTCTCTCCACCCGCTCCAGTCTCTCTCTCTCTCTCTCGCCAGTCTCTCTCTCACCCCCCACCTCCCATCTCCCACCTCCCCCGGTCTCTCTCTCTCCCCCCCTCCCCCCAGTGTCTCACTCTTCCCCCATCTCTTTCCCTCCGCCCAGTCTCTCTCTCTGTCTCCCCGCAGCCTCTGTGTCTCCCTCCCACCCCTGCCTCTCTTTCTCACTCCCACCCCCAGCCTCTCTCCCTCCCAGCTCTCACTCTGCCCTCCCCCAAGCTTCTCTCTTCTCCCCACAAGCCTTTCTCTCTCCCCCACTCCAGTCGCCCTCTCTCTGCACCCCCCCAGTCTCTCTCTCTCCACCCGCCCCCAGTCCCACGCTCCCTGCAACCTCTCTCTCTCCCCCCTAGCCTCTGTCTCTCCCTCTCCCCACAACTTTCACTCTACCCCCCACAAAGCCTCTCTCTCTCTCTCTCTCCTCCCACCCCCTCTCTACCCCATCCCAAGCCTCTCTCTCCTCTCCCGCCTCTCTCTTTCTCTCCCCTCCCGCCTCTCTCTCTCTCCCCTCCCACCTCTCTCTCTCTCCCCTCCCCCTAGACCTCCCAGTCTCGCTCTGTCTCCTACTCCTCCCAGCCTCTCTCTCCGCCCCCCCAGTCTCTCTCTCTCTCTCTCCTGCCAGCCTCTCTCTCTCTCCTCCTCCACCCCCCCAGATTCACTCTCTCGCTCTCTCTCCACCAGCCTCTCCCTCTCTCCCTCCCCATCCTCTCTCTTTCTCTCTCCCACCGGCCTCTCGTTCTCTCTCCCCCAGCTCTCACTGCCCCCAAAAGCCTGTCTCTTCCCCCCCAACAAACCTCTCTCTCTCTCTCCGCCCCCCGCCAAGCCTCGCTCTCCCCCTCCAGTCTCTCTCTCTGACCCCCCCTCAAATATCTCTCTTCCCCCCCCACGCCTCTCTCCCCCCAGTCTCTCTCTCTCCCCCCCACCCCTAAGTCTCTCTCTCTCTCCCCACCCCCAGCCTCTCTCTCTCTCTCCACCCCCAGCCTCTCTCTCTCTCCCCTTCAGCCTCTCTCTCTCTCTCTTCCCTCTCGCCTCTCTCTCCCCCTCATCCTCTCTCCCCCCTCAGCCTCTCAATCTCTCCCCCCTCAGCCCCAGTCTATCACTCTCACCCTCCTCCTCCTCCTCCCAGTCTCTCCCTCGCCTCCTCCTCCCAGACTCCCTCTTCCTCCTTCCAGTCTCTCACCTCTTCCTCCCACACCCGCCTGTCTCTCTCTCCAACCCCCCCATCTCTCTCTCTCTCTCCCCTCCCAGTCTCTCTCCTCCACCCCCAGCCCCTCACACTCCCCCACCCCCCGCCTCTCTCTCTCCCCCCAGCCTCTCTCTCTCTCTCTCTCTGCCCCCCCAGCCTCTCTCCCTCCCTCCAAACCTAGCTCTCACTCTGCCACCGCCCACCCCCGTCAGGCCTCTCTCTCTCTCTCCCCTGCAAGCCTCTCTCTCTCCCCCCCAGTCTCTCTCGCTCCCCCATTTCTCTCTTCCACCCCCCGTATCTCTCCCCCCAACCTTTCTCTCTCTCTCTCCCCTCTCAGCCCCCCTCACTCTCTCTCTCTCCCTCCCCCAGTCTCTCTCTCTCCTCCTCTCAGTCTCTCTCTCTCCTCCTCCTCTCAGTCTCTCTCTCTCCTCCTCCTCTCAGTCTCTCTCACTCTCCTCCTCCTCTCAGTCTCTCTCTCTCCTCCTCCTCCTCTCAGTCTCTCTCTCTCCTCCTCCTCTCAGTCTCTCTCTCTCTCTCTCTTCCTCACAGTCTCTCTCTCTCCACCTCCTCCCCCCAGCTTATCTCTCTCACCCCCCAGACTCTCTCTTTCTCTTCCCTCCCAGCTCTCACTCTGCCCCCTCTCAAGCCTCTCTCTTCCCCCTCCCAAGCCTCTCTCCCCCTTCAGTCTCTCTCTCCACCTTCAGTCTCTCTCCCTCCCTCACCACCCCCCAGCCTCGCTCTCTCCCTTCACGCCTCTCTCTTTCCCCCTCAGTCTCTCTCTCTCTTCCCCCCCCCACCAGCATGCAATCTCTATCTCTCCCCCTCCTCCTCCCAGTCTCTCTCTCTCCTCCTCCTCCCAGTCTCTCTCTCTCTCCTCCTCCTCCTCCCAGTCTCTCTCTCTCCCCTCCTTCCAGTCTCTCTCTCCCCCCCACCCTCCTCCCAATCTCTCTCTCCCCCCAATCTCTCTCTCTCCCCTCCCAGCTTCTCCCTCGCCCCCAGTCTCTCTGTCTCTCCTCCTCCTCCCAGTCTCTCTGTCTCACCTCCTCCTCCCAGTCTCTCTGTCTCCCTCTCTCCTCCTCCCACTCTCCCCCTCTCTCCTCCTCCCAGTCTCTCTCTCTCTCCCTCCCTCTTCCCAGTCTCTCTCTCTCTCCCTCTTCCCAGTCTCTCTCTCTCTCCCTCCCTCCCTCTTCCCAGTCTCTCTCTCTCTCCCTTCCTCTTCCCAGTCTCTCTCTCTCTCCCCCTTTCCAGTCTCTCTCTCTCTCTCTCCCCCTCTTCCCAGTCTCTCTCTCTCTCCCCCTCTTCCCAGTCTCACTCTCTCTCCCCCTGTTCCCAGTTTCTCTCTCTCTCCCCCTCTTCCCAGTCTCTCCCTCTTCCCAGTCTCTCTCTCCCCCTCTTCCCAGTCTCTCTCTCCTCCTCCCAGTCGCTCTCTCTCTCCTCCTCCCAGTCTCTCTCTCTCTCTCCTCCTCCCAGTCTCTCTCTCTCTCTCCTCCTCCCAGTCTCTCTCTCTCTCTCCTCCCAATCTCTCTCTCTCTCTCTTCCTCCCAGTCTCTCTCTCTCTCTCTCCTCCTCCTCCCAGTCGCTCTCTCCCGCCGCCCCCCCCCGCCTCTCTCTCTCTCTCCCCCCCTGCCTCTCTCTCTCTCTTCCCCCGCCTCCGCCTCTCTCTCCTCATCCACCCCCCCAGCCTCTCTCCCGCCAGCCTCTCTCTCCCCCCAGCCTTTCTCTCTCTCCCCCCCCAGCTCACACTCTGCCCCACCCCCTCAAGCCTCTCTCTTCCCCCCCTCACCCCCCCAACAAGCCTCTCTCTCCGCCCCCCCCAGTCTCTCTCTCTCTCCCCTCCTTTTTTCTCCCCCACCAGCCTCTCTCTCTCCCCCTCACGCCTGTCTCCCCCTCCTCCTCCTCTAATTCTCTCGCACTCCTCCTCCTCCCAGTCTCTATCTTCGCCCCCCCACCTCTCTCTCTCCCCCCCGCCTCTCTCTCTCTCCCCCCCGCCTCTCTCTCTCTCTCTCCCCCCACAGTCTCTATCTCCCTCTCGCCTTTCTCTCTCCTCTCTCTCTCCCCCCTCAGCCTCTCTCTCTCCCCCCTCAGCCTCTCTCACTCCCACCAGTCTTTCTCTCTCTCCTCCTCGCCCCCAGCCTCTCTCCCTTGCTCTCTCCCCCACCAGCCTCTCTCTCTCTCTCTGCCCCCATCCTCTCTCTCTCTCCCCCAGCCTCTCTCGCTCCCTCTGTCCGCTAGTATGTCTCTCACCCTCCACACCACCCCCCTCCAAAGCCTCTCTCTCTCCCTCCACCCCCAGTTCCCACTCTGCCCCAGTGCGTCAAGCCTCTCTCTTCCATCACCCCCCACCCCAAGCATCTCTGTCTCCCCACCCCGCAAGCCTCTCTCTCGCCCCCCTCTCCCTCTCTCCCCCCAGCCTCTCTCTCTCTCTCTCTCCCCACCAGCCTCTCTCTCACCCCACTCCAGTCTCTCTCTCCTCCTCCCAGTCTCTCTCTCTCTCTCCTTCTCCTGCTCCCACTCTCTCTCTCTCTCTCTCTCTCTCTCTCCTGCTCCAGTCTCTCTCTCTCTCTCTCCTGCTCCAGTCTCTCTCTCTCTCACTCCTCCCCAGTCTCTCTCTCTCACTCCTCCGCATCTCACTCCCCCTCATGCCTCTCTCCTCCCCAGTCTCTCGCCTCTCTGTCTCTCCCCCCTCAGCCTCCCTCTGTCTCTCCCACTCCCCCACCAGTCTTTCTCTCTAACCCCCAGTCTTTCTCTCTTCCCCCCTCCGTCTTGATCTCCTCCATGCAGCCTCTCTCTCTCTCTCGCTCTATCCCCCCAGCCTGCCTCTCCCGCCCCCCACTCCAGCCTCTCTCTCCCTCCACCCCCAGCTCTCACTCTGCCCCCACCACCGTCAAGCTTCTCTCACCGCCCCCCCAAGCCTCTCTCTCTGCCCCCCAAGCCTCTCTCTCTCTCTCTCTCCACCCCCCAAGCTTCTCTCTCTCTTCCTCCAGTCTCTTACCCTCCCCCCAGCCTCTCTCTCTCTCCACACCCCCATTCTCTCTCTCACCCCACCTCCAGTCTCTCTGCCCCCACCCCCATTCTCTCTCTTGCCTCCTCCCCCAATCTCTCTCTCTCTCTCCCCCCACCCCCCAGTCTCTTCCCACCCACCTCCTAGTCTCTCCCCCCCCCCATCCCCCAGTCTCTTTCTCTCTCTCTCCCCACTCCAGTCTCTCTCTCCCTCTCCCCCTTCCAGTCTCTCTCTCTCTCCACCCCCCCAGCCTCTCTCTCTCCCCCACAATCTCTCTTTCTCTCCCCCCAGTCTCTTCCTCTCTCCCCCCCATCTCACTCTCTCTCTCCCCCTCCCAGTCTGTCTCTCCCCGCCCCCTTCACTCTCTCTCTCCTCACCCAGCCTCTCTCTTTCTCTCTCTCTCCAACCCCCCCCAGAGCTCGCACTCTGCCCCCTCTCAAGCCTCTCTCTTCCCCTCCAGTCTCTCTCTCTCTCTCTCCATCCCCCCAGCCTCTCTCTCCCCGCACCCCCCCCCCCCCCGGCAGTCTCGCTATCTCTCCGAACTCACGGCCACTCTCTCTCCTCTCTCTCCCCCCAGCCTCTCACTCTCTCTCCCCCCCAGCCTCTCCCTCTCTCTTTCTCCCCACCCCCAGCCTCTCCCTCTCTCTTTCTCCCCACCCCCAGCCTCTCTCTCTCTCCCCAGTCTCGCTCTTTCTCTCTCCCCTAGCCCCTCTCTCTCTCTGCCCCCCCAGTCTCTCTCTCTCTCTCTCCCCCTGCCCCCCCAGTCGCTCTCTCTCTCTCTCCCCCTGCCCCACCCAGACTCTCTCTCTCTCCCCTGCCCCCCCAGTCTCTCTCTCTCTCCCCTCAGTCTCTCTCTCTCTCCCCCCCCAAGCCCCTCTCTCTCTCCCCCCCAAGCCACTCTCTCTCTCTCCCCCCCAAGCCCCTCTCTCTCTCCCCCCCCAAGCCTCTCTCTCTCTCCCCCCAAGCCCCTCTCTCTCTCCCCCCCAGCCCCTCTCTCTCCCTCCCCCCCAAGCCCCTCTCTCTCTACCCCCAAGCCCCTCTCTCTCTCTTCCCCCCCCAAGCCCCTCTCCCTCTCTCATCCCCCCAAGCCCCTCTCCCTCTCTCCCCCCCAAGCCCCTCTCCCTCTCCCCCCCAAGCCCCTCTCTCTCTCTCCCCCCCAAGCCCCTCTCTCTCTCTCCCCCCCAAGCCCCTCTCTCTCTCTCCCCCTCCCCCCGCCCAAGCCCCTCTCTCTCTCTCCCCCCCCCCGCCCAAGCCCCTCTCTCTCTCTCCCCCTCCCCCCGCCCAAGCCCCTCTCTCTCTCTTCCCCCGCCCAAGCCCCTCTCTCCCCCCGCCCCCCAAACCAGTCTCTCTCTCCCCAGTCTCTCTCTCACTGTCAGGCCCAGGACCACCAGTGTCGGCTCTCGGCCTCCCCACACCGGCCGGGGGTGAGAGAGACAGAGCCTCAGGTCCTCCTTCTCGGCACCCCCTGCATGGAATGATTCGGCCGGGAGGGGGCAGAGCTTGTCGCCCGGTGGTCAAAAAAGTGCAGTCCGGGCAGTGGGAGGCGGGGCTGGACAGATGGCTGTCTGTGAAAGAAAAGTGCAGTAGAAATAGTTACTTCAATATAATGTACCATTTAATTTAACATCACACGATAACAATTCCATTAAGTTACAAAACATAATCCTGAAGGCAATGATACAAAGGTACTGTGTCATAAAGTCGGAACCGTTTCCAAGTGTCAGTCATTGTACAAAGCCACTTAGAGCGGGTGAAAGCAAATCTGTTCATTGGCCCCTCAGTTTCCTTAAGACGTTTCGCAGGTTATCAGGCCTTTTCACAATCTCTTGGTCAGAAACCGCATTCCCAGCTAATTCCCATTCATTGAGTCAGTATTAAGTGCACATGGTTTCCTTTCCATGGTAACACCACTATCTGTCCTCGTTTTAGTTTCACGAAAAAGGAAAGTTGAGGGTGAGAAACACTGATGCTCAAGAGCACCCGCACAGAATGGCGGGAATCCCAGCTGGCTCTTTTCCAATGTTTCCCCTCCTTGTGCCGACCAATCCTGGAGACTGATTCCACAGGTGCACTGTTCTCAGGAAACTTCCCGGTAGGATACTCTCCATGGGTAACTCCAGACATTGGATGTTGGTCCTTATTGGGCGGTGGGATCCATTCCCGCTGAGCAGACCCTGTCCCCATCCTGAACCCACACAGGTTCACTTCCCAGCAGGGTCATTGGCACTGATACTGAGCGGGACCCCTGGGTAATGTTACTCTTTAACCCAGGAATACTGAGTGCAATTGTCAGTGTCGCACTGCGGCCCAGACTGAGCCCCACCCTGGGCCCTTCCTGTCTGTTTATTTCCCCAGTGCCCCATTGGGGAACATTCAGCCCTCGGATATCCTGCAGAAGCAGCGCTGTGGGGCGGGGCGGCTGAGTCATGTGACCGTGTGGCTGGGCCTCTGACCTCACAATGGGAGATGATGCATGCTCAGCTTGAGCGGGAAACCCTAAAAGGGCCGTTAGGATTTAAACCTGGAGCGCGGGGGGGTTAAACGGGAGGTGCAGAAAATCAGCCCAAAATAATCATATAATGATGTTTCTAAATAGAAATGTTCACACTTCCACTCTCAGTCCGCATCTTGTATCCTGCAGCGACTTCAGTTGATTCCTTCCGGTTAAACTGAACTGATTTCCCCCTAGCCTGAAACAGATTAAAGATTACATAGAAAATAAACAGATTGCACAACAGTGTAAACAACAGCAAGACTGGGATTATTATTTCAATAATAAATACAGAAAAAAATTGTCCATAAAAGCGACTGAATCCCATTTGTATTTTATTTATTACTTTAAACATTGACACAAGCACTCACCAGATACACTCCAGACTGCTACAGGTCAGTGTGAGGTGGCGGAGAGCGGAGACAGATTGGTCTGTGAAGGAGTTTGATGCCAGGTTCAGATCGATCAGTAAGCGATTTGTACTGAGCGCGGAGGTGAGATCCTCTGTGCAAGAATCTGTGAGACTGTTATTGTCCAGCCTGGAGATCAGAGAGGGAAATAACAGGTATCAGAGTAAATCCCCAGTGTTTATTAATAATACGATTGTTAATACTCATAACAATATACAGTGTTTATTAAAATCAAGAATCCTGATAATAATAATATACAGTGTTATACATCCAATTATTATAAACACAATCTCAGAGTCAGGTACTTACCCAAGTTTCTGTATTTTACAGTCCGGTTTCCCCAGAGCCGCAGACAGTAGTTTCACTCCTGAATCTCCCAGTTTTTTATAACTCAGTTTCAGGATCGTCAGCGACTGGTTTGTACAGAGAGCGGAGGCGAGATCCCCGGAAGAAGAAGCTGTGAGACCAACAGCAGCAAACCTGGGGATGGGAGAGAGAGAGAGAGAGAGAGCGCAATATCGGGAATTAGGGTAAATATCCAGTGTTTGTTGGCAACAATATTACTGATACTAATAATATTATAGTGTCAGAGATCCAATTATTATAAACACAATCTCACACAGTCTGGTACTTACCATAGTTCCTGTATATTACAGTCTGGGTTTCTCAGAGCTACAAGCAGGAGTTTCGCTCCTGAATCTCCCAGTTTATTTTTACTCAGGTTCAGAAAGTTCAGTGAGCAGTTTGTACTGAGAGCGGAAGCGAGATCCTTGGTACAAGAAGCTGTGAGACTGTTATTGTCCAGCCTGGGGATCAGAGAGAGAAATAACAGGAATCAGAGTAAATCCCCAGTGTTTATTAATAACACTATTACTGATAATAATAGTAATGTACAGTGTCAGACATCCAGTTATTATAATCACAATCTCACACAGTCTGGTACTTACTCCAGTTCCTGTATTTTACATTCCGGGTTCCTCAGAGTCGCAGATAGTAGTTTCACTCCTGAATCTCCCAGTTTATTACAACCCAGGTCCAGAATTGTCAGTGATCGGTTTGTCCTGAGAGCGAAAGCGAGGTCCTCGGCACAAGAAGCTGTGAGCCCAACATTATCTAGCCTGGGGATCAGAGAGAGAAATAACAGGAATCAGAGTAAATCCCCAGTGTTTATTAATAACACTATCACCGATAGTGATAATAAAATATATGTTTGTATTAATATAACTGATATTAATAAACTGTACATTAGTTAGTATCTGTACTAGTGTTAATAAACGCTGTGCATTATTAGTAACAGTGTTACAGAAACTAATAATAATGACATTATTTCTGATACCAGAAGATCTCACAAAGTCTGGTACTTACTCCAGTTTCTGTATTTTACAGTCCCGGTTCCTCAGAGCCGCAGATAGTAGTTTAACTCCTGAATCTCCCAGTTCATTGTCACTCAGTCTAAACACAAACAGACAGAGAATGAAAAACAAAGTGATTAAACCCCAGGTCTGATACAAATTCTGGCACTCGAATATTACAGGGAGCACAGAAAATGTCAGGAAATTAATAACCAGAATTTGCTGTCACTCTGAATCTCACTCTGTCCAATTCCCCATATATTCAGGGACTGGCAGTAAATATATTTATAAAATAGAGTGCTGTCTGTGTGCAACATTTAAATGTCCTTCAGTCCAGTCTCATTCCCTGATGATCAGAATTACCCTCCAGGAGCTGTGACCGGACCTGTCATGTTTGGGGAAACTTGTCTCATTTCGGCAGCTCCTTAAATCCCGGGTTTTATGGGAGTGGGGCGATTTTCCCAGAATTAAATGAAAAAGCGGAGATTCCTTGTACTTTATAGTCAGTGCATTATATTAGTCTGTGTAATATCTCGGGGTGAGTTATAGTGTGAAATGGCACTCACTGCTGCTGTAAAATCCGTCCCCAGGATTTTCTATAAGAATGAAAGTTTATTCTGTCCCATTACAAGGTTTAAATATCCCTGTGCTCCTAGTTTATAGGGGAGGGGAGTCTCTCACTTAATTCCCAATTAAACCGGCTTGACATTTATTTCAGGTGTAACTGGCCCGACAGTTTCTGGGGAATATTCGGAAGTTTCCTCCCCGAGCGGGACCTCTTACACAAGGGGCGGATTATGTGGAATTCCTGGGCTCACTGCCCCCGAATTACCCAAGGTCCCACCGCTGGCCGGTGTGTGTCTCTACTCTGGGGCTAATACTACCAACCCGCTATATTTGAAACAAGAATTCCGTCTGCTTTAACTCCCAAATGCCGCAAAGCTTCACCTGGGCTACGAGCGTGGGGCTTGAATCCACAACCTTTTGATCAGAGGTGCGAGTGCTGTCAGGTGAGTGAAGAGATGGTGGATGTATTGGAGAGTGTGAAGGGCTGGGTCCCTGATGAGTTGAGATAAGGTACCGATGCCCTACGGTAAAGCTCAGCTCGTCCACTGGTGGCTCTCTGCCTAAAAGCTGTGTTTTGCTCTGATTTACTGAATGTTTGGTGTTTCTGCTTCCCTCTCCTACACCCGCTGACTGTCGCTTGCTGCTGCACCTCAGGAATAGGTTGGGAGGCTCCAACATGGACTGCTGCAGTTGGTTTGAGCCTACGTGTGAGTAACAGTAAGAAGGAGCTTCTTCAATAGATGTATTTTCGGCAGGGAGAAAAACAGCAATAAATACAATTGATTTCAATTAAGTTATCAGTATCTTTAAGTGATCTGTGTTTGTTGATTTAATAAAGCCTATACAGTCCCTACTTTTCACAACGATCTGTTTTAAATTCTCACGTGCTTGGGGAATTAATAATCGATCTGATTTTTCATCATATTTGTGTTGGATCTACTGCTCTCTGGTCTAACTAAACTGTTTTCTTCCTTCATTTCGTAACAAATCAGTGATTGTTCTACAATTGACCCCACAGTTAGACACAAATAAACAGTTACCTCAACACCTGGCATTTGTGCAGTACGGGTCCCAGCCGCTGGAGTCCTTCACACTGAATACAGCACTCCCGTAGATCGAGGTCGTTTACTGTATCACAGAGTCCAATGACATGAGACAGGACCGCACAGTCAATCGGGGTCAGTCGCAACCCGACAAATGTAAGTGTTTCCATATACCCCACTGTAGTCCGAGCCAGGGCTTTATTCTGAGACTCAAACAGGTAGTGGAATGTGTTCAGGAGGTTTCTTTTACCAGTTTCACTCTCTATGTTCCCAATCTGTCCTTCAACCTTCTCCTTCACCCAATCAATCACTCGGCAGGTGGTTTGATGAAGAAATGGGCCCAGAAACTCCTCCAGGGGCCGTGCTGACTGAGGGGAGGAGAGACCAGCAACAAACCGGAGAAATATCTCAAATCGCCCATCGTCCTTGCTGTGTGATTCACGGAGGAGTTTCAGGATGTCCCCGGGATCGGGAGTCAGGAATTGTGCAAGTCCGGCTACAAACTCTTGGATGGTGAGGTGCGGGAATGTGTACACCACGCTCTGGGCAGAATCATCTCTCTCCAAAAGCTCCATCATGAACCCAGACAGGAACTAGGAAGGTTGCAGATTGTACTTGATCAAATCTCCATCTCTAAACACAATCTTCTTCTCAGAGACTCCTGTGAAGGCCATCTCACCGATCTTCAGCAACACATCTCGGGGGCTTTCAATCTCTCGGCCATGGTTTTTCAGAATGTTGTAAATATAGTAGGAATATAGTTGGGTGATGGTCTTGGGAACTCGCTGATGTCTCCTGTCCCTTTGTGTAAAGAAGGGACCCAGTGCCAGACCGAGGATCCAGCAGTAGGAAGGGTTGTAACACATAGTGTACAGGATGTCGTTCTCCTCCACGTGTTTGAAAACAGCTGCTGCCACCGCCTGATCTTCAAAAAACTTGCGGAAATATTCCTTCCGTTCTTCACCAACAAATCGCAGGATTTCAGCCCAGACACTGATCTCAGCCTTTTCCAATAAATGTAATGCAGTGGGGCGGCTGGTCACTAGCACTGAACATTCTGGGAGCAGCTTGGGCTGTATTAAACTGTACACAATGTCAGACACTTCACACCAGTCTTCGGGATCTGTGCACCGGTGTTGAGGTTCTGTATTTCTCCGATTGTCAGCAAAATCGATCGTGTCCTTGAATTCATCCAAACCATCGAATATAAACAGCAATCCCTCTGGGTTCTTCCAGAGCTCTCCCAGAATATTCCCAAAGTAAGGATACAGATCCAGTATCAGATTCCTCAGGTTTATTCTACAGTTAATGGCATTCAAATCCCGGAATTTAAAATTGAAAACAAATTGAAAGTGTGGGTATATTTTCCCAGTGGCCCAATCATAAAAAATCTTTTGTATCATTGTTGTTTTTCCAATCCCCGGGACTCCGCTCACTGTTGCTGAACTCCCGGATTTGGATTGCTGGAAGAAACTCCTCATTTTCTGGATCAAACTGCCCCTCCTGGAAAAACAGCTCTAGAACAATTGATCAGTTCGGATTTTCTCCAGTTCTCTCCGGAGATGTTTCTCTCTCCACTCTTCATGGTCTCGCCCTCTTGCCAGCAGTTCATGTTCTACAAGTGTCCGATCTCGAACAGTAGAAATGATCGTTAGCTCAGCGTATCGATCAACCAGCTGGAAAATCCTAACCTTCTCCTTTATTAGAATAGTGTTCACTCTCATTGCTTTAGTTTGTACCTGGAGTGTTTCCTTATGTTTCCGTTGAACATCTTCAATTAGAACAAACAGAAATTGGTTCTCAATGTTAGTTGTCAAAAATAGCTCCAACGTACTACTCTGCTTTTCAGAAATTTTATCGAGGCCTATAAAAGGCCAGGAGCAGCAGTCGGGAGCGGGAGGTCGAGGATTGAGGCCTATAAAAGGCCGGGAGCAGCAGTCGGGAATGGGAGGTCGAGGATCGAGGCCTATAAAACGCCAGGAGCAACAGTCAGAAGCGGGAGGTCGAGGATCGAGGCCTATAAAAGGCCGGGAGCAACAGTCGGGAGCAGCAGTCAGGAGCGGGAGGTCGAGGATCGAGGCCGATAAAAGGCCAGGAGCAGCAGTCAGGAACGGGAGGTCGAGGATCGAGGCCTATAAAAGGCCAGGAGCAACAGTCGGGAGCGGCAGTCAGGAGCGGGAGGTCGAGGATCGAGGCCTATAAAAGGCCAGGAGCAGCAGTCGGGAGCGGCAGTCAGGAGCGGGAGGTCGAGGATAGAGGCCTATAAAAGGCCAGGAGCAGCAGTCGGGAACGGCATTCGGTGCAGGAACAAAAGTAAACAAAGAAATAAAAAGAAATAGAAGTGTGATGTCACAGCCAGTAAGTGGTGGATTGGTGAGTATTTTATCTTTTACTTTTTCTTTTCTGATCAGTAAGAAACCTTTGGCATTGTTGCCAAATTAACTTAATTTAAGGGTTAAGTCATGGCAGGAGAGCCCAGACCTGTTTCATGCTCCTTCTGTGCTATGTGGGAAATCAGGGACACTGCTATGTGCGGGAAGTGTGTCCAGCTGCAGCTCCTGTCAGATCGCATTGAGGCACTGGAGCTGCGCATGGATTCACTCTGGAACATCCACAATGCTGAGGATGTCATGAATAACACGATTAGTGAATTAGTCACACTACAGGTAAAGGTTACAAAGGCAGATAGGGAATGGGTGACCATCAGGCAGAGTAGGAGTAGGAAGGTAGTGCAGGAGTCCCGTGTGGTCATCTCCCTCCAAAACAGATATACCGCTTTGGATACTGTTGGGGGAGATGGCTCATCAAGGGAAGGCAGCAGCTGCCAAGTTCATGGCACCATGGGTGGCTCGGCTGCACAGGAGAGCAGAAAAAAGTGTGGGAGAGCTATAGTGGTAGGGGATTCTATTGTAAGGGGAATGGATAGGCGTTTCTGCGGCCACAATCGAGACTCCAGGATGGTATGTTGCCTCCCTGGTGCAAGGGTCATGGATGTCTCGGAGCGGTTGCAGGGCATTCTGGAGGGGGAGGGTGAACAGCCAGTTGTCGTGGTGCACATAGGTAAAAAATGGGAGGAGGTCTTACAGGCTGAATTTAGGGAGCTAGGAACTAAATTAAAAAGTAGAACCTCAAAAGTAGTAATCTCAGGATTGCTACCAGTGCCACGTGCTAGTCAGAGTAGAAATAGCAGGATAGTTAAGATGAATACGTGGCATGAGGAATGGTGCAAGAGGGAGGGATTCAAATTCCTAAAACATTAGAACCTGTTCTGGGGGAGGTGGAACCAGTACAAACCGGATGGTCTGCACTTGGGCAGGACCAGAACCGATGTCCTGGGGGGGAGGGGGGAGGGAGTGTTTGCTAGTGTTGTTGGGGAGGGTTTAAACTAATATGGCAGGGGGATGGGAACCTATGCAGGGAGACAGAGGGAAGTAAAATGGGGGCAGAAGCAAAAGGTAGAAAGGAGATAAGGAAAAGTGGAGGGCAGAGAAAATCAAAGGCAAAAATCAGAAAGGGCCACATTACAACATAATTCTAAAAGGACAAAGAGTGTTGAAAAAACAAGCCTGAAGGCTCTGTGTCTCAATGCGAGGAGCATTCGTAATAAGGTTGATGAATTAACTGCGCAGACAGCTGTTAACAGATATGATGTAATTGGGATTATGGTGACATGGCTCCATGGTGACCAAGGCTGGGAACTCAACATCCAGGGTATTCAATATTCAGGAAGGATATACGGAAAGGAAAAGGAGGTGGGGTAGCATTGCTGGTTAAAGAGGAGATTAACGCAATAGTAAGGAAGGACATTGGCTTGGATGATGTGGAATCTGTATGGGTAGAGCTGCGGAACACCAAAGGGCAGAAAACGCTAGTGGGAGTTGTGTACAGACCACCAAACAGTAGTAGTGAGTTTGGGGATGGCATCAAACAGGAAATTAGGGATGCGTGCAATAAAGGTACAGCAGTTATCATGGGTGACTTTAATCTACATATAGATTGGACTAACAAAACTGGTAGCAATACCGTGGACGAGGATTTCCTGGAGTGTATAAGGGATGGTTTTCTAGACCAATATATCGAGGAACCAACTAAAAAGCTGGCCATCCTAGACTGGTTGTAGTGTAATGAGAGGATTAATTAGCAATCTTGTTGTGCGAGGCCCCTTGGGGAAGAGTGACCATAATATGGTAGAATTCTTTATTAAGATGGAGAGTGACACAGTTAATTCAGAGACTAGGGTCCTGAACTTAAAGAAAGGTAACTTCGATGGTATGAGATGTGAATTGGCTAGGATAGACTGGCGAATGATACTTAAAGTTGATGGTGGATAGGCAATGGCAGACATTTAAAGATCACATGGATGAACTTCAACAATTGTATATTGCTGTTTGGTGTCAAAATAAAACGGGGAAGGTGGCTCAACTGTGGCTAACAAGGGAAATTAGGGAAAGTGTTAAATCCAAGGAAGAGGCATATAAATTGGCCAGAAAAAGCAGCAAACCTGAGGACTGGGAGAAATTTAGAATTCAGCAGAGGAGGACAAAGGGTTTAATTAGGAGGGGGAAAAGAGTGTATGAGAGTAAGCTTGCAGGGAACATAAAAACTGACTGCAAAAGCTTCTATAGATATGTGAAGAGAAAAAGATTAGTGAAGACAAATGTAGGTCCCTTGCAATCAGAATCTGGTGAATTTATAATGAGGAACAAAGAAATGGCAGACCAATTGAACAAATACTTTGGTTCTGTCTTCACTAAGGAAGACACAAATAACCTTCCGGAAATACTAGGGGATCGAGGCTCTAGCAAGAAGGAAGAACTGAAGGAAATCCTTATTAGTCAGAAAATTGTGTTAGGGAAATTGATGGGACTGAATGCCGATAAATCCCCAGGGCCTGATAAGTACACTGGGATGCAGACTAAGGAAGTGGCCCTAGAAATAGTGGATGCATTGGTGGTCATTTTCCAACAATCTAGACTCTGGATCAGTTCCTATGGATTGGAGGGTAGCTAATGTAACACCACTTTTTAAAAAAGGAGGGAGAGAAAACAGGGAATTATAGACCAGTTAGCCTGACATCGGTAGTGGGGAAACTGTTGGAATCAATTATTAAAGATGTCATTGCAGCACATTTGGAAAGCAGTGACAGGATTGGTCCAAGTCAGCATGGATTTATGAAAGGGAAATCATGATTGACAAATCTTCTAGAATTTTTTGAGAATGTAACACGTAGAACAGACAAGGGAGAACCAGTGGATATGGTGTATTTGGACTTTCAACAGGCTTTTGACAAGGCCCCATACCAGAGATTAGTGTGCAATTTTAAAGCACATTCTATTGGGGATAATGTATTGACGCGGATAGAGAACTGGTTGGCAGACAGAAAACAAAGAGTAGGGTCCTTTTCAGAATGACAGGCAATGACTAGTGGGGTACCGCAAGGTTCAGTGCTGGGGCCCCAGCTATTTACAATATACATTAATGATTTAGATGAAGGAATTGTATGTAATATCTCCAAGTTTGCAGATGACACCAAGCCGGGAGGCAGTGTGAGCTGCGAGGAGGATGCTAAGAGGCTGCAGGGTGATTTGGACAGTCTAGGTGAGTGGGCAAATGCATGGCAGATGGTGTATAATGTATATAAATGTGAGGTTATCCACTTTGGTGGCAAAAACAGGAAGGCAGAATATTATCTGAATGGTGCCAGATTAGGAAAAGGGGAGGTGCAACGAGACCTGGGTGTCATGGTACATCAGACATTGAAAGTTGGCATGCAGGTATAGCAGGCGGCGAAGAAGGCAAATGGCATGTTGGCCTTCATAGCTAGGGGATTTGAGTATAGGAGCAGGGAGGTCTTACTGCAGTTGTACAGGGCCTTGGTGAGGCCACATCTTGAATATTGTGTAAAGTTTTGGTCTCCTAATCTGAGGAAGGACATTCTTGCTATTGAGGGAGTGCAACGAAGGTTCACCAGACTGATTCCCGGGATGGCAGGACTGACATATCAAGAAAGACTGGATCGACTAGGCTTATATTCACTGGAATTTAGAAGAATGAGAGGGGAGCTCATAGAAACATATAAAATTCTGACGGGATTGGACAGGTTAGATGCAGGAAGAATGTTCCCGATGTTGGGGAAGTCCAGAACCAGGGGTCACAGTCTATGGATAAGGGGTAAGCCATTTAGGACCGAGATGAGGAGAAACTTCTTCACGCAGAGAATTGTGAACCTGTGTAATTCTCTACCACAGAAAGTTGTTGAGGCCAGTTCGTTAGATATATTCAAAAGGAGTTAGATGTGGCCCTTACAGCTAAAGGGATCAAGGGGTATGGAGAGAAAGCAGGAATGGGGTACTGAAGTTGCATGATTATATTGAATGGTGGTGCAGGCTCGAAGGGCCAAATGGCCTGCTCCTGTACCTATTTTCTATGTTTCTATGTTTACAGGCATCTCATTACAAACCACTTGCAATTCTGGTATATGGTTGTAGTGGTTATAATGGATAAATGATTGAACCGCCCTCCCTAGCAGTGATGAGCTTTTGTATAAAGAACAAACAGAGCATTGGGCAGCAGTAAGAGAGGGACAGGCTAACAATGCGCGGATGTTCCCAAATTATTGAATCAGGTCTTGGGTGGGCACTCGGGGAATTCTATACAGTTCTGATGAATCAAAAATTCCTAGAAATTTGCAGCATGGAAGGAGGCCATTTCGGCCCATCGTGTCCACGCTGGCCAACAAAGTGCTATCCAGCCTAATCCCACTTTCCAGCTCTTTGTCCGTAGCCCTGTAGGTTACGGCACTTGGAAGCACATTCAAATACTTTTTAAATTATAAGAGGCTTTCTGCCTCTCCCACCCTTTCAGGCAGAGTAAAATACCCCCAGAAGACATTTCCCCTCAAATCCCCTCTAAACGTCCTACCAATTACTTTAAATCTTTGTCCCCTGGTTTATGACCCCTCTGCTAAGGGAACTAGGTCCTGCCTATCCATTCTATCTAAGCCCCTCATAACTTTATAGACCTCAATAAGGTCACCCCTCAGCCTCCTCTGTTGCAAAGAACGCAAACCCAGCTAATCCAATCTTTCCTCATAGCAACAATTCTCCAGTCCAGGCAGCATCCTCATAAATCTCCTCTGGACCCTCTCTAGTGCAATCACATCTTTGCTGTAATGTGGAGACTGGAACTGCACGCAGTACTCTAGCTGTGGCCTAACTAGTGTTTTATAGAATTCAATCATAACCTCCCTGCTCCTGTATTATATGCCTCAGCTAATAAAGGCAAGTGTTCCGTACACCTTCTTAACTACCTTATCAACCTCTCCTGCTACCTTCATGGATCTGTGGACATGCAATTTGTTCCTCTACACTTCTCAATGTCCTACCATTTAATGTGTATTCTCTTGACTTGTTTGCCCTCCCCAAATGCATTACCTCACACTTCACCAGATTGAATTCCAATTGCCATTGTTCTGCCCAGCTGACCAGTTCATTGGTATCTTCCTGCAGTCTACAGCTTTCTTATTCATTAACAACCACACAACCAATTTTAGTATCATCTGCAAACTTCTTAATCATACCTCCTACATTCAAGTCTAAATCATTGACATATAGCACAAAAAACAAAGGTCCTAGTACTGAGCCCTGCGGAACCTCATTGGAAACAGTCTTCCAGTCACAAAAGCAACCATCAAGCCTTACCCTTTGCTTCTGCCACTGAGCCAGTTTTGGATCCAACTTGCCACTTTGCTCTGGATCCCATGGGCTTTTACTTTCGTGACCAGTCTGCCATGTGGTACCTAATCGAAAGCTTTGCTAAAATCCATATATAAAATCCATCAAAAGCACTACCCTCATCGACCCGCCTTGTTACCGCCTCAAAAAATTCAATCGAAGTTAGTCCATACAAATCCATGCTGACTCTCCTTGATTAATCTGTGTCTTTCCAAATTAAGATTTATCCTGTTCTTCAGAATGTTTTCAATAATTTTACCACTACAGAGGTTAGGCTGAGTGGCCTGTAATTACTCGGTCTATCCCTTCCTCTATTTTTAAACAATGGTGCCACGTTAGCAGTCTTCCAGTCCTCTGGCACAACACCTGTAGTTAGAGAGGATTGGAAAATGATGGTCAGAGCCTCTGCTATTTCTCTTTTGCTTCGCTTAACAGCCTGGGATACATTTCATCCGGGCCTGGGCATTTATCCATTTTCAAAGCTGCTAGACCCCTTATTACTTCCTCTCTCGTGATGTTTATTTCATCTAATATTTCACACTCCTCCTCCCTAATTGCAATGTCTGCATTGCCACTCTCTTTTGCGAAGTTATCCTTTTGCTCTTATGGTATTTATAAAACATCCTTGGATTTTCCTAGATTGTACTTGCCATAATTTTTTCATGCTATCCGTTTGCTTTCCTAATTTCCTTCTTATTTGCACCACTGCACTTTCTATACACCACTAGAGTTTCTGCAGTATTGAACCCTCTGTATCTGTCATAAGCCTCCCTTTTTTTCTTTATACTACCCTGTATGGCCCTTGACATTCAGGGGGCTCTAGATTTGTTAGTCCTACCTGTTTTCTTTAAGGGAACTTACTTGTTCTGAACCCTCTGGATTGCCTCACTGAAGATGTCCCACTGCTCCGACATTGATTTACCTTCAAGTAGCTGTTTCCAGTCCGCTATGGCTAAATCACCTCTCAGCTTAGAAAAATTGTCTTTTCCACAACTGAGAACTTTTATTCCTCGTCCATTTTTGTCCTTTTCCATTACTACCCTAAATCTAAGTGAATTATGATCACTAGCACCAAAATGCTCTCCCACGGATACCCCTTCCACCTGCCTAGCTTCATTCCCTAAAACTAAGTCCAGAACAGGCCCCACCCATCTTGTTGGGCTTGGTACATACTGGCTAAAAAAGTTCTCCTGAATGCATTTTATGAATCCCCCCCCCCCACCCCGCTCTATACATTTCACACTAATGTTTTCTTAGTTAATATTGGGGTAGTTGAAATCCCCTACTATTACTGCCCTTTAGATTTTGAACTTCTTAGAAATTTGCCTACATTTTTGCTTTTCTATGTCCCTCTGACTATTTGGGGGTCTATAGTACATTCCCAGCAGTGTGATCACCCCTTTTTGTTTTCAATTTGACCCATATTTGACGATCCTTCCAACATATCATCCCTACTCACCGCTATAATTGCTTCTTTGATCAATACTGCGACCTCCCCTCCTTTTTTACACCCCTCTCAATCCCGTCTGAAAACCCTGTAACCAGGAATGTTGAGCTGCCATATCTTCCCTTTTTTCAGCCATGTCTCAGTAATAGCTATAATATCATACTCCCAAGTGACTATCTGTGCTATGAGCACATCTGCCTCACCTTGCATTGAACTATCATCATCATCATAGGCGGTCCATCGACCGAGGATGACTTGCTTTCACAAGAGTTCACAGATGTTTCAATGAAGGACCTGATGTTCCAGTCCTAAACTCCAATTGAAGGGGTGGAAAATGCCTGTGCATCGATTTTTTTAAGGTGTGGTGACCGTTGCACAGAAGCCACCACACGGGCTTGGCAGAGCTAGGCCTTTATTCTGTGCCAAGGATTAACCAGGACAACTGGAGACCTGCTGTGCTGCATGGACCTAGTGCGCACACATATTGCAGTGTGGGAAGGCCCGTGCTGCCCCTGGGCCCTCGGCTCTTCTGAGTCCCATACCCTCATTTGCTGTGCCTGCACCATGATTTCCCACTGCACCTCTGCACCATTGAAGTATATACCATTTAATACTGCCAAACTTCATTGTTGTCTATTTTCTAGCCCTCGTTTCCTCTGTTCTTCAAATTTACTTTCTACTTTTCTGCTTTGAAATTCCAGCTTTGCTTCTCTCCCTGCTGAATCCCCTGCCAAGCTAGTTTAAACCCTCCTCAACAGCACAAGTAAACCCTCCATGTGAGGATATTGGTCGTGGCTCTGTTGAGGTGCAAACTCGTCCAGCTTGTACAGGTCCCACCTCCCCCAGAAACGGTCCCAATGTCTCAGGAATCTAGAGTCCTCCCTCCTGCACCATTATTCCGGCCACGTCCTATGCTCCTATTTCTGTACACACTAGCACATAGCACCGGGCATAATCCAGAGGTTACTAACATTGAGGTCCAGCTTTTTAATCTCTCTCCTAGCTCCCTAAAATCTGCCTGCAGGACCTCATCCCTTTTTGTCATTGGTACCGATATAGACCACAATCTCTGGCTGTTCACCCTCTCCCCCTAGAATGCCCTGCAGCCGCTCGGTGACATACTTGACCCTGGCACCATACCATCCTGGAGTCACATCTGCGGCCGCAGAAATGTCTCTCTGCACCCCTAACTATCGAATTCCCGTCCCCTATTGCTCTTCCACTCTACTTCACAGGGTTATGTCACAGGGATATGTTACTGTAATTGTGAAGGTTAAAAACAGGATTAACTACAATAACCTGACAATGACCCAGTAACATCGTAACTTACATTTGGAAATTATCAATGAGCGAGATTTAGTTAACAGCCTAACTGTGTGTGAACATTTACATAAGAACATAAGAAATAGGAGCAGGAGTAGGCCATTTGGCCCCTTGATCCTGCTCCGCCATTCAATACGATCATGGCTGATTTGATCATGGACTCAGCTCCACTTCCCTGCCCCCCTCCCCATAACGCTTTACTCCCTTGTCGCTCAAACATCTGTACCTCCGCCTTAAATAGATTCAATGACCCAGCCTCCACAGCTTTCTGGGGCAGAGAATTCCACAGACTTACAACCCTCTCAGAGAAGAAATTTCTCCTCATCTCAGTTTTAAATGGGTGGCCCCTTATTCTAAGACTATGGGCTAGAACCCCCACTTTCGTGCTTATTGCCCAAAAATGGACATTATTTCCGGTGTGGGCAGTAAAACAGAGTTTTCAGATCGCCAACTTCTCGCCCACTCTCAAAACACCTAGTTTACATTTTTGAAAATGTGCATAACCACGAGCGATATCAAAGGGGTGGTAGCGTAAATTTTTTCTGACCTTCTGCCGTAAAGTGTAGCCGCCCTTAGCAACGGCATGGCAACGCTCGATTCCCACGATTCTGGAGATCAAGAGTCATCATGACATGCGCAGAAGAGGAGACAGAGAGAGAGGGAGCTCAGAGGCACTGAAAGTGTGTGTGGCTGTGGTGTGTGCTTGTTTGGCTGTTGTGGGAGGCACGACGGAGATTCACCAGCAGAAAAAAGCCCACTAAGCACCAAGAATATAGTTGGGACAGAGTTTTTGTCCAACAAATAATATATAAAATGGAAGAGATGGAGGAGACCCTGGAGCTGGTAGCCAGGAACACTGGTGGCAGAAGGCTCCCAGTGGTCCCAGAGCGCAGCACTCCACCTCTAGGTTCAGCACCATCACTGCGAACAACAGGTGCGAGCAAGGACCAAGATCCTGCTTCTGCATCAGAGAATGTTGCCCCCTCAGCACCCCCCGCTCCTGTACCCATCCCACCAACACATCTGCCTTCATCCCCCCCAAAGAGGCACCGCCTGAGGAGCTCTTCGGACAGACACCGTGGAGCGAGGAGGGGAAGGCATAGCGGTGGGGAGAAGAAAGAGAGGGTGAAAGGAAAGTGAGGTGCATGTGTGCAGGTGATGGCTGTGTTATATCTCCATCTGGGTGTTTGCAATTTGTTGCAATGTATGGGGGCTGGGGACCACGCTCCTGCTTTGCCTTTGTATTCTGTGTTGTTGGACATGTTGACCATGTGATTTATGTCAATGGTGGAAAGAGTGGGATGTGGGTAGGGGTTGGATGCTATTGCCTCCATCACTTCTGATTTTAGACCAATGTTGGTATTAAACTTTTGTTATTGAACATAACCTTGTTGCGCATTGTCTCAGATAGCTGGACCGTTACACACTGGTGATTCCTTATCGTGAAAGGGTTAAATACACCTTATCAATCAACGTAAACTTTAACTGGCACCAAGTGGATGGGCACCATTGATGTCTGAGCTACACACACACAGCAGTGTGTCAGCGTTGCCACACACATCAGCGCTCTTACAGGCAAATCTTTCCGATATCAGCTCCTCACGTAAGAGTGGGATTTAACAAATGCCAGCTGGCGTCCGTCCTGGTTAGTTCCACTTTTTGTGGCGGTTTTTTTGGATGGGCGATATTCTGGGCGATGTGTGCGCGAGTTGGTGAAATTGACGGAGGGCGATCTCCATGGCCGCGAGTTTGGGTACATATGCTCTTTACGACAAAAGACAGAGGGCGGGCGTTATTATTTAATCTCGGCATTAAGTGCAGGAGGAATGTAACGCTGGGCGATAATATGGGCGTTGAAATCGCCCATTCTGCTGATTGTGCCCCCAAAAAAAAGTGCGGGTGGTAATATTTTTCCTCGGCATTAAGCACATGGGGAAAATAACGCTCGGTGATAAGTCTCCTAAAAAAGCCCATCAGTTTCTATTTTGTGCCAAAAGTGGCGATATCTGGGCATTATACATCATTTCAGCGGTTAAATGCGTGTTAAGTGGGCGTTAAGCAGGCAAAAAAAGAGGAGGTTCTAACCCTATGCCCACTAGTTTTAGTTTTCCCGATGAGTGGAAATATCCTCTCTGCATCCACCTTGTCGAGCCCCCTCATTATCTTATGTTTCAATAAGATCACCTCTCATTTTTTGAACTCCAAGATGTCTAGGTCCAACCTATCCTCATAAGTCAACCCCCCATCTCCGGAATCAACCTAGTGAACCTTCTCTGAACAGCCTCCAATTCAAGTATATCCTTCCTTAAATACAGAGACCAAAACTGTACACAGTACTCCAGGTGTGGCCTCACCAATACCCTGTACAGTGTTTATACTCTATCCCCCTTGCAATAAAGGCCAACATTCCATTTGCCTTTCTGATTACTTGCAGTACCTTCATACTAATTTTTTGTGTTTCATGCACAAGGATCCCCATGTCTCTCTGTACTGCAGCACTTTGCAATTTTTTTTCATTTAAATTATAATTTTCTTTTCTATTATTTTTGCCAAAGTGGATAAACTCACATTTTCCCACATTATAATCCATATGCCAAATTTTTGCCCACTCACTTAGCCGGTCTATATCCCTTTGCAGATTTTTCATGTCCTCCTCACAATTTGCTTTCCCACCCATCTTTGTATCATGAGCAAACTTAGCTACATTATACTCGGTCCCTTCATCCTAGTCATTAATATAGATTGCAAATAGTTGAGGACCCAGTACCGATCCCTGCTGAACCTCACTAGTCACTGTTTGCCAACCAGAAAATGACCCATTTATCCCGACTTTCTGTTGTCTTGTTAGTTAACCAATCCTCTATCCATGCTAATATATTACCCCCAATCCCGTGAGCTTCTATATTGTGCAGTAACCTCTTATGTGGCAGCTTATCGAATGTTTTCTGGAAATCCAAATACACCACATCCACTGGTTCCCCCTTAACCACCCTGCTCGTTACATCCTCAAAGAACTCCAGCAAATTTGTCAAACATGATTTCCCTTTCATAAAACCTCGCTAACTCTGCTTGATTGAATCATACTTTTCCAAATATCCCGCTACTGCTTCCTTAATAATGGAGTCCGTCATTTTCCCAAAGACAGATGTTCGGCTAACTGGTCTATAGTTTCCTACTTTTTGTCTGCCTTCTTTTTTAATAGGGGCATTATATTTGCGGTTTTCCAATCCTCTAGGACCACCCCACAATCCAGTTGAATTTTGGTAGATTGCATCCACTATCTCTGCGGCCACTTCTTTTGAGATCCTACGATATAAGCCATCAGGTCCAGTGGACTTTTCTGGCTTTAGTCCCATTATTTTACTGAGCACTACTTCTTTAATGATAGTGATTGAATTACGTTCATCCCTCCTTATAGCCACTTGATTATCCATTATTGGGATGTTTTTAGTGTCTTCTACCGTGAAGACCAATCCAAATATTCATTCAACATCTCTGCCATTTCCCTGTTCTCCATTATTAATTCCCCAGTCTCATTCCCTAGGGGACCAACATTTACTTTAGCCACTCTTTTCCTTTTACGTACCTGTAGAAACTCTTACTATCTGTTTTTATATTTCGTGCTAGTTTACTTTCATAATTTATCTTCCCTCTCTATAATTTTTGTAGTTGTTCTTTGCTGGCTTTTAAAGGTTTCCCAATCCTCTGGCCTCCCATTCATCTTGGCCACTTTGTATGCCCTTGTTTTCAATTTGATACCATCCCTTATTTCCTTAGTTCGGCACGGAATATTATCCCTATCTTAGTCTTTCCTTCTCATTGGGATATATTTTCTTGAGAGTTGTGAAATATCTTCTTAAATGTCTGCTACTGCTCATCAACCGTTCCACTCTTTAATCTATTTTCCCAGTCCACTTTAGCCAAATCTGCCTTCATACCTTTGTAGTCTCCTTTATTTAAACTTAGGACAACGATTTGAGATCCAACTTTCTCACCTTCCAACTGAATTTGAAATTCAACCATGTTATGTTCACTCGTTCCTAGAGGATCCTTTACTAGGAGATAATTTATTAATCCTGTCTCATTACACAATACCAGATCTAAGACATCCTGCTCCCTGGTTGGTTCCGTAACGTACTGTTCAAGGAAACTATCCCAGATACACTCTATGAACTCTTCCTCAAGGCTACCCTGGCCAATTTGCTTTGTCCAATCAATATGCAGGTTAAAATCACCCATTATTGCCATTCATTTTTTACAAGCCTCCATTATTTCTTGATTTATACTCCATCCAACAGTGTAGCGACTGTTATGGGGCCTATTGACTATGACCACCAGCGACTTTTCCTCCTTATTATTCCTTATCTCCACCCAAACTGATTCAACATCTTGATCTTCTGAGCCAATATCGTTTCTCAATAACGCACTGATCACATCCTTTATTAACAGTGCTACCCCACCTCCTTTTCCTTTCTGTCTGTCCTTCCTAATTGTCAAATACCCCTGAATATTTAATTCCCAGTCCTGGTTACCTTGCAACCACGTCTCTGTAACGGCTATCAGATCATACCCATTTGAATCCATTTGTGCCATTAACTCATCTATTTTGTTACGAATGCAATACCGATCATAACATGATCGAGGTCAACGTAGAATCTGAAAGAGAGAAATGCAAAACAGCAACTATGATTCTAGATTTAGATAAGGCTGACTTCAACGGGATGAGACACAGACTATCCACAGTAAACTGGGCAAAATCTGTTAATGCTAAAACGACAGAAGTTCAGCGGGAATTGTTCAAAAAATAATACAAGGTAACACGTTTATTATCCTGAGGGGCAAGAGATCTACTTTGAAAAAAATCAGCCATGTGCCACTAAAGAGGTAAAGGGCAGCATAAAATTAATTTGAAAAAGCTTTCAAAAAAATGCAAAAAATAGTAGAGATCCTGGCGAATGGGAAAGATACAATGATCTGCAAACCGTCACAAAACAGATGGTAAAAGCTAAAAAAATGGTGCATGAAAATAAACTTTCAAGGTACATCAAAATCAACAGAAAGAATTTCTAAAATGTTATTAGGAGAAAGAGGGTATTCAGGAGAAATATTGGTCCCTTCAAAACTGAAAGCGGTGATATTGTAAATGATAATAAGGAAATGGCAGACATGTTATATAATTGCCTTGCATCAGTATTCACAGCATGACAGGAATCCCAAGGAAACTAATATTGAATTGGGGACAGGGATTCAATAAAATTAACATAAGTAAAATGACAGTAATGAATAAATTAATGGCACAAAAGAGTGGCAAATCCCCAAGACCAGATGATTTCCATCCCAGGATTTTAAAGGAGAAGATGAGCACGTTGCAGATGCCCGAACTACAATCTTCCAAAGTTTTCTCGATTCTGAATCGTTCCTTTAAATTGGAAAATTGTGCATGTCACTCCGCTATTTAAGGCGAAAGAGGGAAACAATAGAATTATAGACCAGTTAGCCTTACATCTGTTGTTGGAAAATTGCTCGAGTCTATAGATTAAGGATAGGGTGACAGAACAGAGCGAGCCAGCATGGTTTTGTGAAAGGTAGTTCATGCCTCATGAACCTGATTGAATCTTTTGATGTGGTGACTAAAGTAGCGGACAGTGGAATATCTATCGATGTTATTTATATGGCGTTAGAACCTCCACTTTTTTTTTTGCATGCTGAACACCCACTTAACGCCCATTTTACCACTGAAATGATGTATAACGCCCATATTGCGCCCATTTTGGCACAAAATGGAAACTGATGGCCATTTTTCGGAAACTTATCACCGAGTGTTACTTTCCCATGTGCTTAATGCCGAGAAAAAATATTACCGCCCGCCCACTTTTTTTTGGGTGGAATCAGGAGAATGGGCGAACTCAATGCCCATAATATCGGCCAGAGTTACTTTCCGCACGGAAATAAGGCCGAGATTCAATAATATCACCCGGCGACTGTTTTTTGTCGTAAACAGCACTTTTACCCAAACTAGCGGTCATGGAGATCGGCCATCGTTAATTTCACTACCTCGCACACATATCACCCACAATATCGCTCGCTCAAAAAACCGCCCACAAAATGTGGAACTACATTATGGACGCGTTATGGACGCCATGTTCTAGATCACACGTCATGTCTTTTAAAAGGCTGCCGTGCTTCAACCTCGGCGGAGTTCGGATGTACGCTGCAGGTCGTTGGAGTTGATGTGAGCATCTCTAAAAACATCTTGACCTTACTGTGACGGATTGGAATTGAAGAGGTGTGATCATCGGGACATTCCTTGTTTGTGTGCAATCGGTGGCAAAGAGAGCTACTGCAATGGGGCCTGTCCTTTTTCACCCTCTCTTCGTGACCAAATAGATGCAGCACAGTCGACATCACCGAAGGAACACTGCACTGCTTTATGTGCCCAATGAACAAAGTGACAGACTGATGAGGAGGACCAGACGTTACACCCCCCACAAGTACAAGGAGTAGAATTCTTACCTCGACTTGCCCGACACCACCTGCCTTCAGAGACTGCGCTTCCACAAAGAGGTTCTCACTGGGGTATGCCAGCTGATAAGGGCAGACCTGTCACCTGCCAGCACCATCAGAACTGCATTGTCCATTGAGGTCAAGTCACTGCGGCACTGTCGTTCTATGCAATGGGTTCTTTTCAGGTCACAGCTGGTGACATTTGCGAACTTTCTCAGCATGCCACATATCGCTGCATAAGACAGATCACTGAAGCCCTGTACGCACGCCAGAGGGACTTGATCAGCTTCCCTATGACCAGGGAGGCACAGAGTGAGAGGCGCTAGGTTTCTCCAGAATTGAAAGCTTTCCCAAGGTGCAGGGAGCAATATTCTGTACTCACATCACGATGCGGGCACCTTTTCAGGATGCTGAGGTTTTCAGGAACCGCAAGGGATTCCACTTCCTGAATTTCCAGCTGGTTGTCGACCACCAGCAAATTATACTGGCAGTGAATGCTCAATTTCCTGGCAGCAGCCATGATGCGCACATCCTGACTTGTTTAACAATGAGCGACAAGGTCAATGCTGGATGCTTTGTGACAAAGGATATGACCTCATCACTTGGCTGATGACTCCCTCTGCAGGACACCCACACCGAGGCCGAGAGGTGATACAACGAGAGCCACAGAGCAACTCGCAATATCGTGGAGAAAACCATTGGAGTGCTGAAGCAGTGTTTTAGATGCTTGGACCACTCCGGAGGCGAGCTCCAATACCACCCTGAGCATGTAGCTCAATTCATGGTGGTCTGCTCCATGCTACACAACTTGGCTACCAGGAGGGGACAAGAATTGCCTGATGACTCTGACAGTCCACCTCACCAGAGAGAGGAAGAGGTAGATGAGGAGGCGGATGCTGACATCGGCCGAGACGATCAGGCTGAAGCCATGCCCCCGCCCCCCTGTAGACTGCATGAAAGGGCGCATGGTGGCATGATAGCTGCAAGAGCCTTACGTCAGGAGCTCATCAATGATCGCTTTGTATGAAAGAACATTGGCGTTATTTCCAAGGCTGACACACTGCTGGGTGTGCAGGTCATATATCAATGGTGAGCATCACCGTGGTGACACTGAAAGTTTACGTTGATTGAAGTTAAGTGTGATTATACCCTTTGATGGTAAGGAATCACCAGTGTGTAATGGTGCAGCTATCTGAGTCCATGAGCTGCAAGGTTTTGTAAAATAAAAACCATTTAAACTGAATATTAGGCTGAAATCATCAGTATTTCTGTACAAATCAGCCCTCCCCCCCCCCCCCCCGCCTTCTCCTCCCCACCTCTATCCCTTCCCCTCCTGACTCCAAGACGCCTGGCCGAGGTGCTCCTCAGGCGATGCTTCATTGGGGGGGGGGGGGGGAATGGGTGACGGCCGAAGCGCTGCTTGGACGGATATGGGAGAGGACTGTCCTGAGGTGGGAACGTGCTCCGAGCCATAAGCAAGATGTTGCTGCTGGCTCTCATGTGTGGTTGGCAATGGGGGTGCGTCACCTTGGGGTGCATTGCGATGGTTCTGGGATCACTGGGAGCCCTCTGCCACAAGTGTTCCTGCCTACCAGCTCCAGGGTCTCCTCCAGCCCTTCCATTTTATATATTATTTGTTGAACAAAAACTCGGGGCCAACTATGTTCTTGATGCTGAGTGGGCTTTTTGCTGCTGGTGAATCTCAGTCAGGCCTCCCACAATAGCCAGACAAGCACACACCACAGCCACACACACTTTCCGTGCCTCTGAGCTCCCTCTTTCTATGTCTCCTCTTCTGCGCATGTCATGATGACCCTTGACCTCCTGAATCGCGGGAATCGAGCGTTGCCATGCCGTTGCTAAGGACAGCAACACTTTACGGCAGAAGGTCAGCAAAATTTAACGCTACCACCCATTTGATATCGCTCGCGGTAACGCCCATTTTCAAAAATATAAACTAGGTGTTTTGAGAATGGGCGCGAAGTCAGCAATCTGAAAACCCTTTTTTACCACCCACGCAGAAGCACAAAACTGGGGATTCAAGCCCATGGTCTTGCAAAAGGCATTTGATAAAGTCCCACATAAGAGACTGTTATCTAAGATAGAAGCCCATGGAATGAGGACCATTTATTGACTTGGTTAGGAAATTGGCTGGGCGACAGAAGACATGCAGTAGGGATAATGGGTAGGTATTCTAATTGGCAGGATGTAACTAGTGGTATCCTGCAGGGATCTGTGTTGGGGCCTCAACTATTCACAGTATTTATTAACGAATTAGGTGATAGCAAAAAAGTTATATATCTAAATTTACCGATGAAACAAAGGTTGGTGGCATTGCAGGCAGTGTAGGTGAAAGCATAAATACAAAGGGATATCGACAGATTACTGTTGCAAATGGATTT
Organism: Pristiophorus japonicus; assembly: GCF_044704955.1. Lineage (NCBI taxonomy): Eukaryota > Metazoa > Chordata > Chondrichthyes > Pristiophoridae > Pristiophorus > Pristiophorus japonicus. The sequence continues at coordinate 201,478,276 of NC_091985.1, read as the reverse complement.
CAATATTGGCAAATGTCATCCACTTTGGACATAAAGAATATTGAACTGGGTACTTTCTAAAATGGTGAAAAATTAAAACAATGGAAGTGAAAAGAGACTTGGGGATCCAGGTACATATATCCCTAAAATGTCATGAATAGGTACAGAAAATATGAGAATGGCTAATGGAATGCTGGCCTTTAAATGTAGAGGACTAGAATACAATGGGGTAGAAGTTATGCTGCAGCTGTACAAAACCCTGGTGAGACTGAGTACTGTGAGTAGTTCTGGACACCACACCTTAGGAAAGATATATTGGCTTTGGAGGGAGTGCAGCGAGGGTTTGTAAGAAATCATGAATTGGAAGAAATAACTTGAGACCAAAAAGTCTGTTCAGACTGGTGTTAGAATTGAAGGGTTTATTCCAGGGTACAATAGCTGAAGCGACTTGAACAGCGTGAACATAAGTAACCGATAACAGGCAGCTCCAAACATCTGAAGGCCAAGAATGGCATGTCTGACTCCAACCTTGGGAGGATGTGAAGAGGAGGGTTTCTCCAAAGAGTTGAGACAAAGAACCCGACAGATCATAGGTTAAATGGACCTGCCAATATCCTACTCCAGGCCCACGCCTAAAAAGAGAATAAAAGAAAGACCCAGAAGGCATTTCAGGGCAGATGGTGAAGATAAGAACTGTTCGTACCAGCAGCCATCTGTCCGATCGGGACTAATAACAGCTACTTGTCACGGTTGTATGTTTACTATGTCTATCCTGATTTGGTGCTGTGTTTGATTATATTTGAATTGCTGCTCCCTTACTAGTATGCCTTATAACTCGTAAGACCCTTTGGATATCAGTGTATGACCTGTGATCCTAAGTCTTACAGTGGCGTCAGAAGTGGGATTGACAATGTTGGGAGTTGTATGGTGGTGGTGCACCGGTGGCACTTAGTCGCTTAGACTGAGATAGTTTACTCCCTGAAAGAAAGTAGAGGGAGGGAGCGTGTCAAGTAGGTGAGACTTAACACAAACTGGATGGTGCTTATTATTGAGAAAAAGTCACGAGCAGGAGAGAAGAGGTGGAGACAATGAGGGAAAAGATCTAAGTTACATTTCAGGCCATCTGAGAACACAGCAAAGGAAGGAAACAAACTGGGAATTAGAAATAAGTTGCTGAGACAACAATTAAAAAAAGAAAAAATGGAACCGGCACAGAAGTTTTAGCTTTTGTGCTGAGAGAAATAAAACACAAGATTTGCTAAGTGGAATGTATGGAGTTTGTGTGAACATGTCTTAAAGTGCGACAGTTTCCCTGATTGTTTTGACTATGATTTACGGAGCTATGAAAAAAGATAAGCAAAAGATAGCCTTGAAGTCACAGTTGCCAGTATTTTGATTTAAAATAGTTTGCAGTAAACAAAATTGCTATTACCTTATATAGTTCAAATTAAAAATGCGTGGTCTCGTTTTAAATCAATTTGAACATTTAAAAAAGCACCGTCTTCTTTAGTGTCCCCTGTATGAATGTAAGCTAAGGGAAGCTCTACCCTCTTTTTCCTTTTGTGTAGAACATATGATGTTTATTGAATTGTAAAAACCCGACTTACATTGTGACCACAGTTAAAATCTGGCTATTTTAAATTATATGAGTTTATAGTTCAATACAAGAAATTCTCACATTTAAAATGTCATTGGCAGTATTTGAATTAGAAGTTTAGAAACAATTGGAGTTTAATCTAAAAGGCTGTCTTTTGCGATGGGAACATTTTATTTAAAGCTAATAATGACAGCTTTACTAATGATTTCTGCTGTTTTAACATATTTTTAATTTGTAATCAAGTTTTGAAGGCACAAAGACTTGGGTAAAATGTTTCTATCGGGAAAGATATTTTTTTAATTATGTAACGTGAAAAAATTGTGTGCGTCTGACAATATTTGCTCCACCTTCATACAAACCTACAAAGGAGGTAACCCTTTCCGCTGACAGCTGGTTTTTCTTGGTTCACAAGCAACTTTAGCATTGCTGAATGAAATTTTAAAGATATTGTACATTATTAAGTTTCTTAATTGTAAGTGAATGTTATTCCACGTGCCAGAAGGAAACTAAAATGTAATGGGTTGTGAAGAATTTTTTTTTTTAATGTGTTAATGACTTGGACCAAGTGAGAACATTTGATCGATGTTTTCTATCTTTAATATTGTACTAGACAGTAAAGCTCCTCCGGGTATCATGAATGAGATATGAATGGTAATTAATGCGGTGTAAAATGGAGGGAGGAAGTGAATGAGATTGAAACAGGAGAATTGACTTTTCCTAACATTCTAGTGAAAGTCAGGGAAGTGTAGTTAAAAATAGTAAACCCTCAGCTTTCTCTTGGAGACATTTGTGTCATTGCCATGTAGCTTTTAAGAAAACTGAATTTGATGGCCTGTACACCACCCAAGATATCAGGACCATGCAGTGGGAGATAAGCAAAGAGCTGCAGACAACTACGATCTTTTGATAGATCGCCTGAAAGCCGTGGAATGGCTTCTATCGATGGCACGTGCAGCATGAGATACCAGTATGAGTGTGGAAATGAATTTGCACTGAAGGACGGGTCTTAGACATGCTCAGTGACTTGACAACAACAAGATATGAAATGGTTAATGTGGATCAGGAGAGTGAGATAGCATTTAAAGCATTGACACATAATTTATCGGAAACTATCTAATTACTGAAACAATCAGCATGGAGTTAAACACACTGGTACCTGTTAGAGGGATTGAAATTGAAGTTGAAGTGGGGAGTTACATGAATTTTGAATTGGGACAATTGAAAGCTGGGGAAAAATAAATTTAGCAAGAATTATCCACAAGGTGGATACGAGTAAAACTGAGATCTGGACAATCTTTTAAGTCCATGAATTATTGATTAGATGTTAAACTGTAGTGTCACTTTAAATGATTGAGACTGAATTTAATTGTGACTGTAATTATTGCATTTTGTAGGTAACACAGCATGGGAACCGCTAGTATGAATCCAATATGAGGTGGTTTTGGCGGTGCCTCCTGTATCACTATTACCAGAATTACCATGCTTGAAGGGTCTAACAGGACCTGTCCCAATGGGCTTAATATATCAGCACATCCTTAGGTTCGTATTATTTCACATGCTCTGGTACTTCTCCAAATTGTATTGGTAGTGTATTTAATACATGTCTATGGATAACCAGCACTAAAAAACAAAATAACTGAGCACACCAAACGAAAAGATCAGAAGCAACGTAGAGGAGACCCCAGGCAGAGTAAGATCAGGAAAGATAGAAGAAACAAAGGATACCCCAGGCGGGAAGAATTGGAACACCGGAACAATTAATTGAACTTGAGTAAGGGGTCGGAGGTTGTTCCTCCCCTCAAAGATTGAACTGTAAGAAAGGGGGCATTTTAATTCCTGAGTCTCCCTACTACGTAACACCCAAGTGGAGAATGCAACAAACACATAACTTAGCAATAGCTCGAGCAATCAAAAGCCAGTTGTGAGAAGTCATTAGGATATTTCCTTCTCAAAGAAGGGAATGTATGAAATCATGAATTAGGAGAAATAACTTGAGACCCAAAAGTCTCTTCAGACTGGTGTTAGAATTGAAGGATTCATTCCAGGGTACAATAGCTGAAGTGACTTGAACAATGTGAACATAAATAACTGATAACAGGCAGCTCCAAACATCCGAAGGCCAAGAATGGCATGTCTGACACCAACCTTGGGAGGATGTGAAGAGGAGGGTTTCTCCCAAGAGTTGAAACAAAGAACCCAACAAAGAACCCAACATATCATAGGTTAAATGGTCCTTCCAATATCCTACATCTGGCCCAACCCCAAAAAAAGAGTAAAAGAAAGGCCCACAAGGCGTTTTAGGCAGACGGTGAAGATATGTTCGTACCAGTAGCCGTCTGTCCGATCGGGACTAATAACAGTTACTTGTCAAGGTCGTGTGTCTACTATGTCTATCCTGATTGCTTGTTGTGTTTGACTATATTTGAACTGCTGCTCCCTTAATAAAATGCCTTATAACTCCTAAGGCTCTTTGGGTGTGTGACATGTGATACTAAATCCAGAATAATACCTGGATTTCAAAGGTTAAGTTACATGGGGAGATTACACAAATTAGGGTTGTATTCCCTAGAATTTAGAAGGTTGAACTGATCAAAATTTTCAAGATATTAAGGCGTACAGATAGGGTAGATAGAGATAAGCTATTTCGGCTGGTTGGGGATTCAAGGACTAGGAGATCTAGTCTAAAAGCTAAAGCCAGACCATTCAAGAATGAAATTAGGAAACACTTCTACACAAAAATGGTGGTATACGTTTGTAATGCTCTTCCGCAAACTGCAATTGATGATGGATCAATTGTTAATTTTAAACTGGAGATGGATAGCATTTTGTTAACCAAAGGTATTAAGGAATATGTGCCAAAGGCACGAATATGGAGTTAGGTGGAAGATCATCCATGATCTCATCAAATAGCGGAACAGGCTCAAAGGGCTCAATGGTTTACTCCTGTTCCTGTGTTCCTAAAAATGTCTCGAGATGCTTAACAGATGCATAATCATAAAAATCTAAACACCAAGCCCAATAAAGAGATATTGAATGGGAGACCAATAGCGTGATCAAAGAAGTAGAATTTTAGGAGTGAAAAAGGCAACAAATAGAGGTGTAGAGGTTTAGAGAGGGAAATCAAGAGTTTAGGGCCTAGGCAGCTGAGTACACAACTGCCAATGGTGGAGTTGTGAAAATTGGCGATACGCAAGAGGCCAAAATTGAGGAGTGCAGAGATTTCTGAAGCTGGAGGAGGTTACAGAGATAGGGATTGGTGTGGTCAAGTAGGAATTTGATAACAGGGTTAATCATTTTAAAATCAAGGTTTTGCTGGAGGGGAGTCAAAGTAAGTCAGCAAGCAGATAGGTGATGGGTGAATGGGACTGTTCTGATCGGCACGGCAGAGTTTTGGATAAGCTCAAGTTCACAGAGGATGGAAGGTCGATGGCTGGCAAGCAAGGAGAACATTGGAATAGTTGGGGCTGGAGATAACAAATGCAGAAGATGAGCTGAGGCATATTATCTACAGACAGGCAATGTTAGAGGTGGAAGTAGGTGGTTTTGTTGATGGAGACAATATGGGAGTGAAAGGTCAACTCAGGATCTAATAGGAGGCATTGGTTTCAAACAGTCTGGTTCAGTCTCACTCAGTTGCCATGGAGAGGAATGCAGACCTCGGCTAGGTGTTTATGGCTGCTACCAATGAAAATGGTTTGGACTTCCCAATATTAATTGGAGCAGATCTTTGCTTATCCAATACTGGATTTCAGAAAAGCAGCGCTTTGAATCAGAGACAGTGGAAAGGTCGAGAGAGGTGTTGGTGAGATAGAACTGGTTGGCGTTAGTGGAGCCTGACATTGTGTTTTCAAATGTTGTCACCAAGGGGCAGCATGTCGATGGGAAATATAAGGGGCCCAAGGATAGATTCTTGGGGGTTTCAAGCTTTAACAGTGCAGGAGATTCTCTTGCTATGAATGAATGAATGGGAATGGAATGGAATTAAGAAATATGATTATGGTCGTCAGGTATTTATGAACACAAAAAATAGAAGCAGGGATAAGCCATTCAGCAATAGATCTTTTACATCAACTCCATCTTCCCGCACTATCCCCATATCCTTGATTTGCTTAATAACCAAAAATCTATTGATCTCTGCCTTGTCTCTGACTGCCAACTGAGTAATGCTGAACCGCTGCACTCCCACTGTTGCTAGGGAGGGAATTGCAGGATTTTGACCCAGCGACAATGAAGGAACGGTGATATACTTCCGAGTCAGGGTGGTGTGAAACCTGGGGGGGGAACTTGTAGGTGATGATGTTCCTGGTGCTTTGTACTTCTAGGTGATAGAGGTCACGGGTTGGGAGGTGCTGCTGAAGAAACCTTGGCGAGTTGCTGCAGTGCATCTTATAGATGGTACACACTGCAGCCACGGTGCACTGGTGGTGGAGGAAGTGACTATTTTAGGTGGTGGATGGGGTGCCAATCAAGCGGGTTTCTTTGTTTTGGATGGTGTCGAGCTTCTTGGGTGTTGTTGGAGCTGCACTCATCCAAACAAGTGAAGTATATTCCATCATACTCCTGACTTGTGCCTTGTAGATGGTGGAAAGGCTTTGGGGAGTCAGAAGGCGAGACACTTGCCACAGAATACCCAGCTTCTGATCTTCTCTTGTTGCCACAGTATTTATATGGCTGGTCCAGTTAAGTTTTTGGTCAATGGTCACCCCCAAGATATTGATGGCGGGTGATTCGACGATGGTAGTGCTGTTGAATATCGTGGGGAGGTGGTTAGACTCTCGCTTGTCAGAGGTAGTTATTACCTGACACTTGTGTGGAGCGAATGTTACTTGCCACTTATCAGCCCAAGCCTGAATGCCATCCAGGTCTTGCTGCACCCGACCATGGACTGCTTCCTTATCTGAGGAGTTGGAAATGACACTCAACACTGCAGTCATCCGCAAACATTCCCACTTCTGACCTTATGATGGAGGGAAGCTCATTGATAAAGCAACTGGAGAAGGTGCGGCCGAGGACACTGACATGAGGAGCTCCTGCAGCGATGTCCTGGGGCTGGAATGATTGACCTCCAACAAACACAACCATCTTCCTTTGTGCTAGGTATGATTCCAGCCAGTGGAGAGTGTTCCCCCTGATTCCCATTGACTTCAGTTTTAATTGGAATCCTTGATGCTACACTCGCTCAAATGCTGCCTTGTTGTCAAGGGCAGTCAGTCCCATCTCAACTTTGTAATTCAGCTCTTTTGTCCATGTTTGGACTAACGCTGTAATGAGGTCTGGAGCCCAGAGGTCCCAGCGGAACCCAAACTAAGCATCGTGATTAAGTGCCTTTTGATAGCATTGTCTACGACATATTCCATCATTTTGATGATGATTGAGATTAGACTGATGAGGCGGTAAATGGACAGATTTGATTTGACATGCTTTCCTGTCTCCACTCACAATCCCCCCAACCCAGTCTGGTCAACATTCGTTGCACTTCCTCTGAGGCAAGTATATCCTTCATTAGGTAGGACACCAAAACTGTACACGGTACTCCACGTGTGGTCTCACCAAGGCCCTATATAATTGCAGTATGACTTCTTCACTCTTATACTCAAATCCGTTTGTAATAAAGTTCAACATACTATTTGCTTACCTAACTGTACCTGCACGTTAACTTTCAGTAATTCGTGCACAAGGACATACAGGTTCCTCTGAATATCAACAATTCTAAATTTCTTACCATTTAATAAATCTTCTGCTTTTCTATGTTTTCTACCAAATTTTATACATTCACATTTATCCATGTTATATTCCTTTGCCATGTTCTTGGTCACTCACTTATCATGTCCATATCCTTTTGCAGCCTATTTGCATCCTCTTCATAATGCACTTTCCCATTTAGTATCGTCAATAAACTTGGATGAGGAAAGTTCAAGGAAATTGGATTGGGTTCTTTACTGAAGAGACTTCAGAATCTTGAAATTGTAGTGATTATCATTTTAATGGAATTAACAACATTGATACAGGAAATAGGTTCACTGTGAAGGGAATTATGTAATAACAGAAAGTTCCAATGAGGAGATAAGGAGTAAGATGGAATTGGAGTTCAGTAACAGAAAATGGGATCACGTTAGGAAGGGAATGACATTTGTGGGCAGTGTAAACGGGGCAGAGAGACAATTAGATGTGTTTCTGTGGATACACCGAACAGATGGGCAGGTGAGATCACCACAGTTGGTGAAACAAACTTCTTTGGATCAAGTGAATTAATTCTGCTTCTAAGAATTTTTCTCTTGCATTACTGTTTCAGAAAATGTTAACAGTGTTTGAGTGCTGTGCGTGGCCTATTATTCGATTGTGCCTAAAAATGGGCACATAGTGAACACCTCTTGCGTTGGCTTAGACAGCAGGCAATATTTGTGCTGCCTGCTGATTCTAATGTATATGTGTTGCAGTTAGCACTACTCTTGCTATTCCCTGGCTTGTGCTTACTTCCACGGGATGGGTATGGGGGTGGAATAGGAGGAAGTGGTAGATATCGGGCCTCCCTGATGGCACTTAAAGGCAATCAGCACCTGGTAAATGTATTCTCTGGCTACAGACACTGGAGGAGGGATATCGTCTATCCATTACTGGGCAGGAAACCTGTATCAATGGTGGGAAAAGGTGGTCGAGTATGTCAGTGCCATGGGTTAGCTCCCAGGATATGCCTGCAGTTCGGTAATGAGCTCAGTAGAATTTTCAATGTAAGGATACAGCTGTTTAACCTCTGCTCACACATCCACCATCTCCAGCCTCACTGCTCATTATACTCACAATACTCCTCTCCCCTCTCCTACAATCGCTGCATCACATTTCATTACACCACTATCGTAAGTCTCCATACCTAAAATTTTACAAACTGGCTACCAGCTACTCCGCATGACATCATTATCATCTAAACACCTCGCCAGAGTGTCAGTAGCACATTCCCTTCGTTCGTCCAGAAGAAGTCCACATGGCCATGAGCTAGCAAGCTGCCACCAGAAGAAGCAGAACCTCTTTTTTACATTCTCTCCAACTGCAAAGAAATCACTGGCGGAAGCAGAGGCAAGGCCATGGCGACTGGCTTCGCTGAAGGAAAGGATGCACAGGATTTTTTTCAAACCTTACTTTTTTTCACTACTTATTTCTATTTGACCCTACAGTGTACCTGAAACTACAGAGGCTTTCACCACTCACTCATCTCTCTACTCTTGCTTTAAGATAAAAGGTGATGTTTGACCATCTCTTTCCTTTCAGCTACTGAACCGGTTGACAGTCCTCTGCCAGTGGAGGAAGAGAAGGCTGGCCTTCCTGAAGATCCATCATTACTCGATCTAACCCTCGAAAACACCAACTCAGTTGCCTTGGCCTTGGCTCCATGAGAAAGAAACCTGCTGTCCTCCCTCAGGACGTCAGGATACCTGCTCCCCCAGCGGCCTATGCTCTTGTTAGTGCCATACGGCCATCTGGATCAGGCAGCTCTAGCCCACCTCAACACTTCGCAGTTTGCAGCCATGCATTCTGGCCGCAGAGCTGCTGGAGGTCACCAATTACAGCCATCTGATATGTCCACAATGGACACAGCAGCGTTCCATCTCCCATCTGTAGTCACTGTGAAACACCTTACAGGAACAAGAGGTTAGGGAAATGAGCACACAATACAAGTACAAGTACAACGGGCTGGTACAGGGTTGATTCTTAATTATTTCTGTTAACTGTTACATGGAGATGCAATTGTGTTGTCTGATAAAAGTGTTTATTCTTCTAGATATGTTATTGGCGTTTATATTTGTAGTGCAGTGAGGGCAAGGCCCATTAGATTGACTGAAGGAAGGCCATGGGATGGTGGTAGTAAGCACGGTGGTAAGGACTGTGGGACATTTGGTGTATTGTATCAATCCCACCCATATCCCCCTTACCCGTCCCACGCCTACTTCCATCTATGTGCACCCCTGAAAAATACTCTTTCCCAATTTACTTACAACTACACTTTCAAAATCCAAGCTATTGGCCCTCCAATCACCACGACATTTCTGCAGCTACCGATCTACTACAGCGCACTATCACTACCACTTTTGATGTCCTAACCCCCATTATAACCATTACTCTCTCACCCTGGCCAGTCACCCTGCTATGACACTGATCTGCGCTCTAACAAGTTGAAGGGACGCAGACTTTAACTGACATTCGGCTGGACCACATGAAGCATTATTGGGTCCTGCTCTCGTCTGCCAAAACTATTCACTATTCCAAGAGCATTCTGGACCGCAAAAAGAACCCCGGCTTCTTTGCTTCATTGTAAACCGTCCACTTGAACCCCACTTCCCTGTTTTCTCCTGCGATTAGTTGCCTCTGCCACTTCCCTCATTACCCAGCTAACTGGAGCAAACTTCCTCCAAGGATTTCCCCTGCCCAAGCCCCTTTCTCCAGTTTCTCTGATCTCACCTCATGCCCTCTACAAGCTTATATTGTCTATGAGACCCACAACCTGTTCCATCGACCCTATTCCCACTACACCGCTGAACACCAAATTTATTTTATTGGCTCCCATATCAGCTGACATTGTTACCGGTTCTCTCTGGTCAGGTAATGTCCCCGTCTCCTTCAAATCTGCCGTCATCACCCCTCTCCTCAAAAAAAACCAACCCTTGACCCATCCGTCCTTGCAAACTACCGCCCCCATCTCCGACGAGGTCCTACGAAACGAATTTAAGGAGCTAGGAGCTAAATTAAAAAGTAGGACCTCAAAAGTAGTAATCTCGGGATTGCTACCAGTGCCACGTGATAGTCAGAGTAGGAATCGCAGGATAGCGCAGATGAATACGTGGCTTGAGCAGTGGTGCAGCAGGGAGGGATTCAAATTCCTGGGGCATTGAAACCGGTTCTGGGGGAGGTGGGACCAGTACAAACCAGACGGTCTGCACCTGGGCAGGACCGGAACCAATGTCCTAGGGGAGTGTTTGCTAGTGCTGTTGGGGAGGATTTAAACTAATATGGCAGGGGGATGGGAACCAATGCAGGGAGACAGAGGGAAACAAAAAGGAGGCAAAAGCAAAAGACAGAAAGGAGATGAGGAAAAGTGGAGGGCAGAGAAACCCAAGGCAAAGAACAAAAAGGGCCACTGTAAAGCAAAATTCTAAAAGGACAATGGGTGTTAAAAAAACAAGCCTGAAGGCTTTGTGTCTTAATGCAAGGAGTATCCGCAATAAGGTTGATGAATTAACTGTGCAAATAGATGTTAACAAATATGATGTGATTGGGATTACGGAGACGTGGCTCCAGGATGATCAGGGCTGGGAACTCAACATCCAGGGGTATTCAACATTCAGGAAAGATAGAATAAAAGGAAAATGAGGTGGGGTAGCATTGCTGGTTAAGGAGGAAATTAAGGCAATAGTTCGGAAGGACATTAGCTTGGAAGATGTGGAATCTATATGGTTGGAGCTGCAGAATACCAAAGGGCAAAAAACGTTAGTGGGAATTGTGTACATACCACCAAACAGTTGTTGGGGAGGGCATCAAACATGAAATTAGGGGTGCGTGCAATAAAGGTGCAGCAGTTATAATGGGTGACTTTAATATCCACATAGATTGGGTTAACCAAACTGGAAGCAATACGGTGGAGGAGGATTTCCTGGAGTGCATAAGGGATGGTTTTTTAGACCAATATGTCAAGGAACCAACTAGGGGGGATGCCATCTTAGACTGGGTGTTGTGTAATGAGAGAGGATTAATTAGCAATCTCGTTGTGCGAAGCCCCTTGGGGAAGAGTGACCATAATATGGTGGAATTCTGCATTAGGATGGAGAATGAAACAGTTAATTCAGAGACCATAGTCCAGAACTTAAAGAAGGGTAAATTTGAAGGTATGAGGCGTGAATTGGCTAGGATAGATTGGCGAATGATACTGAAGGGGTTGACTGTGGATGGGCAATGGCAGACATTTAGAGACCGCATGGATGAACTACAACAATTGTACATTCCTGTCTGGCGTAAAAATAAAAAAGGGAAGGTGGCTCAACCGTGGCTATCAAGGGAAATCAGGGATAGTATTAAAGCCAAGGAAGTTGCATATAAATTGGCCAGAAATAGCACCGAACCCGGGGACTGGGAGAAATTTAGAACTCAGCAGAGGAGGACAAAGGTTTTGATTAGGGCAGGGAAAATGGAGTACGAGAAGAAGCTTGCAGGGAACATTAAGACGGATTGCAAAAGTTTCCATAGATATGTAAAGATAAAAAGGTTAGTAAAGACAAACGCAGGTCCCCTGCAGTCAGAATCAGGGGAAGTCATAACGGGGAACAAAGAAATGGCAGACCAATTGAACAAGTACTTTGGTTCAGTATTCACTGAGGAGGACACAAACAACCTTCCGGATATAAAAGGGGTCGGAGGGTCCAGTAAGGAGGTAGAACTGAGGGAAATCCTTATTAGTCGGGAAATTGTGTTGGGGAAATTGATGGGATTGAAGGCCGATAAATCCCCAGGGCCTGATGGACTGCATCCCAGAGTACTTAAGGTGGTGGCCTTGGAAATAGTGGATGCATTGACAGTCATTTTCCAACATTCCATTGACTCTGGATCAGTTCCTATGGAGTGGAGGGTAGCCAATGTAACCCCACTTTTTAAAAAAGGAGGGAGAGAGATAACAGGGAATTATAGACCGGTCAGCCTGACATCGGTAGTGGGTAAAATGATGGAATCAATTATTAAGGATGTCATAGCAGTGCATTTGGAAAGAGGTGATATGATAGGTCCAAGTCAGCATGGATTTGTGAAAGGGAAATCATGCTTGACAAATCTTCTGGAATTTCTTGAGGATGTTTCCAGTAATTTCTTGAGGATGTTTTCAGTAGAGTGGACAAGGGAGAACCAGTTGATGTGGTATATTTGGACTTTCAGAAGGCTTTCGACAAGGTCCCACACAAGAGATTAATGTGCAAAGTTAAAGCACATGGGATTGGGGGTAGTTTGCTGACATGGATTGAGAACTGGTTGTCAGACAGGAAGCAAAGAGTAGGAGTAAATGGGGACTTTTCAGAATGGCAGGCAGTGACTAGTGGGGTACCGCAAGGTTCTGTCCTGTGGCCCCAGCTGTTTGCACTGTACATTAATGATTTAGACGAGGGGATTAAATGTAGTATCTCCAAATTTGTGGATGACACTAAGTTGGGTGGCAGTGTGAGCTGCGAGGAGGATGCTATGAGTCTGCAGAGCGACTTGGATAGGTTAGGTGAGTGGGCAAATGCATGGCAGATGAAGTATAATGTGGATAAATGTGAGGTTATCCACTTTGGTGGTAAAAACAGAGAGACAGACTATTATCTGAATGGTGACAGATTAGGAAAAGGGGAGGTGTAACAAGACCTGGGTGTCATGGTACATCAGTCATTGAAGGTTGGCATGCAGGTACAGCAGGCGGTTAAGAAAGCAAATGGCATGTTGGCCTTCATAGCGAGGGGATTTGAGTACAGGGGCAGGGAGGTGTTGCTACAGTTGTACAGGGCCTTGGTGAGGCCACACCTGGAGTATTGTGTACAGTTTTGGTCTCCTAACCTGAGGAAGGACATTCTTGCTATTGAGGGAGTGCAGCGAAGGTTCACCAGGCTGATTCCCGGGATGGCAGGATTGACCTATCAAGAAAGACTGGATCAACTGGGCTTGTATTCACTGGAGTTCAAAAGAATGAGAGGGGACCTCATAAAAACGTTTAAAATTCTGACAGGGTTCGACAGGTTAGATGCAGGAAGAATGGTCCCAATGTTGGGGAAGTCCAGAACCAGGGGACACAGTCTCAGGATAAGGGGTAAGCCATTTAGGACCGAGATGAGGAGGAATTTCTTCACCCAGAGAGTGGTGAACCTGTGGAATTCTCTACCACAGAAAGTTGTTGAGGCCAATTCACTAAATATATTCAAAAAGGAGTTAGATGAAGTCCTTACTAGTAGGGGGATCAAGGGGTATGCCGAGAAAGCAGGAATGGGGTACTGAAGTTGCATGTTCAGCCATGAACTCATTGAATGGCGGTGCAGGCTAGAAGGGCTGAATGGCCTACTCCTGCACCTATCTTCTATGTTTCTATGTTTCTATGTTTCCTCTCAAAATTCTTTAAACGAGTTGCCACCTCCCAAATCCGTGCCCATCCATCCCGCAAATTTATGTTTGAATCCCTCCTATCAGGTTTCTGCCCCTGCTGCAGTACCAAAACAGCTCTCATCAAAGTCACAAATGGCATCCTATCTGACTGTGACAAAGGTAAACTATCCCTACTCGTCCTTCTTGACTTTCTGCATCCTTTGATATAGTTGACCACACCGTCCTCCTCCAATGCCTCGCCACCATCGTCCATCTGTGTGGGACTGCACTCACCCTTATCTTATCTAATTATAGCCAGAGAATCACCAACAATGGCTTCTCTTTCCACTCCCGCTTCACTACCTCAGGTATCCCCCAAGGATCTATCCTTCGCCCATCCTATTTCTCATCTACATGCTGCCCCTTGGCGATACATCCAAAAACACCGCGGCAATTTCCCCATATATGCTGCCGACACATATTCTAACTCAGCACCACCTGTCTCGACACGTCCACTGATTCCCTAAAATGTCAGACAGTTTCTCCGAGTTCCAGTACTGGATGAGCAGACATTTCCTCCAATTAAATATTGGTAAGGCACTAGCCACTGACTCCATCCCTCTCCCCAGCAGCTGTCTGAGGCTGAACCAGCCTTTTCGCAACCATGGAGTCATATTTAACCCCGGAATGAGCATCTGACCACATAACCGCCCCATCACTACCATGACCTATTTCCACTTCTGGAACATAGCCCGACTCCGCCCCTGCCTCAGCTCAGCTGCTGCTAAAACCCTCACACATGCCTTTTTTACCTCCAGGCTTTACCATTCCAACATAGTTCTGGCTGTTCTCCCAAATATTACCCTTCGTACACTGGAGGTCATCCAAAATTCAGCTGCGCGTGTCCCAACTCGCACCAAATCCCATTGACCCATCATCCTTGTGCTACAGGGCTCCCGGTTAAGCAACCCCTAGATTTAAAATTTCTCATCCTTGTTTTCAAATCTCTCCATGGCCTCATCCCTCCCTATCTTGGAAGTGCGTGATCGAATATCTAGGCTGATGGCTAAGTGTTACACTCACTGGTACATCATCCACGTGAGTCATCCAAGGAACCGCCAATAAATTCATTTTCAGCCCATTAATGGCTGTATTAGACCGACTGACCATTCGGGGTTTTATCCCGGTTAGTGATGTTCACTGGCAGCAAAGGCCCGTCGCATGAACAGCTGGACAAACCGCTGGTGTAATGACAGCATCTGTACATTTAAAGATAATCCCAAACCTGGTGTGAATTGTAACATCATCCCACACATTTCAATGACACCTGTCAGTATCAATGACAAGTGAAAATGAAGTTGAATTCTGTTAGCCTACCTATGTATTTTTCATTCCCAGATTCCAGAAATCTCTAAACCAATGATCAATTATAAAGCCTTTGATAATCAAAACCGAAATAAATGTTTTTAAATGTTTACCTACCTTTCAGCTTGCTGGGAACTTCGGATAAATCTTCTGTCGCGTTCATGTTATCAAATGGATCAGCACCTATTTAAATCAAGGAATTTTCATAAAATCATTGCTCTGAATTAATTTAGTGAAATATGTCATTTTAAATCTTGAACTGTTTCCAATGTGTGTGTGATTATACGGTACCATGCTGCTGTATTTCTTTCAGTATTTTGTCCAACTTTGGTACCACATGGCGCATTTTCACAAAGGATTCCCACATCACCATTCAGGCCGCAGAACCTTTCTCCATCACCAGATTTAGGAGAAGTTTGGAACTGCCCGCCCGGTCTCCTTTCTCCATGGGCTCAATGATTTTCTATAAAGAATAATAATAATTATATTGAGGAGCGAAGTGAAGGGACTGCAGTGAAGATAAACTGAGATATTTCTCATATAGCATTTGGGCGGGAAGATTGCCTGGGTGGAGCAGGAAGACGAAAGCAAGGCGGAGTTAGTTTCCTGTCTGTAAAGGTGCCTGCCTACTTTCAGTCACCTACACTCTCACATTACTCCGCCCCTCACCACCCGGTAACAGAGCCTGCTTTCAGTCACCTACACTCTCACATTACTCCGCCCCTCACCACCCGGTAACAGAGCCTGCTTTCAGTCCCGTACACTCTCACATTACTCCACCCCTCACCATCCGGTAACAGAGCCTGCTTTCAGTCCCGTACACTCTCACATTACTCCCCACACCCCCATCCCCCGCTGACAGAGCCTGCATTCTTTCGGCTCAATAGACTCTCAAAATATCCCCTCCTCCTGCCCCTTCCACACTGATCTCTGGCACAACTGTACGCTGTTTGCGTTCAAATATCCATAAACAATCTCGGAGCAATGTGTAGCATCACCAACCATCTTTAGCAATTTGAATACAGAAAGGTATCTCTTTGCTGCTGAGTTCACCCTGACACTCTCTCTTTAACGAGAAGGGAAATCGGGAGCGGTGTAAAATTGGCGTTGATTCACCATGAGCCCAATTCACAACAAGAACAGAAGAAATCTGAGCACGGTATGCCATTCGGAATCTTGGGCCTGTTCTGTCATTCATGAGGATCATGGCTGATCTTCTACCTCAACTCCACTTCCATGCACTATTCAATATTCCTTGATTTCATCAATATCCAAAAAAAATCTATCGATCTCTGTCTTGAAAATACTCAACACCTGAGCGTTCACAGCCTTTGGAATAGAGAATTCCAAAGATACACCACCCTCTGAATGAAGCAATTTCTCCTCATTTCAGTCCAAAATGGCCAACTCCTTATTCTGAGATGGTGACCCTTACTTCTTGATTCCCCAGCCAGGGGAAACATCCTCCCTGCATCTACCTGTCAAGGCCTGTAAGAATTTTGTAGGTTTCAATGAGATCACCTCTCATTCGTTTCAACTCGAGAGAATATAGGCCTAGTCGACTCCATCTCTCCTCCTAGGACAATCCCGCCATCCCAGCAATCAGTCTGGTGATCTTTCGTTGCACTCCCTCTATGGCAAGGTAAGGAGAGCAGAAATGTATACACTACTCCAGGTGTGGTCTCACCAGGATCATATATAATTGCAGTAAGACGTATTTACTCTTAAACACAAATCCACTTGTAACACTGGCCAACATTCCATTTGCTTTCTTAATTGCTTGCTCGACCTGCGTGTTGACTTTCAGTGATTTGTGTACATGGACGACCAGGTCCCTCCCACCAACGTTTCCCAATATCTCACCATTTAAAAAATACTCTGTATTTCTAAGTTTTGCTATTAAAGTGGATAACTTCACATTTCTCCACATTTGCCATATTCTTGCCCACTCACTTAGCTTGTCTATATCCCCTTGAAGCCGCTTTGCATCCGCCTCACAATTTACATTCCAACCTAGCTTTGTTTCATCAGCAAATTTGGATATATTAGATTTGGTCCCCTCTTCCAAATCATTGATATAGATTGTGAATAACTGAGGCCCACACACTGAACCTTGCGGTGTAAATTCCTGGATTCTTTTACCTCAATCTGGTTCAGTAAAATTACTGAGTCGAATACCTCTTGTGCTTTGAACAAAGCAGTCTTTATTACCGGCCAGTAAGACCTATCAGACAGAAGATATACTCTCTGGATAGAGCATACACACTCCCTACAGATAGGTGAAGTTACATCGTAAAGCGTCAACAGTTATACAGTTTTGAAATCAGATAACAAAATACAATTAGATTGACATTCTAACTCAGCCACTCATTAGTCAATCTATATGAGATGTTTTTTATGAAAGCTCAAGCATTGCCTCTAAATGTTTCAATCTAGTGGTGTGACTATTAACTGAGACCTTGCAATTTCTGCAGATTTATTTCATGTTACAATTAGATGTTATTGGCAGGATTAGTGACTTGACACCTTGAGAAAGACTGTTAGCTATGCTGATGTTGCACTATTTGCAATCTGACATTCTCCCAGCTATTCTTCCATGGCTTATACATTTTCATATATCCCGTTTACTTTACTGTCCTTAATTCCATATATTCCATTCAGATATCCACATTCTCTCCTTTTATCATTCTATGATAACATTTAGGATCATTCTAGGAGTATTGCATTCATCCGTTCGCACTCCCTTTCCAGAATCATATTATTGTTGAGTAATTCTCTAGTTTGTTGGATCATAACCCGGGAACCCTTGACCACAAGAGGGTCTGCTAACCTTGTCATCATTACTTTACAGCAGAGGTTAAGGCAACCAACAATCAAACAGCAGGTAATTATTATTACGATGAGAACAATTGCCCCATGTATTAGATAGGATCTCCAAGATCCACCCAGAAACCAATCAAACCTGCTAAGTTCTTTTGCTGGTGTGGATAACTTCTTCACCTCCCTCCTTATGTGATCGGCAAGGTGGGTTATGTTTTCTGAACTATCAGGAATGTAAGTGCAACATTCAGATCCTATCAGGGCACACATTCCCCCTTTCTCAGCTAACAGGTAATCGAGGGCCATTCGGTTTTGTAATGCTACGGTTCTTATCGCTACCATTTCAGCTGTGATGCCCTCCAGAGCCTCAGCAGTGCGGTTAGCTACCTGTTGCAATATCGTTTCTTTGAATCCATCTAACAGTCTCAGTTAGGGTCAGTGGAACGGTGCGCAAAGGAATTCCCCCTTTGGAATGTATAGGGATATGTGAACACACCCAGCATCTAGTGAAGTGCCCTTTTCCGCATAAACGTAAGACATATACAAAAAGGTGTTTACATGGAGCTCTCGCCTTTGTCTTCCTTCCCGTGCGCCAAAACTGTCATATATCAACACTATTATGCAGACAGTGGCATACAGACACAGTCTCATCTTATAAATAGTCCAATTATTTAGCTGATAAAAAGAGTTCTGTTTTCCCGTTTCCCTTCTTCAGGTCTCCGTCAGTGTATTTGGCTGTCTTACGGGTAAAAGTTCAAACTGATCCTCCTTCAACTGCCTTGTTCAGCTATGGAGAAGAGGAAGTCTGGAACAGAAACAGGAGTTAGAATAACCAGTAAAATAGGTTCGTTAGAGGGTGGTGAGCTTGCAGTGGTGCAGGTGAACCCAGGCACTTTTCCCCTCAACCTTGGCTGCAGTGGGGGTAGTGAGTGACACCTAAAAAGGCCCCTCCCATTGTGGCTCTAATCACTTCCGAATCCATACTTCCCTGGTGCCACGAGGGACAAATCGGGTAAAAATGGGAGGTCGAGGTGAGCATCTTGAACCTGGTTGTGAACTAGTCGCAGAGTCTGAGTCAGAGAAAGAACATAGGTGGTCATCAGTCGAGCTGAGATCTCATATCTAGGAACAATTTCCCTCATTAACACCTTAACAACAGTCTGAGTCTTATTGTCCAGGTTAGGGTAGGCTTCAATCCATCTGCTAAACACATCTACTATTACTAACACATATTTGTAACACTGAACTTTTTGCAACTCAATGCAGTCCAACTGAAATGTCTCAAAGGGACCTTCGGGTAGGGGCGTTTTACCCCAATCACAGGGGACTCCCTTCCCTGGATTATGTTGCTGGCCAACCAGGCAACGACTACTGATGTTCTGGGTGAGCGCCTGGAGTCTGGGTGCCCCCAAGTAGCCAAAAGTGTGTCACTCGTGGTCCTTGCTCCACAATGAGTAGCAAAATGCATACATTCAATAACTCATAGAGCCAACTTGTCAGACATGCAAGTCTGTTCCGCGGGAGTGGTCCAGAGTTTAGAAACATTGTCATAAGTACATGCATAATATTTCCACAACAGTTTATCTTTTTCAGGAGCGTCCTCCTGTGCTTTTATAACATCTTGGATGGTTGGCATTGTTTTTTTTTTCCGAGGCTAACTTATCCTTCGCAGGATTTTTAGTCTGACTCATAATTTTGGGCACTACCATCTGTTGGTCACGAGAGGCCTGTTTGGCCTCTTGGTCAGGACAACGATTCCCTATATCAACCAGAGAATTTCCGGTAGTATGGGCGATACATTTGACAATGGCAATGCGTTTGGGGAACATGAGGGCTTGCAACAAATCAGATACTAACTGTTTATGAGATATCGCATTCCCCTGTGAGGTTAGGAATCCCCTATTTTTCCATAATTGTCCGAAATCATGGGCCACCCCAAAGGCATACCTATAGTCGGTATAGATATTGACTTTGAGATCTTTGGCCAAGATACAGGCTCGGGTGAGGGCGAATAGTTCAGCTTGTTGAGCAGAATAGGCGGTTTCAAAAGCGGCAGATTCCAAGACCTGATTCTCCTGGTTTACTATGGCGTATCCTGAGATTCATGTATCTTCTGGATTAATAGAAGTACTTCCGTCAACATACATAAACAATCATGACTGGGTTCTTCCTCATCTTGGGTTGGCTCAGTAAGAATACAGTCTGGATCTTCCATTGGTACATTAACTAAATCTTCCCTGACTGATGTGGCCTCTTAAATTAAAGATAAGCAATCATGACTGGGTTCTTCCTCATCTTGGGGTGGCTCAGTAAGGAAACAGGCCGGATTAATTGCAGTACAGTGCCGAAAGGTCAGTTTAGGATTGCCTGTGATTTCAGTGGGTTCTGTCGGATAGAGGGCCAGTCCACATTGCCCTTCACTGGGATCTCAATCGGATCAATGGGAGTATAACCCACTTGGGAGGGGTCCTCTGCCCACACGAGGATCCACATAGTCAGGTATGTCCGAGCCAGTATGATGCTGTAGAGTCGTTAAGACCTTCTCGGGGTCCCCATGAAATTGGACTGTTCGGCCATGTTTTACGATTTGCACATCCCGGCTGGTAGGGTCAGCCTCATCTATGGCCTTGTGTACCATAACTCCCAAATCTTTAGCATGGTGAGGGGCTAATACTTCACGAGCAATATATGGTGCCATTGTTAGGGGCTGTTTCCACAGATTCTTATCCACTTCCACAAAATCTGCCTCTCTTTCCAGTCCAGTCACTCTAGCCCTTAATAGAATTCCCTTCACTTCCCCTTTGTGATCCTGATAAAAGTTCTGCAGGTCCTGATTCTTTCCACTGGGATCGTATGCTATGGTCACGTGATAGAGTGCCTGCGGCAGGTCCAGAGACCACCACTGAGGGGTTCTTGTGGTATAATACTGCCGCTTAAGGGTTTCCTGTTTTACAATAATCCCATCATCTCCACACTCCAAATGCAACTGGAATTTGCAAAGGAGGTCTCTAGCCATCAAGTTACAGTCCAGATTGGTTGTGATAACAACTCGATGTTCCACCGATTCTTCCTGGTAACCTATTTTAACCGGTTCTGACACTGGGAATGTCGAGATTTGTCCCAGGAATCCTGAAAGTTCCTGTGTTTCAGTAGAGGCAGGGAGTTTAAGCTTTGATTGTACAGAAGACATGAAGGCTCCCGTATCTATCAAAAAGGGTCTCCACTCATTCAGAATGGGTTCGTCGTCCGGGGAGGATCCCTGCACAATCAAGCTGTGTAGTCAATTGGGGGACAATTGACCAAAGGGGTTGTTCTGGGAGAAGTTAGTGTAAGATCCTCCTCTCCCCCCTTGCCCCCCTCCTCTTCCTCCTCTTCCTTTTCCATGCTGACGGTAGGGGCAATTTTTATTCCAATGTCCTTCCTGCCCACAATTAAAACAGTCAATTCCTCTTACCCAGTCCCGGCCTCTTCCCATATCATGCTGGGTAAAATAGGGAGGTTTATTAGCAGGGTTCGGGCCGTTTGGTTGTTTAGTATAACCGTATCCTTGCTTATCCATCCAATCCTGTATGCCACACTACGGTTCTATTGATCCTTCCTCCCGAGATGGCTCTTCCTTTCTAGTCACGTATTCAGTCTTGACCCGGGTTGGGGGCGCACCTCCCCCCTCCCCTTTCTTTTCCTGATCTAACTGTCCTCTCCATCTGTCCGGATAGCGTGAGCAATCAAATAGTTGTTTGAAGATCACAGACATCTATAGAGAGGTGGTCTGCAGCTTGTTGTGCATCAGGGTTTGGCATTGGTCTGACAGGGAATTGGTGTCGGGACTTTGGGATCTTGGAAATCATTTCTAGGCCGGAGGATGTTTCAGAGCTGTCTGACTGCTTGACAGTTCTGCGTCTCGATCGGCGGGGGTGTTTGCTATGTCTTTCACAACTTGGACTGGTAGATTGACTAGAAGATTTATGGGACTGTTTGTGATATCGAGATATAGTTCTGCCCTTTTGAGTGTGAGATCTGGTCCTTTCGGCTATATTGCTTGTAAATTGGGGATCCGAATCGCTATCAGAGGATGAGGAGTCAGTTTGGGTTTGTTGCTTTGGTGGTATGGGGTTATTTTTAACTCCTCTCGCCGGAGTGTAAGGTGGAGGGTGTTGGGAAGAGGACTGGAGCAAGGGGCCAGGGGGTGCAGGAGGCGCCGTTGGGCGTTGAGTCAGTGACCACTCATCAATTTCATCATCAGCCTCGGTTAACACAATGCCAGCCATTTTAAATCGTAATTGGTCAATACCTTTCTCAGAGGTCCCAGAGGATCTCTTAGTAAGTTTCTCGTGCGCACATTCTTTTTTTTTAAAGGCGTCTACAGTTTTAACATGTGTTCCCTCTGTCAATGCAAGTCCTAATTTAATAGCATTTGTTTGCCAACTTGACAGAAGTGATGCATCTTTTAATTAATTTTTTTTTAACAATCCCTGTGCTTTTTTTTTACTACCTCTACGCTTCTAGTGCCACCTAGAGGCCATTGATCATCTCCCAATAATTTGTTCAGGGCTCCTGATAATTTTCTAAAGTCTTCAGCTCTTTCAGGGAATTCCTCACGTAACTTTTGTAGCGGACTATCCGCATCCATGGTTTTATCCAACTGAGTACCCATTTTCACGCTGCCCCTCGTATTACCGTGTCATTACGCGTTCGTGTCGTTGTGCAATTTAAACAAACTTAAAAATAGACACAGACTTTACAGAAACTAACACTGACTTTTAACCAACTCCAAACAAACAAACTTTACTAATGCTAACACTGATCCGCGTCATCGCGCGATTTAGAACACTTAAGATTCCCACGTCGTCCCGCAGTTCACGTCGCCGCGCAATCCGTATTGCCTCGCAGTTCACGTCGCCACGCAACCCGCGTCGACCCGTGGCTCACGTCGCCGCGCGATTAGAATACTTAAGACTTAAAACACAAGATAAACAAGGACTTCTAACACTGATCCGCGTCGCCGCGCGATTAGAATACTTAAGACTTAAAACACAAGATAAACAAGGACTTCTAACACTGATCCGCGTCGCCGCGCGGTTCGCGTCGCCGCGTGATTTAAAACACTTAAGATTCCCGTGTCGCCACGCGGTTCACGTCGCCGCGCGATTAGAATACTTAAGACTTCAAACACAAGGTAAACAAAGACTCTACTAATCTAACACTGATCCGCGTTGCCGCGTGATTTAAAACACTTAAGATTCCCGCGTCGCCGCACGGTTCGCGTCGCCACGCGATTAGAATAATTAAGACTTTAAAACACTTAAAACTAACAAAGACTTACTGACACTAGCACTGACTCTCGCGGCTGCTGTGCCTTCGCGTCGGCCCACGTTTACTCGGGTGCATGCTGCCGCACGTCCCACGTCACCACGTGTTCACGCTGCCGTGCATCTGCGTCAGCCCTCCTTTACTCGGCCGCACTCTTGCACCGCTGCGCGTCTGCGTCACTACGCGTCCGCGTCAGCCCTTCTCCTCTCGGCCGCACGCTCGCGCCTTGCGCGTCTCGCGTCGTTTGTGCGTCTGCGCCGCTGCGCGTTCGCGTCGGCCCTACCTTCCGAGTTGCTGCGGGTGTTTTTTTTTAAATTCAATCAGAGCCTAGACGGGCCAAGTGATATACAAGGTCGACGTCGTACCTGAGTTGAACACCTATCCTCTATTTAAATCCCCATTTTATTCCCTGTGAGCCTAAGTTTCTAAATTTGATTTCTTATGAGCCTCAATTAATTTCTTTCAGTCTCCAAATTTCCCTATCCTTTCACGTTACTGCGCAGTTTAAATTCAATCAGAGCCTAGACGGGCCAAGTGATATACAAGGTCGACGTCGTACCTGAGTTGAACACCTATTTCTAATTTAAATCCCCATTTTATTCCCTGTGAGCCTAATTTTCTAAATTTGATTTCTTATGAGCCTTAATTAATTTCTTTTTTTTTTAACAAACCTATCCTTTGTGCATTTCCTGGCTCCGTAACTTATCATCCGAATATACGTAATTCAATAAGGTTCACACTCTTAAACTTCCCACATACAGGACAACACTACGAAGGGTTAAAACAAACTTTCATTCTGTTTGAGATAAAACAAACCACAACTCCCCGGCTTTTTTTTTTAACAGTAAAAATCACAGAAGCATTTCTCATTTAAACAGACATTCACAAGAGTCTCTTTTCTTTCCTATTAATTTTTGGATCTATGATTGATCATCCATCCCTATCTAGCTCTAACTATCTTTCCAAGTCGCCGCTTGGTTTGTGTCATCGCGCAATTTCCCTAACTCTATCCCTATTCTAAGTTTGAAAGGTATTCACCAGATTGTCCTGGATCTCGTTCAGACACTACCTGAGAACCAGCGAGTGGCTAAACTTTCCTCAGACTTTTGAAACCGGGGGAAACTGGAGCAGTATTGAAATCATACTCACTCCAGTGGCCACTTTCCCCTCGTCTCGTCCAAGGCTAGTCTGGCTCTTAATTCGCAAGTTTTCGGCAGTCGTCCGTTGAGATCCCACTTCTGACACCAAATGTAAATTCCTGTATTCTTTTACCTCAATCTGGTTCAGTAAAATTACTGAGTCGAATACCTCTTGTGCTTTGAACAAAGCAGTCTTTATTACCGGCCAGTAAGACATATCAGACAGAAGATATACTCTCTGGATAGAGCATACACACTCCCTACAGATAGGTGAAGTTACATCGTAAAGCGTCAACAGTTATACAGTTTTGAAATCAGATAACAAAATACAATTAGATTGACATTCTAACTCAGCCACTCATTAGTCAATCTATATGAGATGTTTTTTATGAAAGCTCAAGCATTGCCTCTAAATGTTTCAATCTAGTGGTGTGACTATTAACTGAGACCTTGCAATTCTGCAGATTTATTTCATGTTACAATTAGATGTTATTGGCAGGATTAGTGACTTGAAACCTTGAGAAAGACTGTTAGCTATGCTGATGTTGCACTATTTGCAATCTGACATTCTCCCAGCTATTCTTTCATGGCTTATACATTTTCATATATCCCGTTTACTTTACTGTCCTTAATTCCATATATTCCGTTCAGATATCCATGTACATGGACGACCAGGTCCCTCCCACCAACGTTTCCCAATATCTCACCATTTAAAAAATACTCTGTATTTCTAAGTTTTGCTATTAAAGTGGATAACTTCACATTTCTCCACATTTGCCATATTCTTGCCCACTCACTTAGCTTGTCTATATCCCCTTGAAGCCGCTTTGCATCCGCCTCACAATTTACATTCCAACCTAGCTTTGTTTCATCAGCAAATTTGGATATATTAGATTTGGTCCCCTCTTCCAAATCATTGATATAGATTGTGAATAACTGAGGCCCAAACACTGAACCTTGCGGTACCCCACTAATTACAGCCTGCCAACCCAAAAAGGACCCGTTTATTCCTACTTTCTGCTTTCTTTCCATTAACCAATCCTCATTCCATGCTAGTGTATTGTCCCAATTCCATGAGCCCCAATTTTGTTTAAGGCACCTTATCGAATGCCTTCTGAAAATCCACACACGCCACATCCAATGATTCCCATGGCGAAGATCAATGGCACCCCATATTTGCCTAGTTTATTGAATTCAATACTTTTGATTCAGTTCAACAGCAGAAATAAGGTAGTTCATTTATTTTAAATGAATATTGGTTGCAAATGTTGACACCAACTTCGACAGTCTGTTTGCAATGGATGAATGACGTTTTTCAGCAGAATATTTCACAAAAAGTTATAAATATTTGCACAATTTTTTTTTTACTCCTTCTCAGGAAGTGTAGATACTCTGAGGTCCATGAAATATCAATGATTCGTGCACTGAAGCAGTGGGATAAATCGATTCATCCATGGGAATATATGTGGCCATTTTAACCAGAAGGGCTGCTCCTGCTAAGATCATGTACAGCCATCCCACCAGGGACTGTACTTCATGTTTTAATCTCTGTTGTGTTCGGAACACAGGTGAGACTGCACACAGGGAGGTTAAAGTAACAGTGACCTCAGTCTTTAATAAGACACTCCAGAGTGAGTAACAGGCCTTAGGGACCGGCTTATATACAGTGCTCCCAAGGGATGCTGGGATCCCTTGGCACTTCAGGGGATGCGCTCCCTGGTGGCGGAACATGGGAGTGCATGCTTTACAGATACACAACATCACTCCCCGCCAAAGTCAAAGTGAAAACTAGTTACAAGGTGAGGCAGTCAGGAGCCTTTCTTTTCCTGGTGGACCGCCTCGGTACAAAAATGGCTGTGCCCTCGCTGGGCTGGTGTGTTGTTGGCCCTACAGGGTTGCTGGGTGAGCTTGGCCGTACTGGGCTGTTGGGCATGATGGGTTCGATTTCCTGGTCCAGCGTGGTGTCGTTGATCCTTTGGGTATGTGTTGGGGGCTCGAAAAGGTGGTGTCTGCTGTGGCTTGTTCAGGGCAGTCTGTGAACCGCAGCCTCGTTTGATCCAGGTGCTTCCTGCAAATTTGTCCATTGTCTAGTTTGACTACAAACACCCTAATCCCTTCTTTAGCTATCACCATGCCTGCGATCCACTTGGGACCATGTCCATAGTTTAGCACATACACAGATCAATTTCCCGTGACATAGTGGCGCGACCATCATTTACATTTTGTTGCTGCCGCCTGCTCTCTACCTGATCATGCAGGTTGGGGTGAACCAGCGAGACTATGGTTTTAAGTGTCCTTTTCATGAGTAGCTTAGCAGGGGGCACCCCTGTGAGCGACTGGGGTCTCGTGCGGTAGCTGAGCAGTACTCGGGACAGGCAGGTTTGGAGTGAGCCTTCTGTGACTCGTTTGAGGCTCTGTTTGATTGTTTGTACTGCCCGCTCTGCCTGCCCATTGGAGGCTGGTTTAAACCGGGCCGAGGTGACATGTCTGATACCATTGTGGGTCAGGAATTCTTTAAATTCGGCACTGGTGAAACATGGCCCGTTGTCACTGACCAGTATGCCAGGCAGGCCGTGGGTGGCAAACATGGCCCTCAGGCTTTCAATGGTGGCGGTGGCAGTGCTTCCCAACATTATTTCACATTCAATCCATTTTACCGAGAAATGGGCCCGCATAGTCGACATGGATCCTAAACCATGGTCTGGAGGGCCAGGACCACAAACTTAGTGGTACCCCTCTGGGCGCATTGCTCAACTGAGCACACACGCTGCATTGCCGTACACAGGACTCTAAATCAGAGTCGACACCGGGCCACCACACGTGGGATCTGGTTATTGCTTTCATCATTACTATACCTGGGTGTGTGCTGTGGAGATCCAAGATGAACGTCTCCCTGCCCTTTTTGGGTAGCACTACGTGGTTACCCCACAACAGGCAGTCTGCCTGAATGGACAGCTCGTCCGTTCGCAGCTGGAATGTCTTGATTAGCTCTTGCATTTCAACGGGGATGCTGGCCCAGCTCCCATGCAGTACACAGTTTTTTTTACTAGGGACATCAGAGGATCTTGGCTGGTCCAAGTCCAAATCTGATGGGCCGAGACAGGTGGTTTATCATTTTCAAACGCTTCCATGACCATCAACAAGTCTGCGGGCTGCGCCACCATCAACAAGTTTGCAGGCTGCGCTATTTCCACCCCCGTGGTGGGCAATGGTAGCCAACTGAGAGCATCTGCACAGTTCTCGATGCCTGGCCTGTGGCAGATAGTATAGTTATACGCTAATAGCGCGAGTGCCCACCTTTGTATGCGGGCTGAGGCATTAATATTTATCCCCTTGTTTTCAGCAAACAGGGATATGAGGGGCTTGTGATCGGTTTCCAGCTCAAATTTGAGGCCAAACAGGTACTGATGCATTTTCTTTACCCCGAGCACACACGCTAATGCCTCTTTCTCAATCATGCTGCAGGCCCTCTCGTCCTCCTGGAAGCATAGGCGACAGGTTGCAACTTCCCTGCAATGTTAGCTTGTTGTATTACACACCCTACTCCGTACGATGATGCATCACGTGCTAGCATGAGTCTTTTGCACGGGTTATACAATACAAGCAGCTTGTTGGAGCATTAAATGTTTCTGACTTTCTCAAAAGCAATTACTTGCTTTTTTTCCCCCCATACCCAGTTCTCATCTTTATGCAATAACACATGTAGGGGCTCTAAGAGGGTGCTTAACCCGGTAGGAGGTTATCAAAATAGTTGAGGAGTCCCAGGAACGACTGCAGCTCCGTGACGTTCGGTGGCCTGGGTGCGTTCCTGATAGCCTCTGTCTTGTTGTCTGTGGGCCGAATGCCGTCCGCCATGATCTTTCTCCCCCAAAACTCAATTTCTGTTGCCATGAAGATGCATTTCGACCTCTTCAGCCGCAGCCCGACGCGATCCAGTCGTTGGAGGACCTCCTCCAGGTTTTGTAGGTGCTCGGCGGTGTCCCGACCCGTGACCAAACTGTCGTCCTGAAAAAGCACTGTGCGTGGTACCGACTTGAGTAGGCTCTCCATGTTTCTCTGGAAGATCGCTGCAGCTGACCGAATTCCAAACGGGCATTTGTTGTAGATGAACAGTCCATTGTGTGTGTTAATGCAGGTGAGGCCCTTCAAAGACTCCTCCAGCTCCTGCGCCATGTAGGCCGAAGTCAGGTCGAGCTTGGTGAATGTCTTGCCTCCTGCCAGCATCGCAAATAGGTCGTCTGCCTTAGGTAGTGGGTATTAGTCGCGAGAAACGATTAATAGTTACTTTATAATCGCCACAAATCCTGACCATGCCATCACTTTTGAGTACTGGAACAATCGGGCTGGCCCACTCGCTGAATTCCACTGGGGAGATGATGCCCTCGCATTGCAGCCTGTCCAGCTCGATTTCCACTCTCTCGCTCATCATACGAGGTACCGCTCATGCCTTGTGGTGAATGGGTCGTGCCTCTAGGACCAAGTGGATCGCATCTTTGCCCCGGAAAAGCTTCCAATGCCTGGCTCAAAAAGGGAAGGAAATTTGTTAAGAACCTGGGTACATGCGGCCTCATCGACATGTGATAGCGCTCGGATGTCATCCCAGTTCCAGCGAATTTTACCCAGCCAGCTCCTTCCAAGCAGTGTGGGGCCATCGCCCGGGTCAATCCAGAGTGGCAGTTCGTGCACCGTGCCCTCGTAGGTGACCTTGACCATGGCGCTGCCCAGGACAGTGATAAGTCTTTGGTGTACGTTCTCAGTTTCGTGTGAATGGGGCTCAGGGCTGGTCTGAGTGCCTTGTTACACCGCAGTCTCTCAAACATCTTTTTACTCATGATGGTTGGCTAGCACCAGTGTCCAGTTCCATGGCTATGGGTAAGCCATTCAATTTTACGTTTAGCATTATAGGTGGACATTTCGTCGAAAATGTGTGCACCCCATGTACTTCAGCATCTGCCTCCTCTCTCTGAGGCTCAATATTGCTTTGGTCCACCATGAACCAATCTTCCTCTGCCACATTGTGGTTAGCAGGTTTTGCAGAGCTTGCAGCTCATCTGCAAGCTCATTGGAGGTGCCCCATTGTTCCACATCTCATGCAAACATACCCTTTGAAGCGGCATGAATAGGCTGAATGGAAGCCTCCACAATGTTAACAAGGTGTGAATTGCCTTAGAATAATCCCTTGTTACGGACTCTGAGTCATCTGGGTCACCTGAGGCCTGCTGGCAGTTGCATACTCGTGGTTTCTGCCCTGTATATTTCTGTTCGCAAACACAGTTCCAGTTAATTTATAAACATTGCTAGCACTTGTGTACTGAGAGATTTGTTTGGTGATATCATTGATGGACATAAACGCCTGTGCTATCGCAATGGCCTTACTGAGGGTCAGTGTCTCTACATTCAAAAGTTTTCATCGGATGGTCTCGTGGCCAATGCCCAGTACAAATAGGCCTCTGAGCATTTGTTCCAGGTAGCCATCAAACTCACATTGCCCTACAAGTCACCTTAGCTCGGCGACATAGCTTGCCACTTCCTGACCTTCAGATCACTGGTACGTATAGAACCGATATCTTACCATCAGCACACTCCCCCTCGGGTTAAGATGCTCCCGAACCAGTGTACACAGCTCCTCATACGACTTATCGGTGGGTTTCACCGGGGCAAGAAGATTCTTCATGAGGCTGTAGGTCGGTGCCCCGCAGACCGTGAGGAGGACCGCTCTCCTTTTTGCAGCGCTTCCTTCTCCATCCAGCTCGTTGGCTACAAAGTACTGGTCTAACCGTTCGACATAGGCTTCCCAGTCCTCACCCTCCGAGAACTTCTCCAGGATGCCCACAGTTTGCTGCATCTTTGCATTGGATTCATGTACTCGTCGCCAGTTGTTGTGTTCCTAACACAGATGAGACTGCACACAGAGAGATTAAAGTAACAGTAACCTCAGTCTTTATTAAGACACTCCAGAGTGAGGAACAGGCCTTAGGGGCTGGCTTATATACAGTGCTCCCAAGGGATGCTGGGATTCCTTGGGACTTCAGGGGATGCGCTCCCTGGTGGCGGAACATGGGAGTGCATGCTTTACAGATACACAACAATCTCCACATCCCAATCTCCGCATATTAATATGAACACAGCTGTCTCTGACCCATTCAAATACTGTCAACGGAAATACTAAATATTTGTTGATTATGGTTCAAATCACACTCCAGAGACTGGAGCACAATCAATCTAGGCTGACACTCCAGTGCAGTGCTGAAGGAGTGCTGCACCATTGGAGCTGCCGTCTTTTGAATGAGATGTTAAACCGAGGCACTGTCTGCTCTCTCAGGTGGATGTGAAAGATCCCATGATTCTATTTCGAACAAGAGCAGGGGAGTTATCCCTGCTGTCCTGGCCAATATTTATCCCTAAATCAACATAACAAAAACAGATTTTCTGGTCAGTAGCGCATTACTTTTTGCGAGAGCTTGCTTGTGCGCAAATTGGCTGCCGTGTTTCCTGCATTATAACAGTGACTACACTCAAAAAGTACTGGCTGTAAAGTGCTTTGTGCTATCCAGTGTTCGTGAAAGGCGCTATATAAATCCAAGTCTTTCAAGTCTTCCTTTTTCATTGACATCGCCACTAATTACGTGTGTTTGGCAAATTTGTTTTATGTATTTCTTCTGCTGTAGCAACATGTATTTTTTTTCACTCTATACTTAT
Source organism: Pristiophorus japonicus (assembly GCF_044704955.1). Classification (NCBI taxonomy): domain Eukaryota; kingdom Metazoa; phylum Chordata; class Chondrichthyes; family Pristiophoridae; genus Pristiophorus; species Pristiophorus japonicus. The sequence continues at coordinate 201,447,286 of NC_091985.1, read as the reverse complement.
TTCGCTAATCCACAGTTCCATTCAAACTTGACACCCATGTTTTTGTGAGACTTTTTGGATATATTATTGATGCTTTTGATACTGGACGGGCTGCTACACAGTCAATTTAGTGTGAATTGGAGGTGGCCATTAGTTGCGTCTGAGACTTTTATCATGTCTCTTACAGATCACAGTAGAATTTGGGAAAACAGTATAAGGTCAAGGAGGGATCTGTACAGGATGTGTTCCTAAAATGTGTACAGGATAGGTTTCATGATTAAAACATCTTCAGCCCAACGAGGAAGAATGCCATGCTGGATCTAGTTCCTGGAAATACAGTGTGGAATATGAAGCATGCTTCAGTGGGAGAACATTTGGGCAACAATGACCACAATGACAGCAGGTTTTATATAGCAATGGAAATGGAAAATGAATAATCTAAGTTAAGCTGCTTATTTCAGTGAGCTGTAAATGGATCGTTTGGATTGGAAACAGGATTAAAATGAGTAATGGGAGGCTTTCAAACAGGAACTAGCAGAGGTAAAATCTAGACACGCTATGAGCGGGAAACAAAATTTATCCTAAGCTGAATCTCCCTGGATAGAGCAATAAAAGGAGATTAAAATTGAACAGAGAAATATGGTTTTGATAATCTCATTCATAATACCAGAGAGAATCAAGAATACAAAAAGTGCAGTGAATAACTGAAAACAGAAAGAGCACCGTATGAGAAAATATCATTGGGTAAAATAAGAAGGAATGCTAATTTAATTTCTAAATATTTAGGGCCCAAGTTTCCACAGGATAAAAAACGGGCGCCCCTCCGAGCTCGGCGCCCGTTTTTCGCGCCTAAAACGGCGCCAGAAAAAAAACGCGCTATTCTCGAGCGCTTTGCAGCTCCTTGTCTGTTTGGCGTGACGCCCAGGGGGGCGGAGCCTACACTCGCGCCGATTTTGTAAGTGGGAGGGGGCGGGTACTATTTAAATTAGTTTTTTTCCTGCCGGCAACACTGCGCGTGCGCGTTGGAGCGTTCGCGCATGCTCAGTGTGAAAAAAAACATTGGCACTCGGCCATTTTTGTAGTTCTTTGTAGCTGTTTAATTTTTGAACATTTTTAAATAAAATCACATTGCCATCAGCACTGAGGCTACCCTTCTCACTGTCTCCTTCCCCTCCCTCCCCTTCGCGGCAACAAACGGCTGTCTCCTTCCCCTCCCTCCCCTCCGCAGCAACAAATGGCTGTCTCCTTCCCCTCCCTCCCCTCCACAACAACAACCCGCTGTCTCCTTCCCCACCCTCCCCTCCACAACAACAACCCGCTGTCTCCTTCCCCTCCCTCCCCTCCGCGGCAACAAATCGCTGTCTCCTTCCCCTCCACAACAACAACCTGCTGTCTCCTTCCCCTCCCTCCCCTCCGCGGCAACAAATCGCTGTCTCCTTCCCCTCCCTCCCCTCCGCGGCAACAAACCGCCATCTCCTTCCCCTCCCTCCCCTCCACAACAACAAACCGCTTTCTCCTCCCCCCCACTCCCGCTCAGCGACACGAACGGCTTTCTCCCCTCCCGCTCAGCGGCACGAACAGCTTTCCTCCCTGTCCCCCCCTCCCGCTCAGCGGCACGAACAGCTTTCCTCCCTGTCCCCCCCTCCCGCTCAGCGGCACGAACGGCTTTCTCCCCTCCCGCTCAGCGGCACGAACGGCTGCAGAATTCTCCCTGGCTGAAGCACTTTCACACAGGTAGGAAGATGGTTTATTTAATCTTTTCTTGACTTATAAATGTTTATAAAGGTTGGATTTATTTGTATAATATTTGTAGAAGTATAAATAAGGATTTATTGTAGAATTTAATGAGTTCCCTTCACCCCCTCCCCCCCCCCCACCTCGTTCTGGACGCCTAATTTGTAACCTGCGCCTGATTTTTTTAATGTGTAGAACATGTTTTTTCAGTTCTACAAAAATCTTCACTTGCTCCATTCTACTTTAGTTTGGAGTACGTTTTCACTGTGGAAACTTTGAAATCAGGTGTCAGTGGCCGGACACACGCCCCCTTTTGAAGAAAAAATTCTGTTCCAAAGTAGAACTGTTCTACCTGACTAGAACTGCAGAAAAAAAAAAGTGGAGAATTGCGATTTCTAAGATAGTCCGTTCTCCACCCCCGACACCCAGCTCCCCCGACACCCAGTCCCCCCGCCCCCGACACCCAGTTCCCCTCCCAACACCTAGTTCCACCTCCCGCGACACCCAGTTTCCCCCCCACCGAGAAACACAAGCCCCCCCGACACAAACCCCCACAGCCCCCCCCACCCGACACATAGTTCTCCCCCCGACACACAGCTCCCCCCCCCCAGACAACCAGTCGCCCCACCCCACCCCCACCCTGACACACAGTCACCCCGACGCACAATTCACCCAGGCACCAAGTTCTCTTGGACACTGGCTCTTCAAAAAATTGAGCACAGTGTAAAATGGACTCCTGATTTGCTATGAGCCCATTTCATGACACTGACGAAAATCAATGCCACCCCATATTCACCCAGGTTATTAAAGTCAATACTTTTGATTCAGTTGAACAGCACGAGCAGGGTAGCTAATTTATTTGAGTGAATATTCGTTACCAGTTGGTTAACCATTTAACAGTAACTTTGCCAGTTTATTTGAACTGCTTGAATGATGTTCTTCCTTCTGGATGAAAGATGCTGGTCAGCAGAATCTTTGCGGAACCGGAGATTAATATTCGCAGTCAAAAATGTTACTGCTTCTCGGGAATTGCAGCCACTCTGAGGTGGCTCTAACCAAATTCTTCCAATCGTCGTTGAACATGTGAGTGATGCCAGCAGGTTGGAGATTTGCAAATGTTACAGCCCCGTTCTAACAAAGGGAGAAGGATAAATCCAGCAACTATAGGCCACTCAGCTCAACGTCGATAGTGGAGAAACTTTTAGACACAATAATCCAAGACAAAATATTCACTTGAAAAAACATGGTGAATAAATTACAGCCAGCATAGATTTATTAAAGGCAAATCGTGGCTGACTAAATTGATTGAGTTCTTTAATGAAGTAGCAGTTGACAAGGGTAATGTGATAGAAGTTGTGAATATGGACTTGCAAAAGGCATTTGACCAAGTACCACATAATAGACATATTATCAACTTTGAAGACCATGGGTTAAATGGGGAGTGGCAGCGTTGATAGAACAATATTTAAGAACATAAGAAATAGGAGCAGGAGTAGGCCATATGCACCCTCGAGCCTGCTCGGCCATTTAATACGATCATGGCTGATCCGATCATGGACTCAGGCCCACTTCCCTGCCCGCACCTCATAACTCCTTATTCCTTTATCGGTTAAGAAACTGTCTATTTCTGTCTTAAATTTATTCAATGACCTAGCTTCCACAGTTCTCTGAGGCAGCGAATTCCACAGATTTACAACCCTCAGAGAAGAAATTTCTCCTCATCTCAGTTTTAAATGGACGGTCCCTTATTCTAAGATCGTGCCCTTAGTTCTAGTCTCCCCCATCAGTGGAAACATCCTCTCTGCATCCACCTTGTCAAGCACCTCATAATCTTATACGTTTCAATAAGATCACCTCTCATTCTTCTAAATTCCAATGAGTAGAGGCCCAACCTATTCAATCTTTCCTCATAAGTCAACCCCTTCATCTCCGGAATCAACCGAGTGAACCTTCTCTGAACTGCCTCCAAAGCAAGTATATATTTTCTTAAATATGGAAACCAAAACGGGTGGCCTCACCAATACACTGTATAACTGTGGTAAGACTTCCCTGCTTTTTTATTTCATCCACTGCAATAAAGGCCAAGATTCCATTGGCCTTCCTGATCACTTGCTGTACCTGCATACTAACCTTTTGTGTTTCATGCACAGGACCCCCAGGTCTCACTGTATTGCAGCACTTTACAATCTTTCTTCATTTAAATAATAATTTGCTCCTCGATTTGTTTCTGTCAAAGGGATGCATAACCTCACACTTTCCAACATTATACTCCATCTGTCAAATGTTTGCCCACTCACTTAGCCTGTCTATGTCCTTTTGCAGGTTTTTTGCGTCCTCCTCACACATTGCTTTTCCTCCCATCTTTGTATCATCAGCAAACTTGGCTATGTTACACTCGGTCCCTTCTTCCAAGTCGTTAATATAGATTGTAAATAGTTGGAGTCCCAGCACTGATCCCTGTGGCACCCCACTAGTTATTGATGGTGAACCATTTATCCTGCCTCTCTGTTCTCTGTTAGTTAGCCAATCCTCTACCCATGCTAATATATTACCCCCAACCCTGTGAAGTTTTATCTTGTGCAGTAACCTTTTATGTGGCACTTTGTCAAATGCCTTCTGGAAGTCCAAATATACCACATCCACTGGTTCCCCTTTATCCACCCTGTCCATTAAAATCCCATCCTAAAATAATTCCAGCAAATTTTTCAAACATGACTTCATAAATCCATGCTGACTCTGCCTGACCGAATTATGCTTTTCCAAATGTCCTGCTACTGTTTCTTTAATAATGGACTCCAACATTTTCCCAATCACAGATATTAGGCTAACTGGTCTATAGTTTCCTGCTTTTTGTCTGCCTTCTTTTTTAAATAGTGACGTTACATTTGCAGTTTTCCAATCCGCTGGGACCTCGCCAGAATCCAGAGAATTTTGGTAAATTACAACTAATGCATCCACTATCCCTGCCGCTACTTCTCTTAAGACCCTAGGTTGCAAGCCATCAGATCTAGGGGATTTATCTGCCTTTAGTCCCATTATCTTACTGAGTACCACATCCTTAGTGATTGTAATTGTGTTAAGTTTCTCCCCCACCCCCCACCCCATCCCACCCATGACTATCCACTGGGATATTTTTAGTGTCCTCCATGGTAAGGACTGATACAAAATATTTAAGGGATGCAAAGCAGAGAGTAGTGGTGAACAGTTGTTTTTCATACAGGAGGGAAGAGTGCAGTGGTGTCCCCCAGGACTCAGTATTAGGATGACTGCACTTTGATATTTATTAATGACCGGGACTTGGGTATACAGAGCATAATTTTAAAATTTGCAGATTGCACGAAACACAGAAAGGTAGCAAACAGTGAGGAGGATAATAGCAGACTTCACGAGGACATACACAGACTGGTGAAATGGGCAGACACATGGCAGGTGACATTTAATGCAGAGAAGTGGGAAGTGGTACTGTTTGGAAGGAACAATGAGGAGAGACAATAAAAACTAAACTGCACAATATTAAAGGGGGTGAAAGAACAGAGAAACCTCGGGGTTTATGTTGAGAATTATATGAAGTTGGTTGATAAGTGGAGAAGGCTGTTATAAAGCATATAGGTTTTGGGTTTTATAAATAGAGGCACGGAACACAATAGCAAGGAAGTTATGCTAAACATTATAAATTAGGAGTTTTTAGTCTAATTCTGGGCACCAAACTTTATAGGATGTAACTTTATAGCCTTGGAGAGGGTGCAGAGGAGATGTGCTAGAATAGTACCAGGGATGAGGGACTTCCTTCTACATGGGCGGGATGGAACTATTCCACGGACTGTCCGTTTCACACCCCTGATCTCAGTCTATAAATAGGGTCACTTTCAGCAATTCTTTGGTATCCCGTGCTGATAACTCGCACAGATCGGTTGCTATTCACAGACTTGAAGGATGTTCTATTTCTAGATCAGAAAATTGAGGGCTCCTTAGAATAGAGAAGATTAACAGGTTAATCTAGTTGTCTCTTGTCTCTCTTTGAGAGAGTGCTACTAAAATTCTTGGTTTCCTTTGAATTAATTCCACAAAGGGTCTATAGAGGCTTTCATGATGATGAGAGGGTTTTGATCGAGTAGATAGTGAGAAACTATTCCCTGTGGCGAGTGGGTCAATAAACAGAGGTCACAGATTTAAAATCAGTGGCAATAAATCTAGAGGGGAGATGAGGAGAATTTTTTTCACTCAGATCTGTCGGGATCTATAACGCTCGAACTGAAAAGGTGATGCAAGCTGCTGCTATAAATAATTTAAAAGGGAGTTAGACAGGTACTTGAGGATAAGGGACTTACAGGGCTATGGACAAATAGTGGGGATGTGTGGCTAAGCACGGCTGCTCTTTCAAAGAGCCACGACATGGCCTCCTTCTGTGCTGCAAGTTTCTAGGATTCTACTATGTATAAACCTATAATTTGCTTGACCATCCTGGAAATCTTCATGGAACCAACAAGTTGATTTAGCTCTGGTATCTGAATCAATATCATTTGGAATGATCTATTTTGTTGACCCGACACTACCCACAATTTTTTTTTTGCGTTGTTTGGGTCCAATACTTGTTCACTGGTTCAGCATTTTATTTAAAAAATCATTCCTTTACTCCGTAGATAATTTTTTAATCATCTCACAGTTCTTCGATTTACCTTAAATAGTGTGTAGGACACACAACTCATGAACTTCCCTAAAACTCCGACTAGTTGTCTCTTGTCTCTCTTTGAGAGAGTGCTACTAAAATTCTTGATTTCCTTTGAATTAATTCCACAAAGAGTCTTATCGTATCCATTACCCTGTCCTTTGTACAGAGACTGATGTTCCTGCAGAGTATTTTCACGTTTGTGTTGTTGTTTCAGTTTTAACGCTTTCTTTCCTAATTGGTCTGTTTCTCTTCAGTAATATTCTATGATTTATGATCTAATATCCTGCTACTTCTGTGATGTTTAAATAATCGAAACTCATTCTGTGTCCTTCCCACTCACCTGATGTTCTTTTCCACTGAAATGCCCCTCATATATTAACAACGAGCTGACTCCGTTCACCCCTCCTTCCATCGCCTGTTCCAGTCTGTCCCGGTAGAATTTCGTCAACTGGAACAGCTGGTAATCGTTGGAATTTGTCAAGAACTCGGTGATTGTCGAGCTCGGATCTGTGAACACAAATGGAGAAAAGTGATACGTCCTTACTATACAGTATAAATGCACACGAGGCCCATGCTTGAGAGGTCAGTCTGTGACCTGTCCTTTATTCCTTAGCACTCCAAGTGATGAAGGTGGGTGGAGCTTCCCCTTTTGTACCCGAAGGCCCAGGTTAGGAGTGTCTCCCACCTAGTGGTCATTGTTCTCACAGTGTACAACTTAGGTCAGATTATACATGGGTTACAATGCTGGTTGAATACATGACATTACCTCCCCCCCCAAAGTCTTATTGGGATTACAGGTTGAGTCTCTCTGGTGGTTTACGCTCTCTTGTAGAGCGCCCGAGTTGGGGCTCCAGTTGTTGGGCGCTGGCCTGAGTGTCTGCTGTTTGCGGTGCCTCAGGCCTATCCAGACTGTCCACAGTGATTGGGCTCTCCTCCACTTGGTTCCGGTGTTCGGCCACCTGTGATGGAGTGAACTCTATATCGTGTTCTTCCTCTGCTTCTTCTATGGGGCTGCTGAACCTCCTTTTAGTTTAATCCACGTGTTTGCGGCAGATTTGTCCATTGGTAAGTTTAACTACCAGAATCCTATTTCCCTCTTTGGCAATCACAGTGCCTGCGAGCCATTTGGGCCCTGCAGCGTAATTAAGGACAAAAACAGAATCATTTACATCAATACATCGCGCCCTCGCATTCCTGTCATGGTAGTCATATTGTGGCTGGCGCCTGCTCTCGACAATTTCTTTCATGGTGGGGTGTATAAGGAGTAACCAGGCTTTGAGCGTCCTATTCATTAGCAGCTCTGCGGTTGGAACCCCTGTGAGCGAGTGTGGTCGGGATCTATAGGCCAACAGGAGGCGTGATAAGCGTCTTTGTAGGGAACCCCCTTGGATTCTGAGCATCCCCTGTTTGATTATCTGCACTGCTCGTTCTGCCTGGCCGTTTGAGGCCGACTTGAACGGTGCCGTTCTGACATGGTTGATTCCATTGCCTGCCATGAAGTCCTGGAATTCAGTGCTTGTGAAGCACGGGCCATTGTCGCTGACCAAGACGTCCGGTAGACCGTGGACGGTGAACATTGCCCGTAGACTTTCTACCATGGCAGAGGATGTGCTTGAATTTAAAGTGTCACACTCGATCCATTTGGAGTAGGCATCTACTACAACCAAAAACATTTTTCCCATGAAAGGACCTGCGTAGTCCACATGGATGCGTGACCAAGGCTTGGAGGGCCATGGTCAGGGGCTAAGGGGGGCTTCCCTGGCCGCATGGCCCAGCTGGGCATACGTGTTGCACCTGCGAACACAAAGTTCCAGATCTGCGTCTATCCCTGCCACCAAACTTGTGACCTGGCAATTGCCTTCATCATGACAATGCCCGGGTGCTCATTGTGGAGTTCTCTGATGAACACCTCTCTGCCCATCTGGGGCATGACTACACAGTTTCCCCACAGTAGGCAATCGGCCTGAATCGAGAGTTCATCCCTGCGCCTGTGAAATGGTTTAAATTCCTCAGGGCATGCCCTGTACGTGGCTGCCCAGTCCCCATTCAGGACACATTTCTTGACTAGAGACAATAGCGGGTCTTTATTTGTTCAGACATTAATCTGACGGGCTGTCACGGTTGAGCCTTCGCTTCCGAAAGCTTCAACAGCCATGACCATCTCAGCAGCATGCTCGATAGCCCCTTCAGTGGTGGCTAGTGGGAGCCTGCTGAGTGCATCGGCGCAGTTTTCGGAGCCCGGTCTGTGCGAATTGTATAGTCATAGGCTGCTAACGTGAGTGCCCACCTCTGTATGCGGGCTGAAGCATTTGCATTTATGGCCTTGTTGTCAGCCAAAAGGGACGTTAGGGGTTTGTGATCTGTCTCTAGCTCAAATTTCCTGCCAAACAGGTACTGGTGCATTTTCTTTACAGCATATACACATGCGAGCGCCTCCTTTTCTACCATCCCGTAACCCCTTTCTGCCTGGGACAGACTCCTGGAGGCAAAAGCTACCGGCTGTAACTGACCCTGGACATTGACATGCTGCAACACACACCCGACACCATAGGACGTTAACACAAGTTTCTTACATGGGTCGTATAGTGTTAACAGAGTGTTGGAACATAACAAATTGCGTGCTTTATTAAAAGCCATTTCCTGGCTGTCCCCTCAGACCCATTCGCGCCTTTGCATAGGAGCACGTGTAGCGGCTCTAGCAGTGTGCTCAATTTGGGAAGAAAGTTACCAAAATAGTTCAGGAGCCCCAGGAATGAACGCAGCTCCGTCGTGTTACAGGGTCTGGGTGCTCTCTGGATCGCTTCCGTTTTGAACGCAGTAGGGCTGATCCCGTCTGCTGCTACCCTCATCCCCAGGAATTCTACCTCTGGAGCTATGAAGACACACTTCGCCTTTTTCAGTCGCAGCCCTACCCGGTCCAGTCTGCGTAGCACCTCCTCCAGGTTGTGGAGGTGTTCTTCAGTATCGTAACCCGTGATGAGGATGTCGTCCTGAAAAACCACCGTCCCTGGAATCGACTTGAGGAGGCTTTCCATATTTCGTTGGAAGATCGCGGCGGCCGAGCGAATCCCGAACGGACATCTGTTGTACTCAAACAACCCCTTGTGTGTCGTGATGGTGGTCAGCTTCTTCAATTCACTCGCCAGCTCCTGGGTCATGTAAGCTGAGGTCAGGTCCAATTTTGAAAACAGTTAGCCACCAGATAGCGTCGCAAAGAGGTCCTCCACTCTCGGTAGCGGGTATTGGTCTTGGAGTGACACCCAAGTGTGGTGGCCTTGTAATCATCACATATCCTGACCGACCCATCCGCCTTGAGCACCAGCACAATCAGGCTCGCATCAGTCATTGAATTCGACTGGCGAGATGATGCCTTCCCTCAGCAGGCGGTCCAATTCGCCTTCTATCTTTTCCCACATCATGTACGGCACCGCTCTGGCCTTGTGGTGTACTGGCCTGGCGTCCGGGTTTATGTGAATCACTACCTTGGCCCCCATGAAAGTACCGATGCCGGGTTGAAATAGTGAGTTAAATTTGTCCAGGATCTGTGAGCATGATACTCGCTCCACAGAGGAAATTGCATTGATATCGCCCCATTTCCAGTTCATGACAGCAAGCCAACTTCTCCCCAGTAATGTGGGACCGTCCCCTGGGACAATCCAGAGTGGCAACCTGTTCTCCGAGTCTTTGTGGGTCACGACAACCGTAGCGCTGCCTAGCACCGGAATGATCTGCTTTGTGTAAGTCCATAGCAGTGTGTCAATCGGCGATAATTTTGGCCTCCTGGCCTTGGACGCCCACAACTTTTCAAACTGTTTGATACCCATCAGAGACTGGCTGGCCCCCGTGTCTAGCTCCATTGATACTGGGATGCCATTGAGGAGCACTTTCATCATTATAGGTGGCGTCCTGGTGTATGAACTGTATACGTGCTCCACATGAACTCGCTGAACTTCAGCTTCCAGCGATTTCCCGCAGCGTTCATTTCTGCAGGTATTTTGCTCATCTCTGCAAACTCCGGCTGAGTGTGTGCCTCCACACCTCCAACATGAGCTGTTGTTGGAAACAAAAGGTCCCTTGCCAATCGATCGTCCCTGACTGCCCCTGTTATTGTCCTTGAGTGCGCCATTAACAGGTGTTGATGGCCCCATTACTGGCCGCATTGTCCCTTGCAATGGCATGAATCGCCATTCAGCTTGCCATTATCTCTGTCAAACTCCCCCTCTGGGTTCGACTACATGTTGGGGCATGCCCGACTGCCCTTGTCTGCCTGGAGAACTGTGTGCTGCTTTAACAATGTTGAATCTCTGTCCCAATCATTCCGTAACACAGTACCTCTCGTCTGTTCTGCTCGTGGCCATGCTCGCGTGGTTAAAATCCCAGTTTCTCATCGCCATTGATAGGTCCTTACTATACAGTATAAATGCACACGAGGCCCATGCTTGAGAGAAGGTCAGTCTGTGACCTGTCCTTTATTCCTTAGCACTCCAAGTGATGAAAGTGGGTGGAGATTCCCTTTTTGTACCTGAAGGCCCAGGTTAGACGTGTCTCCCACCTAGTGGTCATGATTCTCAGTGTACAACTTAGGTCAGATTATACATGGGTTACAATGCTGGTTGAATATATGACAAAAAGTAAACACAATATCCACTTTATACCCTAGCTGCAACATTTCGTGTTGTGCCAAAGGCTGAAATCTGCTGTAAGCCATATTATCTAACACGTTCTGAAAACACATATACAACGCAGGTGCTACAGTCAATCGATCTATATCATCCATTCTTTAACAAATGCGAACAAATTAGTCAACGGCAACTTGCCTACAGCTAATCCGTTCCAGCCTCCTCTGATCATCCACTGTATCTCAACGTCCATTAATTCAACCTTAAATTACGGACTCACTCAGTCTGCCCATAATAACCGTAGATAAGTCTTCTAGTTACCCGATCTATCCTTTCTTGAACAGATATGTTATTTGGTCTCCTTAAGTGCTCCTTAAGTATATTGTTTATATCGAAAATGGATTGATCAATTGTGGAGTGTATGTCCTTTGTTATTTGAGTTAACAGCCTGGAGTGCATTATCTCTGGGCCCAGTGACTTATCCATCCTGACAATTTTTTTCAAATCCATATCCTTCTCTACATTTAATTCTAACTATGATCCCACATCCTCATCTAGTCAACTACATTCACACAACCTTCATCATTTTTAGAAACTGTTAGAAATATTTGATATGTCCAAAAAAGATCATCTTTCAGAGATAAATTCCCCCCTTCATTCCCAGTGATAGAATCTAGAATCTTGAATTAATAAGAACATAAGAACATAAGGAATAGGAACAGGAGTAGGCCATACAGCCTCTCGAGCTTGCTCCGCCATTCAATAAGATCATGGCTGATCTGATCATGGACTCAGCTCCACTTCCATGCCCGCTCCCCATAACCCTTTATCGTTTAAGAAAGTGTATTTCTGTCTTAAATTAATTCAATATCCCAGCTTCCACAGCTCTCTGGGGCAGCGAATTCCACAGATTTACAACCCTCTGAGAGAAGAAATTTCTCCTCATCTCAGTTTTCAATGGGCGCCCCCTATTCTAAGACCATGCCCTCTAGTTCTAGTTTCCCCCATCAGCGGAAACATCCTCTCTGCATCCACCTTGTCAAGCCCCCTCAATCTTATATGTTTTGATAAGATCACCTCTCATTCTTCTGAGTTCCAATGAGTAGAGGCCCAACCTATTCAACCTTTCCTCATAAGTCAATCCCCTCATCACCGGAATCAACATAGTGAACTTTCTCTGAACTGCCTCCAAAACAAGTATATCCTTTCATAAATATGGAAACCAAAACTGCACGCAATATTCCAGGTGTGGCCTCACCAATACCCTGTATAACTGTAGCAAGATATCCTTGCTTTTATACAACATTCCCTTTGCAATAAAGGCCAAGATTCCATTTGCCTTCCTGATCACTTGCTGTAGCTGCATACTAACCTTTTGTGTTTCATACACAAGGACCCCTAGGTCCCGCTGAACTGCAGCACTTTGCAATCATTCTCTATTTAAATAATAACTTGATCTTTGATTTTTTTCTGCCAAATATTATACTCCATCTGCCAAATTTTTGCCCACTCACTTAGCCTGTCTATGTCCTTTTGCAGATTTTGTGTGTCCTCCTCACACATTGCTTTTCCTCCCATCTTTGTATCATCAGCAAACTTGGCTACGTTACACTCAGTCCCTTCTTCCAAGTCGTTAATATAGATTGTAAATAGTTGGAGTCCCAGCACTGATCCCTGTGGCAACCTACTAGTTATTGATTGCCAACCCGAGAATGAACCATTTATCCTGACTCTCTGTTCTCTGTTAGTTAGCCAATCCTCTACCCATGCTAATATATTACCCCCAATCCTGAGAAGTTTTATCTTGTGCAGTAACCTTTTATCTGGCACCGTTGATGAACAGTGGCAGACATTTAAGGAGATATTTCATAACTCTCAACAAAAAAATATATCCCAATGATAAGGAAAGACTGTAGGAGAAGGGATAACCATCCGTGGCTAACTAAGGAAATAAGGGATGGCATCAAATTGAAAATAAGGGCATAAAATGTGGCCAAGACTAGTGGGAGGCCTGAGGATTGGGAAACTTTTAAAAGCCAGCAAAGAATGACTAAAAAAATAATAAAGAGAGTGAAAATAGATTATGAAAGTAAATTAGCACAAAATATAAAAACAGATGGTAAGAGTTTCTATTAAGTACATAAAAATGAAAAGAGTGGCTAAAGTAAATGTTGTTCCCCTAGAGGATGAGACTGAGAAATTAATAATGGGGTACAGGCAAATGGCAGAGAATTTGAACAAATATTTTGTATCGGTCTTCAAGAGAGAAGACACTAAAACATCCCAATAGTGGATAATCAGGAGGCATAGGGAGGGAGGAACTTAATATAATCACAATCACGAAATAAGTAGTACTCGGTAAAATAATGGGGCTAAAGGCGGACAAGTCCCCTGGATCTGATGGCTTGCATCCTAGGGACCTAAAAGAAGTGGCCGCAGAGATAGTGGATGCATTGATTATAATCTACCAAAATTCCCTGGATTCTGGGGAGGTCCCAACAGATTGGAAAACCGCAAATGTAACGCCCCTATTTAAAAAAGGAGGCAGACAGAAAGCAGGAAACTATAGACCAGTAAACCTAACATCTGTCATTGAGAAAATGTTGAGAAATTATTAAGGAAGCAGCAGCAGGATATTTGGAAAAGCATAATTCAATCAAGCAGAGTCAGCATGGTTTTATGAAAGGGAAATCATGTTTGACAAATTTGCTGGCGTTATTTAAGGATGGAACGAGCAGGGTAGATAAGGGGAACCAGTGGATGTGGTGTATTTGGATTTCCAGAAGACATTCGATAAAGTGCCATATAAAAGGTTACTGCACAAGATAAAAGTTCACGGAGTTGGGGTAATATATTAGCATGGATAGAGGGTTGGTGTAAGGGATAAATTGTAAGGTTGCAAATAGGGGGTCAGAATTATGCTGCAGGTAGTGAATTTATCAGTATTAGGAGGGTCTGTATAATTGCCTATGTATGTAACACTTGTTTATATAGGTATAGCACACATACGCATTAAACTATAACTTAACCTTAGTTACACTTGAACAGCCGAAGTCAGCAGTTTTGTTTAAAGGTCCCTGAGGAAGAGATAAAGAAGCCAGAACAAACCACCCTAGGCGTCTGATAGACTAGGGCAGAGGGCAAAATGGAACAAAGCAATGTTGAGATATGGACAGTTGTATGTACCACTCAGAGCCCGTCTTATAAGAGTTTACAAATCAATGTAACTTCACTGATAACAATAGACCTATCGATGATTTTGTAGGAGGATAGCACCTCTCCAAAACCTGTATAAATTGTTCTTGAAAACTCTTGTATTTCGGAGGTTCCTCGACTGAACCTTCCCGTGCATTGCTCGTAATAAAACCAGTAAACCTGAGGTTTTGTTTGTTTACTTCTGTGGTCATTATACAGTGGGAAGCTGGGTGAGGTGTCGATTAACTATATCAGTTAGTCCACTTTGAGGGAGAGAAGCCTCCTTTTTACCCCAACATTTGGCATCACGAATAGGATGCAGACCCTCTGACCTGGATGATGTGACAGCTGAATGGCAGTGAGTATGTTTTGTACCATCTGCAGCTGTAGCATTGACGGGGAAGGAGGTAATCTGTATAAAGAATTAGAAGGGGTAATCTGTAGAACAAGTTATAGCAAACCATGGAAGGACGAAAACCAAGGGTGGGATAGATGTATTGCCTGAAAATGAAGGAATACAACCTAAGGGGGAGAGGACCCCAGCAATCATTAGAGGAAAAATAAAGTCTATGTCCCAAAGCGTGACACAGTAAAAACACAGAGAAGCCGGTATTGATCGTGCACAGCACAAACAAGAAGGAATGTAAACTAAAAAGGGGGGCTGAGTCCCCAGGATCCTAGGAAAACTGGCTAATGGGATAAAATGTTAGTTGAGAATAATGGAAAATTAATACAAAGAAAAATGCTGGAAAAACAAAAGATAAAAATGAGACCTTAAAAGCTGCAGCTGCTGGAAAGAGAAACAAAGATGATTAGGAAAATGGAGTGGAGGAAGATCATCAAAATACAAAACCTAATTTGAAGAAAGGAGATTTAATTTGGCTGTGAAAAAGATATTGGTTTAAATATAAAAACTTACGAGTTAAACCCGACACAGAAATTTTGTGCCGAGAAAGAGAAACAAAGATGTTTAACTATGGACCAGAGGAAGGTCATCAAAAAAAAAAATTAAGTTCGGATTCAAAAGGGAAAGAAAAATCTAAGTTATGCAAACTCAGCAAAAGAAGGAAAAAACCGGGAATTAGAGAATTCTTAAAAAAGATGGAACCAGCACGGAAGTTTAGATTTTGTGTCGAGAGAAATAAAACACAAGATTTGCTCAGTGAACGGGACCGTAAAAACGAAATGCTAGAATGTATATAGCTTGTGGGAAGATTGGATTTCAGTAAACAACATAGCTATTAAAAATGTGTGGTCTCATTTTAAATCAATGAACAGGGAAATCTTGAGGCAGGATTAAAGTCGCATGAAGGGACCATGTAGTGGGACCGCCCGTAGTCGGATCACAGAATGGTGTCGGGGAAAGAATTAGACTGGGGTGAAGAAGGCACCCTTCCTAGATTCTATGCAGGCGACCAGAAGGGCTTAATCGACAAGATGCTTAAGGACGGATGGGATCCAGAGAAGGGTCCCACCGACCGAAATGATCCTGGGAAAACTTGGAGATAGATTTTACTGGACCATTACCCAGCAACAAAGGGAAGACATACATCCTGCCTAGTTATAACAGACCAGTTTATGAAGTGGGTAGAGGCTTTCACCACTAGAAATTGTTCAGCAGAAACCGTGGCCAGGATCCTAGCTGAAGAAATAATGCATCTACAGTAGACTTAAATCAAGGTACACACTTCACAGGGAAGATAATGTAACAGGCTTGCGCTTTACTAGGGATCAGGCAAAAATATCCTATATCAAAGAGACTGGAAAGGGATGTTATAGACAGGATACCCCGAGTTCTAATGAAGCTCAAGGCAACCCCCAGTCGGACGACAGGACTGACACACTTTGAACTAAAAAAAGACAGGATGTGGAAATTTGTATTGGAACTCTAAGCAGTTACATGATTTAAAGACAGAGGCTAGAGATAGCAAATCAAGGACTTAGAGAACGACACTAAGGAACAGAAGGTCCAAACACACCAAATAGGCAATCAGGTGATTACACCAGAGAGGTCTGGGCTTGCACCCAACTGCACCAGACTCTATCCGGTAATAATGATAAGTTATGGTAGTTATAAGGAGTATCGGCAAGTGGAAACACCGGACCCAGTTAAAAAAGCTTGGTCACTTAACTAACCGGTGACAATCGGGAAATATTGTTTTTTGCAGGACTCTCGTGCTCATGGAAACAATGTGGGGTAACGCAGCCTCATATCAAGGACAACAGGTTGAGGGACGGCAAGGCCTGTATTACAGGGACTCGGTCGACATTGGTTTAATAAAGAATCAAAATCACTGATGGTGATGGAGGGAGCAACAGTAGACTTAAATAATGGGCATAAAACAACGTAACGAGGAAACGAAACAACATTGGGGATGGGCCAGAAATACGGGACCAATAATTTGTGGGAATAAGACCATGGTGTGTTTTATAATCAGGAGGGACACAGATACTGCACCCGGGGGAAGGCAGATTTCATTCAACATCGATGAATGGTGGTGGAGAGATATCTCCCGAGATAGAAACATAGAAAATAGGTGCAGGAGTAGTCCATTCGGCCCTTCAAGCCAACACTGCCATTCAATAAAATCATGGCTGATCATTCCCTCAGTACACCTTTCCCGCTTTCGCACCATACCCCTTGATCCCTTTAGCCATAAGGGCCATATCTAACTCCCTCTTGAATATATCCAATGAACTGGCATCAACAGCTCTCTGCGGCAGGGAATTCCAAAGGTTAACAACTCTTTGAGTGAAGAAGTTTCTCCTCATCTCGGTCCGAAATGGCCTGCTCCTTATCCTAAGACTGTGTCCCCTGGTTCTGGACTTCCCCAACATCGGGAATATTCTTCCCGCATCTAACCTGTCCAGTCCCGTCAGAATCTTATATGTTTCTATGAGATCCCCTCTCATCCTTCTAAACTCCAGTGTATAAAGGCCCAGTTGATCGAGTCTCTCCTCATATATCAGTCCAGCCATCCCTGGAATCAGTCTGGTGAACCTTTGCTGCACTCCCTCAATAGCAAGAACATCCTTCCTCAGATTAGGAGACCAAAACCAAAAGGAGAACACAATATTCCAGGCGAGATCTCACCAAGGCCCGGTACAACTGCAGTAATACCTCCCTGCGCCTATACTCAAATCCCATAGCTTTGAAGGCCAACATACCATTTGCCTTCTTCACCGCCTGCTGTACGGTGAACTTTCAATGACTGATGTACCATGACACCCAGGTCTTATTCCACCTCCCCTTTTCCGAATCTGCTGCCATTCAGATAATATTCTGCCTTCGTGTTTTTGCCACCAAAGTGGATAACCTCACATTTATCCACATTATACTGCATCTGCCATGCATTTGCCCACTCACCTAACCTGTCTAAGTCACCTTGCAGGCCCTTAGCGTCCTCCTCACAGCTCACACCGCCACCCAGTTTAGTGCCATCTGCAAACTTGGAGATATTACAATCAATTCCTTCATCTAAATCATTAATGTATATTGTAAAGAGCTGGGGTCCAAGCACTGAGCCCTGCAGCACTCCACTAGTCACTGCCTGCCATTCTGAAAAGGACCCGTTTATCCCGACTCTCTGCTTCCTATCTGCCAACCAGTTCTCTATCCACGTCAGTACATTACCCCCAATACCATGTGTTTTGATTTTGCACACCAATCTCTTGTGTGGGACATTATCAAAAGCGTTTTGAAAGTCCAAATACACCACATCCACTGGTTCTCCCTTGTCCACTCTACTAGTTACATCCTCAAAAAATTCCAGAAGATTTGTCAAGCATGATTTCCCTTTCATAAATCCATGCTGACTTGGACTGATCCTGTCACTGCTTTCCAAATGGGCTGCTATTTCATTCTTAATGATTGATTCCAACATTTTCCCCACTACTGATGTCAGGCTAACCAGTCTATAATTCCCTGTTTTCTCTCTCCCTCCTTTTTTAAAAAGTGGCGTTACATTAGCTACCCTCCAGTCCATAGGAACTGATCCAGAGTCGATAAACTGTTGGAAAATGATCACCAATGCATCCACTATTTCTAGGGGCACTTCCTTAAGTACTCTGGGATGCAGACTATCAGGCCCCGGGGATTTATCGACCTTCAATCCCATCAATTTCCCGAACACAATTTCCCGCCGAATAAGGATATCCTTCAGTTCCTCCTTCTCACTAGACCCTCAGTCCCCTAGTACATCCAGAAGGTTATTTGTGTCTTCCTTCGTGAAGATAGAACCAAAGTATTTGTTCAATTGGTCTGCCATTTCTTTGTTACTCTTTATAAATGCACCTGAATCCGACTGCAAGGGACCTACGCTTATCTTCACTAATCTTTTTCTCTTCACATCTCTATATAAGTTTTTGCAGTCAGTTTTTATGTTCCCGGCAAGCTTCCTCTTGTACTCTATTTTCCCCCTCTTAATTAAACCCTTAGTCCTCCTCTGCTGAATTCTAAACTTCTCCTAGTCCTCAGGTTTGCTGCTTTTTCTGGCCAATTGATATGCCTCTTCCTTGGATTTAACACTGTCCTAAATTTCCCTTGTTAGCCACGGTTGAGCCACCTTCCCCGTTTTATTTTTACTCCAGACAGGGATGTATAATTGTTGAAATTCATCCATGTGATCTTTAAATGTTTGCCATTGCCTATCCACCGTCAACCCTTTAAGTATCATTTCCCAGTCTATTCTAGGCAATTCACGTCTCATACCGTCGAAGTTACTTTTCCTTAAGTTCAGGAATCTAGTTTCTAAATTAACTGTGTCACTCTCCATCTTAATAAAGAATTCGACCATATTATGGTCACTCTTCCCCAAAAGACCTTGCACAACAAGATTGCTAATTAGTCCCTTCTCATTACACATCACCCAGTCTAGGATGGCCAGCTCTCTAGTTGGTTGCTCGACATATTGGTCTAGAAAACCATCCCTAATACACTCCAGGAAATCCTCCTCCACCGCATTGCTACCAGTTTGGTTAGCCCAATCAATATGTAGATTAAAGTCGCCCATGATAACTGCTGTACCTTTATTGCACACATCCCTTATTTCTTGTTTGATGCTGTCCACCACCTCATTACTAATGTTTGGTGGTCTGTACATAACTCCCACTAGAGTTTTCTGCCTTTTGGTATTCCGCAGCTCCACCCATACCGATTCCACATCATCCAAGCTAATGTCCCTCCTTACTAATGCATTAATTTCCTCTTTAACCAGCAACGCCACCCCACCTCCTTTTCCTTTCTGTCTATCCTTCCTAAATGTTGAATACCCCTGGATGTTGAGTTCCCAGCCTTGGTCACCCTGGAGCCATGTCTCCGTGATGCCAATTATATCATAACCGTTAACTGCTATCTGCGCAGTTAATTCGTCCACCTTATTCCGAATACTCCTCGCATTGAGGCCCAGAGCCTTCAACCTTGCCTTTTTAATACACTTTGCCCATTTAGAATTTTGCTGTAATGTGTCCCTTTATGTTTTTTGCCTTGGGTTTCTCTGCCCTCCACTTTTACTATTCTCCTTTTTATCTTTTGCTTCTGCCTCCATTTTATTTCCCTCTGTCTCCCTGCATAGGTTTCCATCCCCCTGCCATATTAGTTTAACTCCTCCCCAACAGCACTAGCAAACACTCCCCATAGCACATTGGTTTCGGTCCTGCCCAGATGCAGACCATCCGGTTTGTACTGGTCCCACCTCCCCCAGAACCGGTTCCAATGTCCCAGGAATTTGAATCCCTCCCTTCTGCACCACCCCTCAAGCCACGTATTCATCTGAGCTATCCTGCAATTCCTATTCTGACCTGCACATGGCACTGGTAGCAATCCTGAGATTACTACTTTTGAGGTCCTACTTTTTAATTTAGCTCCTAGCTCCCTAAATTCGTCTCATAGGACATCATCCCGTTTTTTGCCAATATCGTTGGTACCTATATGCACCACGACAACTGGCTGTTCACCCTCCCATTTCAGAATGTCCTGCACCCGCTCCAGGACTTCCTTGACCCTTGCACCAGGGAGGTAACGTCCCATCCTGGAGTCTCAGTTGCGACCGCAGAAACGCCTATCTATTCCCCTTACAATTTAATCCCCTATCACTATAGCTCTCCCACTCTTTTTCCAGCCCTCCTGTGCAGCAGAGCCACCCACGGTGCCATGAACTTGGTTGCTGCTGCGCTCCCCTGATGAGTCATCGCCCTCAACAGTACCCAAAGCGGTGTATCTGTTTTACAGGGGAATGACCGCAGGGGACCCCTGCACTACCTTCCTTGCACTGCTCTTCCTGTTGCTCACCCATTCCCTATCTGACTATGTACACTTCACCTGCGGTAAGACCAACTCGCTTATCGTGCTATTCACGTCATCCTCAGCATCGTCGATGCTCCAGAGTGAATTCACCCGCAGCTCCAGTGCTGCAATGCCGTCTGTCAGGTGCTGCAGGTGGATGCACTTCCCGCACACGTAGTCGTCAGGGACACTGGAAGCGTCCCTGACTTCCCACATATGACAGGAGGAGCATAACACGTGTCCGAGCTCTCCTGCCATGACTTAACCCTTAGATTAACTTAATTTGGCAACAACAATGCTAAAGGTTACTTACTGATAAAGCCCACCAACACAGCCCCCACCCATTACTTTAGCAACAGTGAGCACTACCAAGGCCTCGACCATCACACCCCCAGCGCCACAAACGTGTCCAACTATGAACGCTTGGAGCAAACAAGAAATTGATGGCAGCCAAGGATAATAGTTCGGGGTACGTCAGCGAATAATTACTGTATTCCTAAGTTTAACCACCCCCAACTTCTGCGGGTTAAACACTATAAGCCTGTATCAAAACCTGACCCTGCGAGCACTTAAAGGCCCTGAATCAAAAACCATGAAGTTTAATGTGGAAAGAGGGTCAGGTAAAAAAAATGGGACCGGGAAAAAAGAGGGATACTCAAATGGTACACAGCGGGATACGCGGCAGGATACTTGCCGGGAGTTGCGACGGTAAACACTATAGACCTACACACAATAGATAATCGAGTTAACGCTGTAGCATGAACCTTACAGAGATTGCTGGAAAAGGATGAGGATAATGAAAAGATACAGGCACAACTGGGTAATGGCGCAGAAAGGGAAGTATTACAAGTGACCCACACATTGCGAGACCACACCAGAACCATAAATTCGATGAATGGAGCAGAACGGAATTTAAGTAAAACCAGACAGACAGAACTAGTATGTACAGGATATGGAGCATAGTTGCTCAATGGAATACAACATAAACTAGAGCAGCTTCAGAATGGAAAGGTGCCGGATTGGCTAATACTTGATGTATTTACCAACTGGACCTTGGATAAAAACATGACTCATGCCTGCAAGGTGCGGAGAAACAGTCATGCTTGGTTCCCAAAGGCCAGATGTGTAACCGGACATTTAAATATAATAGGTTTTGTATTATCTATACCACAGTATGATGTGACAAAGGGAGATCCTTTATACCAAACAATGTAGGAGAAATAAGAAATCAAACTCGCGTGCGGTACCATGACAAACCAGAAATGTAACTGAAAAGAACAACAGTACGAAGAGTCTCAGCATAGATGATTGTTATAAAAATAACCAAGTTGCTTTATGTCAAGATCCACTACGAATGATCAAAGATGACTGTGGATATAACCAAGTATTTTGAGTATCAGCCCCCTAACACAGGACTAAATTATTGCTGTTCTAGAAAGAAATGGAGATTGATGTGTGAGGACCATGGCAACTGAGATGAAGAAAGGAACACCTCATGCACCATTATGGATACTGACTTCTGCTTTACACCGCTTGACGAGACACAGATATAAACGGGATAATTGTAACCCCTGAGCTTAAGGAGGAAAGATCGATGGGACAATGATGGACATTACCTGAGGAGGTTATACGAAGACCATCGGGCCACAAGGAAAACCGATACTCGAACTGAAAGAGGAATAAACTCAACAGAATTGGACACCATTCGACAACATAGATACCCCAGGCGGGGCAGAAATTCGGCAGAATAGAGAAGACCCCAAGTGGAGGTAAGATAGAAGAAACAGAGGATACCCCAGGCGGGGTATAATTCAAACACCGAGAAAATGTTGGCTAAAAAGGACTTATACACGAACTATGTTGGACTCAAGATACTGGTTGTAGTGCAAGGGAACTCATCTTGCTAGTATTATCCTGTAAAAAGGTGTAACCGACGTAAGAGGCAGGCCCTAGCTCGTACTATAGTTAAAACATTGAATAAAGGGAAATCAGACAGTGCGGCAGAAAGGACTTATTTACTATAACCTTGATGGGAAAGCCAACAGGTAGGTCCTGCAGCTCGGGAAGTAGCGCTACCCTAGCGAAAGGACAACCCTGGAAGCTCACCTGTGAGGTATTAATTGGAAAATGGCCTATCTTGGGCATATAGCCAAGGGCCATTAGGGGGGAATTGGCAGGGGTAAATTGTAAGGTTGCAAATAGGAGGTCAGAATTATGCTGAAGGTAGTGAATTTATCAGTATTAGGAGGATCTGTATAATTGCCTATGTATGTAACACTTGCTTATATAGGTATAGCACACATACGCATTAAACTATAACTTAACCTTAGTTACACTTGAACAGCCGAAGTCAGCAGTTTTGTTTAAAGGTCCCTGAGGAAGAGATAAAGAAGCCAGTCCAAACCACCCTAGGCGTCTGATAGACTGGGGCAGAGGGCAAAATGGAACAAAACAATGATGAGATATGGACAGTTGCATGTACCACTCAGAGCCCGTCTGATAAGAGTCGACAAATCAATGTAACTTCACTGATAAAATAGACCTATCGATGATTTTGTAGGAGGATAGCCCCTCTCCAAAACCTATATAAATTGTACTTGAAAACTCTTGTATTTCGGAGGTTCCACAACTGAACTTCCCCGTGCATTGCTCATAATAAAACCGGTAAACCTGAGGTTCTGTTTGTTTACTTCCGTTGTCATTTTACAGTGGGAAGCTGGGCGAGGTATTGATTAACTATATCAGTTAGTCCACCTTGAGGGAAAGAAGCCTACTTTTTACCCCAACAATTGGCTAATTAACCGAAAACAGAGAGTCAGGATAAACGGGTTATTTTCCGGTTGGCAAACAATAACAGTTATCAGTGCTGGGGCTTCAACTATTTACAATCTATATTAATGACTTGGATGAGGGGACCGGGTGCAATGTAGCCACGTTTGCTGATGATACAAAGATGGATGGGAAAGCAAATTGTGAGGAGGACACAAAAAATCTGCGAAGGGATATAGACAGGCTCAGTGAGTGGGCAAAAATTTGGCAGATGGAGTATGATGCGACAAAGTATGAGGTTATGCACCTTGGAAGAAAAAATAGAAAAGAAAATTATAATTTAAATGGAGAAAAATTGCAAAGTGCTGCAGTACAGAGGGACCTGGGGGTCCTTGTGCATGAAACACAAAAAGTTCGTATGCAAGTACAGCAAGTAATCAGGAAGGCAAATGGAATTATGGCCTTTATTCAAGGGGGGGGTGGTGGGGTAGAGTATAAAAGCAGAAAAATCCTGCTACAACTGTACAGGGTATTGGTGAGACCACACCTGGAGTACTGCGTACAGTTTTGGTCTCCGTAGCTAAGAAAGGATATACTTGCTTTGGAGGCTGTTCAGGGAAGGTTCATTAGGTTGATTCCGGAGATCAGTGGTTGGCTTATGAATATAGGTTGAGTAGGCTGGGCCTATACTCATTGGAGTATAGAAAAATGAGAGGTGATCTTATCGAAACATAAGAGATAATGAGGGGGCTTGACAAAGTGGATGCAGAGAGGATATTTCCACTCATAGGGAAAACTAAAATTAGGGGGCATTGTCTCAGAATAAGGGACTGCCCACTTAAAACAGAGATGAGGAGGAATTTCTCCTCTCGGAGAGTTGTAAATCTGTGAGATTCTCTGCCTCAGAGAGCTGTGGATGCTGGGTCATTGAATATATTTAAGACAGAGGTAGACAGATATTTGAGCGATAAGTGAATAAAGGGTTATGGGGAGCGGGCAGGGAAGTGGAGCTGAGTCCATGATCAGATCAGCCATGATCTTATTAAATGACAAAGCAGGCTTGAGAGGGTCAAATGGCCTAATCCTGCTGCTAATTATTATGTTCTGTTATGTATGCAACCCTCAGTAACCTGTATCATACCGCCACCAGAGGGCATACCTGTTGGAGTCCCAAGGGATCCCAGCATCCCTTGGGAGCACTGGAGATAAGCAGGCCTCCCATGCTGTGCCAGAACTCTGGAATTTGAATAAAGGAGCTAAGGTCACACTTACTCATGTTTATTCAATTACATTACTTTATTGTGAGCATAACACTCTCCTAAGCCTCTTCTGTTCCAAAGAAAACAGACCCAGCATCTCCAATCCTTCCTCATAGCCAACATTCTCCAGTCCAAGCAATATTCTTTTGAATCTCCATTGCATCCTTTCCAGTGCAAATCACTTCTTTCCTGTAACATGGTGACCAGAATGAAGCTGCCCATGCCCGCATGGATAACATACAGTTTAGGGCTGATATGTGGCAAATAATATTCACGTCAATCAAGTGTCAGGCAATGACCATCTCCAACAAGAGAAAGCACAGCCATATGACATAACAGTCCATTACATTACCATCTCCAATTCCCCACATCAACCAAAATAGAAGTGGACCAGCCACATAAATCCCCCATGTCAACTGGAGCAGGTCAGAAGCTAAGTATTTTGCGGTGAGTGGCTCACCGAGTGACTCCCCAAATTGCCTCCCCCACCTACAACACACGTCAGGTGTGTGATGGAGTACTGTCCATTTTCTGGACGAGTGCAATTGCAACAACACTGAAGACACTCAACACCATCCAGGACAAAGAACTATGCTTGTTTAGCACCCCATCCATTGGTTTAAACATTCACTCCCTCCACCATTGGCTTACCGTGGTTGCAGATTGCTGTCTACACAATGCACTCCAGTAAGTTGGCAAGGCATCTTCGACAGCACCTCCCATGCTGACGACATCCACTACCTAGAAGGACAAGAATGCCAGGTGCGTGCGAACGCTTATGCCTCCAAGTTCTACAACCCTAACTTTAACATATATCACCAAACCTTGGAACTCCCTACCAACAGCAGTGTGGGAGCACCAACACCACATGGATTGCAGCAAGAAAGTGGCCCACTATCAACTATTCAAGGCCAACTTGGCATGCGGAATAAATGCTGTGCTTGCACTCACGTCTCGAAAATGAATTAAAAAAAACGTATTTCTAGTTGTGTGCTTGGTTTTGACTGGGACAATTTTCTGCTCTTCTTTCCTTCACAGAAAAGGTCACACCCGTTCTAAGATGTTCTTCTCTCTGGAAGCAGATATCTCTGTCGTTCCCCTCTCACCCTCGTCCCACTCAGCATGGCCTCCTGCTCCCTGATGTCACACTGCTGCTCAGGAAGACCATTCTCTGAGTCACTGTCTCTATCCACATTACAGTTCACAATGCCATGTATCTATTGGACAGTTCCAGTACTCAGGAGCTCCCTCCACCTGTGACAGCGATGCCCCTCTCGATGGACTCTCACTTCCCTCTCTCTCCTCAGTCCCTGTCCTGTTCCTTCATCCTCTGTTAGCTGCAGGTTCTTACTCAAAATCTGGACCCTTTGTCAGGACATAAATTATACTGTCAATCATTTTATGTACATACCTGTATCTGTTCTCATTCTTGTTGAGTATTTTGGATCTTCTTCTCTGTTAAGTCCTTCAGCCATGGTGGTGACAGGTGTTCCCAGATTCTGATGCTCTGTAATAAATGTACTATTAATAGGAGGGTTAGACGGAAATACTAGAATGAGAAGAAGAACATGATATCCAGTCCCTCCTGCCCCATCAGTACAACAGCTATTAGCTCTGGGATCAAGCATTTCCTGAGTGTTACGATCAATTCTCCACATCAGGTGTGACACAGACAGCAGCCCAGTGAGATCCAGTGAGTCCTGCTGATCTCCACAACCCAGTTCCAGACGGGCTCCCGTCGGCCGAGACTCCACACTGGGAGCGCCCATTGGTAAGATTTACTCACAGCGCAGGCCCAAACCAGCCTTATTCCTGAGATAGAGAATATTCTGCAGGGAAGGAGCGGTTGATCGTTGATGAATTCAATGATCCTTCACTTGGTTTTAAACAGTCTGGTGCTATTATTTTTTTTATTTACATATTTATATTGAATATTTTTGATTGGCGTTTTGATATTAAGTTCTGGTATTTTCTGAATATAATATCTATTCACATACACAGTATATAGCTGGGTGTTATCCCTCTGGTCTATATGGGCAATGGGATTGGCCGTGTGTTCATTGAGATGTGAGATGGTGCTTCTATTTGCATATATTTACCGTATCTCTTATGGTGTTAGCACCTGACTAATGAGCACTGTAGCTGGTGGAGGATCATTTACTGCTGTTCTACTCATTAAAACTAATGTCTAATGTTATGAATCATGTAACTTTAAACAGTGAGGTGATGCACAGCATTGATTTATGATATATTTTCAGTTTCTTTCAATCTCAGGAATGCTCATACATACACATGTGGTAGATTTGACTGCTGTTTTACAATCATAATTCCTCACTCGTGCGCGTGTCTCGCTGTGTGTGCGCCCAAACACGTGCATCCAATTAAATTATCAGACAGCGTCCTTTCCATTCCCCACTGTGGAAATGTAAAAGCGATTCAGTCTTGGATCAGTCATTTCTCCTGACTATAACTGAAGTTATTCTCCGGCATTAACTTATAACCAAGTTGGAGGTCTTGTAAGATTCACTGATCTGCTGTTTCACTCAGGCTGACACTGGTGTAATAAAAACACTACAGCAACAACTTGAATTTCCATCGAGATACGTCACAGGGCGCTTCACAGAAGCCAAATACGACAAAGGATGGCTGCAGACTAAAGAAGCTAGAAAGAGGCGTCGACAAAATGTTGGTCAAAGAAGCAAGTTTTAAGAGCATTATAAAGGAGGAGAGGGAGCTGGAGAGGTTTAGGGATGAGAATTGCTGAGCATGGGGACAGGAAACCGAAGGGTCAGCTGCCAAAGATGAGGTGAGGGGAGCGTGAAATGCCACAAGAGGCCAGAGTTGCAGGAATAGAGAGATCTTGCTGGTGTGGAATTGTAGGGCTGAAGGAGGTTACAGAGACAAGGAGGGATGAGACAATGGAGGGATTTAAATGACGATGGGGGTTTTACTTTAGCGGTGCTGGGGGAATCGAGAGCCAATGCAGGTTCATAACTACATGGTTGATCGGTTAGCAGAGTTTTGAAGCTCTTTGACACGCTTTATGTCCACTGGCCCAACCCCACACCCCACTGACCCAGCCCCACATCCCACATCCCACATCCCAATGGCCCAGCCACGCATCCCACATCCCACATCCCGCTAACCCGGCCCCACACCCCGCTGACCCGGCCCCACACCCCACACCCCACACCCCACATCCCACTGACCCGGCCCCACACCCCGCTGACCCGGCCCCACACCCCGCTGATCCGGCCCCACACCCCACACCCCACACCCCACTGACCCGGCCCCACACCCCACTGACCCGGCCCCACATCCCACTGACCCAGCCCCGCACCCCGCCCCACATCCCACCGACCCAGCCCCACAGGAGTTAATACCCATTTAGAGACAGTTTATTAATACAGGAGTTTATACCCATTTAGGGACAGTTTATTAATCCAGGAATTTATACCCATTTAGGGACAGTTTATTAATATTGGAGTTTATACCCATTTAGGGACAGTTTATTAATATTGGAGTTTATACCCATTTAGGGACAGTTTATTAATCCAGGAGTTTATACCAATTTAGGGACAGTTTATTAATATTGGAGTTTATACCCATTTAGGGACAGTTTATTAATCCAGGAGTTTATACCCATTTAGGGACAGTTTATTAATCCAGGAGTTTATACCCATTTAGGGACAGTTTATTAATATTGGAGTGTATACCCATTTAGGGACAGTTTATTAATGCTGCATGTTAGAACCATTTAATATCAGTTTAATAATGTTAGAGGGTACACGCATTTGAATTCAGCATATGAATGCTGGAAGTTATACCCATTTGCGGCCAGTTTATTAACTTTTGTTCATTCATGGGATGTGGGTGGCCCTGGCAAGGCCAGCATTTATTGCCCATCCACATTGCCTTTGACAAGGTGGACGTGAGCCACCTTTTTGGACGGCTGCAGTGGTGAAGATTCTCCCACGGTGCTGTTAGGAAGGGAGTTACTAATTCTGGAGGTGATATCCATTTGGGTATAGATTATTAATGCTGCCGGTTATACCCATTTTCAGAAAGTGTATTAATGCTTGCGGTTATTGCCATTTAATGCAAATTTATTCAAGCTGGAGTACATACTCATTTCATGGTAATGTTTTAATGTCGGAGACTACTAATTCGTGGTCAGTTTCTTAATGCTGAAGGTCATACACATTTCATTTAGTTTAGTAATTCCGGCAGTTATATAATTTGGAGTTATATCAAAACAGGAGGCGACGCCATCTGGGGTCAGTTTATTTATGCTGGAGGTTATAACCATTCGGGTTTAATTTATTAATACTGGAAGTTCTACACATTTTAATTTAATTCATTAATGTTCGATGTTGTACTAATTCGACGTGAATGTATTAAAAGGCTGGAGCTTTGCCCTTTGGACACTTTCCCTCTAAAATGTGCCTGAAGTCTGTTTCTCGCTAAAGGGAGCAGCCTCTGTTTTTTCCCAGCCATTTGACAATAACTACCTCATTAACATGAACTTTTTCCCAGCAAAAACAAGCGTTCTTGCTCCATTCTCCTAATTAATTCACCCCCTTTTCTAACAGACTGAAACTGACATTGTCGCGATAAACTGTAATTAATGATGATAATTTACTGGGCACATGTTTTATCTCCATAGTTGCTCCGATTCTGTGACTGGATTGCGTTCAGTCCGGCCTCAGGTAACCAGAGACTGATTTTCCAGGTGCTCGGCAGAGAGCGATAATCGGCCAGTGTGAATATTTACTGAGCTGTGTGTTCGGTCTGAATTTCTGATCCTGCCTTTGATCAGTTAAATTAAAAATGTGCTGGACACAGAACGGTTCAGTGAGTAAAAAGACCGGGTGCTACAGTAAAAATACACACTCACCTAAAAGTATCCAGGTTCCATTCCCTGTCTGAGTGAACTGCAAATTCTAAAATGTAAAGGAGGAGCCTCTGTAGTAAAATGTGGTAAATCCCCAGACATCGTGTTCCTGCTTTCCGCTCTTAAAATGTGTCTGTGGGGAGGCTGGTGGAGCCCAGGGGTGTGTAAAGCCCTCAAATGCCTGGTGAGAAATGGACTGGTCACAGTCTGAGCCCAGACTCACAGAATAGCTGCATCCCCGACGCTGGGGAACACCTCAGACCGCGGGAAATGGGCTTTAGAGAGGAAAAGTAAAAGGACAAAAGAATAAAACACAGAAATGAATCTTAGAAGTTACATTAACCTTACCTCGATCCCACAAGGATTTTCTGTTGCTTTATATCCGTGTAGATTTTACAAATGATATCCTCCTTATTTCATTACAACCAATCAGATAGATATTCGTGGTTGTGACAAATAGTGAATGTGATCTACTCCTTGTTTTGTGAGATTCAAAGTTTCGCCCTCTGTGTGAAAGCTGCTGCCAGCCCTCAGGATGGATTTCAACTCAAACATTGCTGAGTCGCTTCAGTACAGGGAGCGGCCTTTCGAGTCAAATCAAATCCAACCGATTTGACAATTCTCTGCCTCTTCAACTGTGAAGAAAGTGAATTATAAATTTTAGTTCAGCTCTTGTTCCAGGGAAGATCAGTAAATCAGACACATTTGCTAAAGGTCCCGGGGCCTTCCTACGTTTTGGTTACTTGTACAGCAAATTACGTTTTAAAGATCAGTAATTCGTTTCTTCCTATCTGTGAGAAAAGTATTTTTAGCCCTAAAACTAAATTCCGTCTTAAAATCTCCTGAAGTTTATGTCTCTGAAGGGAGCGACCGCTCGGATCTTTTTCAGCCAGTGTGACAATAATTGCCTCATTAATAAAATGAACGTTTTTCAGTAAAAACAACAGTCACTACTTTATTCTCCTACCTAATTCACATCTGCTCCTCAGTTTGATCTCAGCAAGTGACAAATAGTGAATGTGATCCACTCCTTGTTTTGTGAGATTCAAAGTTCCGCCCTCTGTGTGAAAGCTGCTGCCAGCCTCAGGATGCATTTCAACTCAAACATTGCTCAGTCGCTTCAGTACAGGGAGTCAAATCAAATCCAACGGGTTTGACAATTCTCTGCCTCTTCAACTGTGAAGAAAGTGAATTATAACTCTTGACTGAGTTGAACTGACATTTCTCGGTTATACAGCACTTCATTATTATAATTAATTGGGCACAACTTTTATCTCCGCAGTTGCTCCTATCCTGTCAATGGAGCAATCTCAAAATCAGAGGTAGGCAGTTCAGTCGGAAAATCAGGACGTACTTTTACACACAAAGGCTAGTGTAAATATGGAATTCCTTCCCCAAAAATTGTGGATTCTGTGTCGATTAAATTATTCAAGAATGAGATGGACAGATTTTTATTAATTAAGGATGTCGAGAGAAGTGAATCAAAGGCAGGTAGATGAAGTACAGATAAACTGTTATTTCACGTGATGTGGACACACTTGTGAGTACAACACTGGCACATAGAAACATAGAAAATAGGTGCAGGAGTAGGCCATTCGGCCCTTCGAGCCTGCACCACCATTCAATGAGTTCATGGCTGAACATGCAAATTCAGTACCCCATTCCTGCTTTCTCACCATACCCCTTGATTCCCCTAGTAGTAAGGACTACACCTAACTCCTTTTTGAATATATTTAGTGAATTGGCCTCAACAACTTTCTGTGGTAGAGAATTCCACAGGTTCACCACTCTCTGGGTGAAGAAGTTTCTCCTCACCTCGGTCTTAAATGGCTTACCCCTTATCCTTGGACTGTGACCCCTGGTTCTGGACTGCCCCAACATTGGGAACATTCTTCCTGCATCTAACCTGTCTAAACCCATCAGAATTTTAAATGTTTCTATGAGATCCCCTCTCATTCTTCTGAACTCCAGTGAATACAAGCCCAGTTAATCCAGTCTTTCTTGATATGTCAGTCCCGCCATCCCGGGAATCAGTCTGGTGAACCTTCGCTGCACTCCCTCAATAGCAAGAATGTCCTTCCTCAAGTTAGGAGACCAAAACTGTACACAATACTCCAGGTGTGGCCTCACCAAGGCCCTGTACAACTTAATGATCATGTGGAAACCCAGCGACCACCGGCAGAACATGTACCACGATCGCGCGGCTGTTTCCCGTGACATTGTAGTAACACCTCCCTGTCCCTCGCTATGAAGGCCAACATGCCATTTCCTTCTTCTTTCTAGATCCTCTGACCCCTTTTATATCCGGAAGGTTGTTTGTATCCTCCTTAGTGAATACCGAACCAAAGTACTTGTTCAATTGGTCTGACATTTCTTTGTTCCCCGTTATGACTTCCCCTGATTCTGACTGCAGGGGACCTACGTTTGTCTTTACTAATCTTTTTTTCTTTACATATCAATAGAAGCTTTTGCAGTCGATTTTAATGTTCACTGCAAGCTTCCTCTCATACTCTATTTTCCCTGCCCTATTCAAGCCCTTTGTCCTCCTCTACTGAGTTCTAAATTTCTCCCAGTCCCTGGGTTCGCTGCTATTTCTGGCCAATTTGTATGCCACTTCCTTGGCTTTAATACTATCCCCGATTTCCCTTGAAAGCCACGGTTGAGCCACCTTCCCTTTTTTATTTTTACGCCAGATAGGGATGTACAATTCCTGTAGTTCATCCATGCCGTCTCTAAATGTCTGCCATTGCCCATCCACTGTCAACCCTTTAAGTATCATTCGCCAATCTATCCTAGCCAATTCACGTCTCATACATTCAAAGTTACCCTTCTTTAAGTTCTGCACCATGGTCTCTGAATTAACTGTTTCATTCTCCATCCTAATGTAGAATTCCACCATATTATGGTCACTCGTCCCCAAGGGGCCTAGAACAACAATATTGCTAATTAATCTTCTCTCATTACACAACACCCAGTCTAAGATGGCCTCCCCCTAGTTGATTCCTCGATATATTGGTCTAGAAAACCATCCCTTATATGCACTCCAGGAAATCCTCCTCCACCGTATTGCTTCCAGTTTGGTTAGCCCAATCTATATGCATATTAAAGTCACCCATGATAACTGCTGCACATTTATTGCAATGCACCCCAAATTTCCTGTTTGATACCCTCCCCAACATCACTACTACTGTTTGGAGGTCTGTACACAACTCCCACTAGCGTTTTCTGTCCTTTGGTTATCCGTTGCTCCACCCATACCGATTCTACATCATCCAAGCTAATGTCTTTCCTTACAATTGCATTAATTTCCTCTTTAACCAGCAACGCCACCCCGCCTCCTTTTCCTTTCTGTCTATCCTTCCTAAATGTTGAATACCCTTGGCGGTCCCTGGAACCAGGATGACTTGCTTCCACATGGGTTCACAGATGTTTCAATGAAGGCCCCGATCTTTCATAAGAACATAAGAATTAGCAACAGGAGTAGGCCATCTAGCTCCTCGAGCCTGCTCCGTCACTCAACAAGATCATGGCTGATCTGGCCGTGGACTCAGCTCCACTTATCCGCCCGCTCACCATAACCCTTAATTCCTTTATTGGTTAAAAATCTATCTATCTGTGATTTGAATACATTCAATGAGCTAGCCTCAACTGCTTCCCTGGGCAGAGAATTCCACAGATTCACAACCCTCTGGGAGAAGAAATTCCTTCTCAACTCGGTTTTAAATTGGCTTCCCCGTATTTTGAGGCTGTGCCCCCTAGTTCTAGTCTCCCCAACCAGTGGAAACAACCTCTCTGCCTCTATCTTGTCTATCCCTTTCATTATTTTAAATGTTTCTATAAGATCACCCCTCATCCTTCTGAACTCCAACGAGTAAAGACCCAGTCTACTCAATCTATCATCATAAGGTAACCCCCTCATCTCCGGAATCAACCGAGTGAATCGTCTCTGTACCCCCTCCAAAGCTAGTATATCCTTCCTTAAGTAAGGTGACCAAACTGCACGCAGTACTCCAGGTGCGGCCTCACCAATACCCTGTACAGTTGCAGCAGGACCTCTCTGCTTTTGTACTCCATCCCTCTCGCAATGAAGGCCAACATTCCATTCGCCTTCCTGATTACCTGCTGCACCTGCAAATTAACTTTTTGGGATTCATGCACAAGGACCCCCAGGTCCCTCTGCACCGCAGCATGTTGTAATTTCTCCCCATTCAAATAATATTCCCTTTTACTATTCCCCCCCCCCCCCCCCCCAAGGAGGATGACCTCACATTTTCCGACATTGTATTCCATCTGCCAAACCTTAGCCCATTCGCTTAACCTATCTCAATCTTTTTGCAGCCTCTCTCTGTCCTCTACAGTCCTGAACTCTAATTGAAAGGGTGGAAGATGCCTGGAGCCATAAGGTAATTAAATGGAGGACCGGGCGTGCGGGGCTGAATGGCCTCCTCCTGTTCCTATCTTCCTCCATTTAATCAGATGCTGAATAATAAGTTCCAGCATTTGGTAAATGTAAAGATTAACCCGAGTCTCTGGACAATGACTTCAGCACTAGAGGATATCAACGTCCCCTTTAAACGGATGTGAATGTCTGTTTTTATTTAAGGCTGAGCTCCATCTATTGTGAACGTTACAGAATTCCAGGACAGTAAAGATCAGATAATCAGTGCTGGTGAATCGAGGGTAAACTTTGCAAAGTATAGTTTGCTAAACTCACGCACTGTCCCGCCCTGTGTCCAGTCAGAACTAAACAGTGAGGAGCTCAACATTACTGATTTTCGAACTGCCCACTTGATGAACTGATGTGTCCAGTAGCTTGTATCGCAAACAATATCCCCAACTCCGAGTTAAAATAATAATATTCGTGTTAAAACGATAAACAGTGAGACAAGTCATAACAACGAGTTCGCTGGCACCAAGTAAGAGCCTCCACCTCTGCCGGGTGAGTCCCAGCAGTTCTCCCACACCCACCTGGTGGGACAAGACAACACTTGCTCGGAAGCTTATTGTTTCGGAGTGAGCAACACAGTGTAGTCCTTCTAATTGATCTGCTTTTTCCTGCCAGTTCTGTATGGGGTCCCACAGTGTATCAGGATCCTGCCAGGTGTGTATGGTGTCTCACAGTGTATCAGAATCCTGCCAGTTCTGTATGGGGTCTCACAGTGTATCAGAATCCTGCCAGTTCTGTATGGGGTCCCACAGTGTATCAGGATCCTGCCAGGTGTGTATGGTGTCCCACAGTGTATCAGAATCCTGCCAGTTCTGTATGGGGTCTCACAGTGTATCAGAATCCTGCCAGTTCTGTATGGGGTCCCACAGTGTATCAGGATCCTGCCAGGTGTGTATGGTGTCCCACAGTGTATCAGAATCCTGCCAGTTCTGTATGGGGTCTCACAGTGTATCAGGATCCTGCCAGTGTGTTTGGATTTTCATAATGTATTGGGATCCTGCCAGGGCTGTATGGGGTTCAGTGTGTCAGGTGTGTATGGGGTTTCACAATACACCTTGATCCTGTCAGGTGTATACGGAGTTTCACAGTGCATCAGGATCCTGCCAGGTGTGTATGGGGGTTCAGTGTGTCAGGTGTGTATGGGGGTTCATTGTGCATAAGGACCCTGCCAGGGCTGTATGGGGGTTCAGTGTGTCAGGTGTGTATGGGGGTTCAGTGTGCATCAGGATCCTGCCAGGTGTGTATGTGGTTTCACAGTGTATCAGGATCCTGCCAGGTGTATATGGAGTTTCACAGTGCATCAGAATCCTGTCAGGTATGTCTGGGGGTTCACTGTGCATCAGGATCCTGCCAGGTCTGTATGGGGGTTCAGTGTGTCAGGTGTGTATGGGGTTTCAGTGTATCAGGATCCTGCCAGGTGTGTATGGGGTTTCACATTGTATCAGGATCCTGCCAGTTCTGTGTGGGGTCCCATAGTGTATCAGAATCCAACCATTCTGTATGGATTTTCCAGTGTGTCTTGGGATCCTGCCAGGGCTGTATAGGGGTTCAGTGTGTCTGGTGTGTATAGGGTTTCACAGTATATCATGATTCTTGCAGGTCTGCATGTGGTTTCAAAGTGTATCAGGATGCTGACAGGTGTGTATGGGTTTCACAATATATCGCGATCCTGCCAGATGTACACAACGTTTCACAAGTGTGACAATTGTTAACATTTACACCAACGTGCAGGCCAAAACCAGTGTTTTTCCTTCGGCAGGTTACATTCTATCGAGGGAATTATGATAATTAAAGGGAATTAAAGGAGCAGGGGTCCCGTCACTGATAATAAAACAAGTAACCACTAAAATTAACAGATAGGAGTATTGCTAGAATACGATATTGTTGATATTAATCATGTGTCTTATTATACAAATGTAATTAATATAGACGTAAATGCAAGTTGTTGTGACTGTTGTGTGTTTCTATGAACCAGTGTCAGCGTGAGTGAAACAGCAGATACCTGACATTTACAAGGTCTCAAACTTGGTAATAAATTAATGCTGGAGTGTAATGTCAGGTGACGCAATTCCAACTAAACGTCTGGCTGCCCATCTACCCTTCTCGTACTCAATGCTGGCTGATATTGTAAACGGTTCTATCTCCACAGGGACTGTACTCTCTTTCAAATCTGAAACATCTCTCCTCTCAGCAAAAAACATCATTAACCCTTCTGTATTTGAAAACTATCACCAACTTCCAACCTCTCTTTCCTCTCATCCTCTCCAAAGTCCTGAACGCATTGTCAGCTCCCAAATCCCCCAGAGAGAACTGGAAAAAATCCGAACTGATTAATTGTTCTAGAGCAGTTTATCCTGGAGAAAATCCAATTCTTGGAGTTCAGCAGCAGTGAGCGGAGTCCCGGGGATTGGAAAAACAATAACGGTACAAAAGATTGTTTATGACTGGGCCACTGGGAAAATATACCCACACTTTCAATTTGTTTTCAATTTAAATTCTGGGATTTGAACACCACTAACTGTAGAATAAACCGGAGGAATCTGATTCTGGATCTGATCCTTACTTTCAGATTATTCTGAGAGCGCTCTGGAAGAACCCAGAGGGATTGCTGTTTATATTCGATGGTTTGGATGAATTCAAGGGCCGTATGGATTTTGCTGACAATCGGAGAAATACAGAACCTCAGCACCGGTGCACAGATCCCGAAGACTGGTGTGAAGTGTCTGACATTGTGTACAGTTTAATACAGCACAAGCTGCTCCCAGGATGTTCAGTGCTAGTGACCAGCCGCCCCACTGCATTACATTATTGGAAAAGGCTGAGATCAGTGTCCGGGCTGAAATCCTGGGATTTGTGGGTGAAGAACGGAAGGAATATTTCAACTTTTGAAGATCAAGCGGTGGCAGCAGCTGTGTTCAAAAACTTGGACGAGAACGAGATCCTGTACACCATGTGCTACAACCCTTCCTACTGCTAGATTCTCGTTCTTTCACTGGACCCCTTCTTTAAAGAGACAGGAATCAGCAGCGAGTTCCCAAGACCATCACCCAACTATATGCCTACTATATTTACAACATTCTGAAAAACCATGGCCGAGAGATTGAAAGCCCCCCAGAGATGAATTAATGACGATGATGAGATGGCCTTCACAGGAGTCTCTGAGAAGAAGATTGTGTTTAGAAATGGAGATTTGATCAAGTACAATCTGCAACCTTCCCAGTTCCTGTCTGGGTTCATGATGGAACTTTTGGAGAGAGATGATTCTGCTCAGAGCGTGGTGTACACGTTCCCACACCTCACCTTCCAAGAGTTTGTAGCCGCACTCGCACAATTCCTGACTCTCGATCCTGGGGACATCCTGAAACTCCTCCGTGAAGCTCACAGTAAGCAAGATAGGCGATTTGAGATATTTCTCTGGTTTGTTGCTGGTCTCTCCTCACCAGAGTCAGCTCGGCCCCTGGAGGAGTTTCTGGGTAAATTTCTTCATCGAACCACCTGCCGAGTGAGTGACTGGGTGAAGAAGGTTGAAGGACAGATTGGGAACATAGAGAGTGAAACTGGTAAAAGGAACCTCCTGAACACATTCCACTACCTGTTTGAGTCCCAGAATAAAGCACTGGCTCGGGCCACAGTGAGATCTGTGGAAAGACTTACATTTGAGGAATTGCAACTGACCCCCATTGACTGTGCGGTCCTGTCTCGTGTCATTGGACTCTGTGATACTGTAAAAGAACTCCATCTACAGGACTGCTTCAGTCAGCGTGAAGGATTCCAGCAGCTGGTACCCATACTGCACAAATGCCGGGTGTTGAGGTAACTGTTTATTTGTCTCTAACTGTTGGGTGAATTGTAGAACAATCACAGATTGTGTTGTTGCTCCGTAACGAAGGGAAACAAACAGTTGTTAACCCAGAGAGAAGCAGATTCAACACACATGACCAATAATAAGAGGATTGGTTAGTAATTTCCTAAGGACTGCAGAATCTAGAACGGATCCTTGTGAACAAGTAGGGATCAACTGGGCCTTTATTCACCAGAGTTTAGAAGGATGAGAGGGGATCTCATAGAAATGTATAAGATTCTGACGGGACTGGACAGGTTAGATGCGGGAAGAATGTTCCCGATGTTGGGGAAGTCCAGAATCAGGGGACATAGTCTCAGGATAAGGGGTAGGCCATTTAGGACTGAGATGAGGAGAAACTTCTTCACTCAGAGAGTTGTTAACCAATGGAATTCCCTGCCGCAGAGAGTTGTTGATGCCAGTTCATTGGATATATTCAAGAAGGAGTTAGATATGGCCCTTATGGCTGAGGGGATCAAGGGATATGGAGAGAAAGCAGGAAAGGGGTACTGAAGGAATGATCAGCCATGATCTTATTGAATGACGATGCAGGCTCGAAGGGCTGAATGGCCTACTCCTGCACCTATTTCCTGTGTTTCTATGTTTCTATAATCCGCCAGCAAAGATAAAATTAATTTAAAATGTTTTCCACATCCACCATTTCAACTAGAAACGGGACAGAACCCAGAGTTTAAATCTCTAACAGTTCGATATTTACTCCAATACTGTGCAGGGTGTGTCTTGTCAAGGGGGAGATTTCCTGGATTGGGAATATTGGGGAATTGGGACTTCTTTCAGCTGTGAATGTTTACAATTGTTCACAGTCCTGAACATGAAGACCAGAATGATATTCAGGATCTTCAATCTTCCGGTAAAAAGTTTCCAATCTAACGTGTTGTAGGGAATTAGCCCCAGAGTACAGTGGCCCTCCAAACTGTGGTCTCTGATCCACATGAAATATGCGGGCCCATTTCTAGGCAAAATGATTTTGGTTGTCATGGACGCTT
Organism: Pristiophorus japonicus; assembly: GCF_044704955.1. Taxonomy (NCBI): domain Eukaryota; kingdom Metazoa; phylum Chordata; class Chondrichthyes; family Pristiophoridae; genus Pristiophorus; species Pristiophorus japonicus. The sequence goes on along the minus strand of NC_091985.1, from coordinate 201,408,590 downwards.
ACTCAAAATGGATTGAATGTGCAATAACGTCTGCAAGCACGTCGACGGCCACTATTGAAAGCCTACGAACCCATATTTGCTATGCACGGCCTGCCTGAGGTCCTAGTCAGCGACAATGGGCCGTGTTTCACCAGTGCTGAATTCAAGGAAGTCATGACCCGCAATGGGATTAAGCACGTCACATCTGCCCTGTTCAAGCCCGCATCCAACGGCCAGGCAGTTCAGACCATCAAGCAAAGCCTGAAACGCATGTTAGAAGGCTCCCTGCAGACCCGACTATCCCGAATGCCGCTCAGCTACCACACCAGACTCCACTCTCTCACCGGAGATCCCCCAGCCGAGCTGCTCATGAAAAGGGCACTCAAAACAAGACTCTCTCTTGTCCACCCTGATCTCCATGATCACGTCGTGGGCAGACGGCATCAACAAAGTGTGTACCATGACCGCTCAAATTTGTCACGCGATATTGAGATCAATGATCCTGTGTTTGTACTCAATTATGGACATGGTCCCAAATGGCTCGCTAGCACGGTCATAGCCAAAGAGGGGAGTAGGGTGTTTCAGGTCAAATTGGCCAATGGCCTAACATGCAGAAAACATTTGGACCAAATCAACTTGCGGTTCACCAACAGCTACGAACAACCCAAAGAAGACACCACCAACTTTGACCCACACACACACACACACGGCAACTGACATCATGGTTGACCACGAAGCCGAACTCACCATCCCCAGCAGCCCAGTGAAGAAACAACCAACTCACCCACATACGCATTCGTACCGAGATGATCGACAAGGGAGCGAAAATAAGTGTACTGTTGACTTCATGGGGGGAGTGATGTTATGTATTTAACCCCTTGTAACCACCAGAGGGCCTACCTGTTGGAGTCCCAAGGGATCCCAGCATCCCTTGGGAGCACAGTATATAAGCAGGGCACCCATGAGGTACCTCCACTCTGAAGTCTTATTAAAGGAGCTAAGGTCATTATACAAAATACTCAGTTTCATCCTTTATTATGAGCGTATCAGTTATAAACTGGGATTGTTGTTGGTTGCTGTTTAAATGTTTTAACAGACCAGTTTTTTCTATTCGGTAATATTCCACTAGTGTACCGTGGCTGCAGTGTGTACCATCTACAAGATGCAGAAACGACCCAAGGCTTCCAGCACCTAGAAGGACAAGGGCAGCAGGCGCAAGGGAACACCATCATCTCCAAGTTTCACACCATTCTGACTGGGAAATAGATCACTGTTCCTTCATGGTCGCTGGTTCACAATCCTGTAACTCCCTATCTAACAGCACTATGGGAATATAGTCACTAAACGGACTGCAGTTGTTCAAGGAGGTGGCTCACCACCATCTTCTCACCGGTGTTATGTATGTAACTATGTAATACTTGCCACCAGAGGGCGCGACTGTTGGAGTCCTAATGGTCACCTGCACACATGTGCAGGGCCAGTATAAAAGGTTGACTGCCATGTTGTTTAGGCACGCTGGAGTTGTAATAAAGACGACTAAGGTCACACTAAGTTTAGCTCACAGTACTCACCTCGTGGAGTTCTTCTACACAATTGGCGACAAGTAATAGAATACGAACCTTCACGCAACCATGGCTGCCGTTGGAATATTAGAGAGATTCGTAGAGGGTGATGATTGGGAAGCCCTCATCGAGCATCTCGACCAGTACTTCATGGCCAACGAGCTGGAAGGAGACACTAATGCGGTCAAGTGCAGGGCGGTTCTCCTCACCAGCTGTGGGCCTAAAATATACGGCCTCATCAAGAATCTGTTTGCACCGACAAAACCAATGGAGAAGGAATATACAGAGTTGTGCACTCTAGTTCGGGACCACCTCAAGTCGAAGGAGAGTATCCTCATGGCCAGGTATCGTTTTTACACGCACCATCGCTCCGGGGACCAGGACGTGGTGGATTATGTCGCCGACCTGAGATGCCTCGCGGGACCTTGCGATTTTGGAGCTGCGTTGGGGGAAATGCTATGGGACTTTTTCATGCTGGGCACCAGCCACGAGGTCATTCTTCGAAAGCTGCTGGCTGCCGAAACCCTAGACCTAAGCAGGGCCTTTGCGATCGCCCAGGCATGCATGGCCATGGACGATAACACCAAACAGATATCTTCTCAACATCGAAGCTCACCGACAAGTGCATAAAATGATGTTGCCAGCAGGCTGAATTGCATATGGCAGGGCCTATACGTCTGCGGCTGCAACACCCGTGATGACTCAGAGTCTGCCATCGGGGGTCAATGTGAATCCATTAGCAATGTGTTGGCGCTGCGGGGGTAATCATCGGGCCCATCAATGTCGGTTCAAGCACTACGTGTGCAAAGGCTGCGCAACAATGGGGCACCTCCAGCAAATGTGCAAACGTGCTGCGACACACCACGTGGCAGATGATGATTGATCTGGCACCGATCACGCAGCACAGGCAACTCAACCCAAGGAAGAAGTGTATGGAGTACATACCTTCACCACCAAGAGCCCTCCTATAATGCTGGAAGTCAAATTAAATGGAGTTCCAGTATCTATGGAGTTGGACACAGGTGCAAGTCAGTCAATAATGAGCCAGTAGGCTTTCGAGAAACTGTAGGACAATAAGGCACAAAGGCCCAAACTGAGCCTGATTAATGCAAAGCTGCGTACCGACACCAGTCCTTGGAAGTGCGGCAGTGAAGGTATCGTATGATGGAGCTGTGCATGACGTATCACTGTGGATTATTCCAGGCAATGGCCCAACGCTCTACGGCAGAAGCTGGCTCGAAAAGATTAGATGGAATTGGAACGACATCAAAGCACTATCTTGAGTGGATGACGCCTCGTGTGCTCAAGTGCTGAGCAAGTTTCCCTCGCTATTCGAACCAGGCATCGGCAACTTCACAGGCTCCAAGGTACAGATCCATCTAGGCCCCGATGCATGGCCCGTCCATCACAAGGCTCAGGCAGTTCCATCCATGATGAGGGAGAAAGTCGAGATCGAACTCGATGGAATCATATCGGCAGTCGAGTTCAATGAGTGAGCCAGTCCAATTGTTCCTGTGTTGAAAAGCGATGGCACGGTCAGAATCTGCGGAGACTACAAGGTAACGAATAAGTGAATCTCACTCCAGGACCAGTAGCCGCTGCCCTAGGCTGATGACCTGTTTGCAACTTAAGCGGGGGAGGGGGGGGAATTCGTTCACCAAGTTGGACCTAACCTCCGCCGACATGACACAGGAGCTGGCTGAATCTTCGAAAAGACTGACGTGCATCAACACACACAAAGGGCTGTGTATATAGCACAGGTGCCCTTTCAGGATTCGCTCGGCTGCAGCCATTTTCCAGAGAAACATGGAGAGTTTGCTGAAATCTGTGTCGCACACCGTTGTGTTTCAAGACGAAATGCTGATCACCGATCGTGACACCATTGAACACCTACACAACCTGGAAGATGTTCTGAGTCGCCTAGACAGAGTGGGACTCAGGCTGAAACGCTCCAAGTTTGTTTTCCTAGCGCCAGAAGTCGAATTTTTGGGGAGAAAGATTGCAGCAGATGGCATCAGATCCACGGACTCAAAGACAGAGGTCATCAAGAATGCACCCAGACCACAGAATTTGATGGAGCTGCGTTCGTTCCTGGGACTCCTCAACTATTTCAGTAACTTTCTACCTGGCTTGAGCACGTTGTTAGAACCTTTGCACATGTTGCTATGTAAGGGTGATGATTTTTGCCCCAAACCCAGTCAAGACACAGCTTTTGAGAAGGCCAGGAACCTGCTATGTTCAAATAAGTTACTTGTACACTATGACCCATGTAAACGTTTAGTGCTAGCTTGTGACGCCTCATCGTACAGGGTCGGCTGTGTGTTACAGTAAGCCAATGTATCAGGCAACCTCCAACTGGTTGCATACACGTCTAGAATTCCGTCTAAGGCTGAGAGAGCCTATAGTATGGTCAAGAAAGAGGTGTTAGCATGTGTATATGGGGTTAAAAAAATGCACCAATACCTATTTGGACTTCGGTTTGAGCTTGAAACTGACCACAAGCTGCTCATTTCGCTGTTTTCAGAGAGCAAAGGTATAAACACCAATGCTTCGTCCCGCATCCAAAGATGGGCACTAACATTATTTGCTTATGACTATGTTATCCGCCACAGACCAGGCACTGAAAACTGTGCCAATGCTCTCAGCCGGCTACCATTACCCACCACTGGGGTTGAAATGGCGCAGCCCACAGACTTACTACTGGTCATGGATGCTTTTGAGAGCGAGGGGTCACCCGTCACGGCTCGCCAGGTCAGGACCTGGACCAGCCAGGATCCTGTGCTATCGTTAATAAAGAGTTGCATCCTAAATGGGAACTGGTCGGCAGTTCCCAGGGAAATGCAAGGTGAAATTAAGCCAGTCGGATTGTCTCGTATGGAGTAATCGCGTAATTTTGCCAAAAAAAGGCAGAGAAACGTTTATACGTGACCGACACAGTACCCATCCAGGCATTATCATGATGAAGGCAATTGCCAGGTTGCATGTTTGGTGGCCTGGCATTGACTTGGACTTGGAGTCATGCATGCATCAGTGCAACACTTGTTCGCAACTGAGCAATGCACCAAGGGAGGCTCCACTGAGTCTGTGATCATGGCCCTCCAAACCGTGATCCAGAACCCACATAGATTTTGCCGGCCCCTTTCAAGGAAAGATGTTTTTAGTAGTAGTATACGCTTACTCCAAATGGATTGAATGCGTAATCATGTCACCCAGCACGTCCACAGCCACCATTGAAAGCCTCTGGGCCATGATCGCCACCCATGGCTTGCCCGACGTCCTTGTCAGCGACAATGGACCATGTTTCACCAGCTTGGAATTCAATGAGTTTATGACCCGCAATGGCATCAACCATGTCAGGCCTGCTCCGTTTAAGCCCGCGTCTAATGGTCAAGTGGAGCGGGCAGTCCAAACAATCAAGCATAGCATGAAACGCGTGACATACAGCTCCCTGCAGACCCGCTTGTATCGCATTCTGCTCAGTTACCAGACGCAACATCAGTCGCTTACCGGGGTTCCCCCGGCAGAATTGTTAATGAAGAGAGCCCTCAAAACCAGGCTCTCTCTCGTTCTCCCGGATCTTAGAAACATAGAAAATAGGTGCAGGAGTAGGCCATTCGGCCAATGAGTTCATGGTTGAACATGCAAATTCAGTACCCCCTTCCTACTTTCTCGCCATACCCCTTGATCCCCCTAGTAGTAAGGACTTCATCTAACTCCCTTTTGAATATATTTAGTGAATTGGCCTCAACTACTTTCTGTGGTAGAGAATTCCACAGGTTCACCACTCTCTGGGTGAAGCAGTTTCTCCTCATCTCGGTCCTAAATGGCTTACCCCTTATCCTTGGACCGTGACCCCTGGTTCTGGACTTCCCCAACATTGGGAACATTCTTCCTGCATCCAACCTGTCTAAACCCGTCAGAATTTTAAACGTTTCTATGAGGTCCCCTCTCATTCTTCTGAACTCCAATGAATACAAGCCCAGTTGATCCAGTCTTTCTTGATAGGTCAGTCCCACCATCCTGGGAATCAGTCTGGTGAACCTTCGCTGCACTCCCTCAATAGCAAGAATGTCCTTCCTCAAGTTAGGAGACCAAAACTGTACACAATACTCCAGGTGTGGCCTCACCAAGGCCCTGTACAACTTAATGATCATGTGGAAACCCAGCGACCACCGGCAGAACATGTACCACGATCGCGCGGCTGTTTCACGTGACATTGATGTTAACGACCTTGTGTTTGTCCTGAATTACGGTCATGGTCCCAAGTGGGTTGCTGGCACTGTTTTGGCGAAGGAAGGGAATAGGGTGTTTATAATCAAACTGTTAAATGGCCAAATGTGCAGAAAGCATTTAGATCAGACCAAATTATGATTTACTGACAACCAGGAACGACATGAAGAGGACATCACCAGCGAAGTTCCACTAACACACACCCAACCAGCAATCGACCTCTCTGTCAATCACAAGGATGAACCCACCGTTCCTGACAGTCCGGTCGGACCAGCTACAGTGCAGTGAGTTAATGGTCCGACCAACTCACACACGCAAGGGTTTGAACTTCGATGATTAACCAGGGAGCGAAGAGCTCAGGATCGCCTCAACTTGTATATAACTTGACCGAAGACTTTTTGGAGCGGGGGGGTGGGGGGGAGGGGGAGTGATGTTATGTATGTAAATGTAATACTTGCCATCAGAGGGTGCGACTGTTGGCGTTCTAATGGTCACTTGCACATACGTGCAGAGCCAGTATAAAGGCTTGGCTGCCATACTGTTTAAGCACTTTGAAGTTGTAATAAAGACTAAGGCCACACTAAGTTTAGCTCACAGTACTCAGCCTCGTGGAGTTCTTCTATACACAACAACAGGCAATTAGGGATGGCCAATAAATGCTGGCCTTGCCAGCGATATTCTCATTCCATAAATGAATAAGATTGGGGAATTAATAATGGAGAATAGGGAAATGATGTTGAACAAATATTTTGTATCGGTCTTCATGGTAGAAGACACGAAGAACATCCCAATAGTGGATAATCAAGGGGCTATCGGTACTAATGAAGTTGGGGAGGGGTTAAACTAATATGGCAGGTGGATGGGAACCTCTGCAGGGAGAGAGAGGGAAGTAGAATGGGGGCTGAAGGAAAAGATAGAAAGAAGAAAAGTAAAAGTGGAGGGCAAAGAATGGAGCTGCGGAATACCAAGGGGCAGAAACCGCTAGTGGGAGTTGTGTACAGACCACCAAACAGTAATAGTGAGGTTGGGGACAGCATCAAACAAGAAATTAGGGATTCGTGCAATAAAGGAACAGCATTTATCATGGACGAAATTAATCTACATATAGATTGGGCTAACCAAACTGGTAACAATACAAAGGAGGAGGATTTTCTGGAGTGTATTAGGGATGGTTTTCTGGATCAATATGTCGAGGAACTAACTAGAGTTCTGGCCATCCTAGACTGGGTGTTGTGTAATGAGAGAGGACTAATTAGCAATCTTGCTGTGCGAGTCTTCTTTGGGAAGAGTGATCATAATATGGTAGAATTCTTTATTAAGATGGAGAGTGACACAGTTAATTCAGAGACTAGGATCCCGAACTTAAGGAAAGATAATTTCGATGGTATGAGACGTGAATTGGCTAGAATAGACTGGCAAATGATACTTAAAGTGTTGACGGTGGATAGGCAATGGCAAATATTTAAATATCACATGGATGATTTTCAACAATTGTACATCCCTGTCTGGAGTAAAAATAAAACGGGGAAGGTGGCTCAACCTTGGCTAACAAGGGAAATTAAGGATAGTGTTAAATCCAAGGAAGAGGTATATAAATTGGCCAGAAAAAGCAGCAAACCTGAGGACTGCGAGAAATTTAGAATTCAGCAGAGGAGGACAACGGGTTTAATTAGGAGGGGAAGCTTGCCGGGAACATAAAAACTGACTGCAAAAGCTTCTATAGATATGTGAAGAGAAAAAGATTAGCGAAGACAAACATAGGTCCCTTGCAGTCAAATTCAGGTGAGTTTATAATGAGGAACAAAGAAATGGCAAACCAGTTGAACAAATACTTTGGTTCTGTCTTCACGAAGGAAGACACAAATAACCTTCTGGAAGTACTAAGGGACCGAGGGTCTAGCGAGAAGGAGGAACTGAAGGAAATCCTCATTAGTCAGGAAATTGATGGGATTGAAGGCCGCTAACTCCCCAGGGTCTGATAGTCTGCGTCCCAGAGTACTTAGGGAAGTGGCCCTAGAAATAGTGGATGCATTGGTGATCATTTTCCAACATTCTATCGACACTGGATCAGTTCCTATGGACTGGAGGGTAGCTAATGTAACACCACTTTTTAAAAAAGGAGGGAGAAAACAGGGAATTATAGACTGGTTAGCCTGACATCACTAGTGGAGAAAATGTTGGAATCAATTATTAAAGATGAAATAACAGTGCATTTGGAAAGCAGTGACAGGATCGGTCCAAGTCAGCATGGATTTATGAAAGAGAAATCATGCTTGACAAATCTTCTAAAATTTTTTGAGAATGTAACTAGTAGAGTGGGACAAGGGGGAACCAATGGATGTGGTGTATTTGGACTTTCAAAAGGCTTTTGACAAGGTTCCACACAAGAGGTTGATGTGCAAAATTAAAGCACATGGTATTGGGGGTAATGTACTGACGTGGATAGAGAACTGGTTGGCAGACAGGAAGCAGAGAGTCGGGATAAACAGGTCCTTTTCAGAATAGCAGGCAGTGACTAGTGGGGTGCCGCAGGGCTCAGTGCTGGGACCCCAGCTATTTACAATATACATTAATGATTTGAATGAAGGAATTGAGTGTAATATCTCCAAGTTTGCAGATGACACTAAGCTGGGTGGCAGAGTGAGCTGTGAGGAGAATGTTAAGAGGCTGCAGGGTTACTTGGACAGGTTAGGTGAGTGGGCAAATGCATGGCGGATGCAGTATAATGTGGATAAATGCGAGGTTATCCACTTTGGTGGCAAAAACAGGATGGCAGAATATTATCTGAATGGTGACAGATTAGGAAAAGGGGAGGTGCAACGAGACCTGGGTGTCATGGTTCATCAGTCATTAAAAGTAGGCATGCAGGTTCAGCAGGCGATGAAGACAGCAAATGATATGTTGGCCTTCATAGCGAGAGGATTTATCAGCCTTCAATCCCATCAATTTCCCTAACACAATTTCCTGACTAATAAGGATTTCCTTCAGTTCCTCCTTCTCACTAGACCCTCGGTCCCCTCGTATTTCCGAAAGGTTATTTGTGTCTTTATTAATGAAGACAGAACCAAAGTATTTGTTCAATTGGTCTGCCATTTCTTTGTTCCCCATTATAAATTCACCTGATTCTGACTGCAAGGGACTAATCTTTCTCTCTTCACATACCGGTATCTATAGAAGCTTTTGCAGTCAGTTTTTATGTTCCCTGCAAGCTTACTCCCCCATACTCTAATTTCCCCCTCCTAATTAAACCCTTTGTCCGCCTATAATGAATTCTAAATTTCTCCCAGTCCTCAGGATTGCTGCTTTTTCTGGCCAATTTATATGCCTATTCCTTGGATTTAACACTGTCCCTAATTTCCCTTGTTAGCCACGGATGAACCACCTTCCCAGTTTTATTTTTACGCCAGACAGAGATGTACAATTATTGAAGTCCATCCATGTGATCTTTAAATGTCTGCCACTGCCATCCGCCATTAACCCTTTAAGTATCATTCACCAGTCTATCCTAGCCAATTCACGTCTCATACCATCGAAGTTACCTTTCCTTAACTTCAGGATCCTAGTCTCTAAATTAACTGTGTCACTCTCCATCTTAATGAAGAATTCTACCATATTATGGTGACTCTTCCCCAAGGGACCTTGCACAACAAGATTGCTAATTAATCCTGTCTCATTACACAACACCCAGTCCAGGATGGCCAGCTCTCTAGTTGTTTCTTTGACATATTCGTCTAGAAAACTGTTGTAGGCATTAGGCACCTGCTGAATATATCAAAACACTAGGCATTAGGCACCTGCTGAACATATCTAAACTCATATAAGTTTAAAGTGGCCACATATAAAATGGCTGCCCAAGCATGATGGGAACCCCGTTAGTCAAGTAATGAACTGGGGCTGACCGAGCAATGACCCTGTGAGGCCCACTACCAGGAATGCCTTGGATACAAGATAATTATAACGAACTATTATAGTACACTGGTATAATCAGTGACTTCACACAGCCGAACCCCGGAGGAACAGAGATAAGGGGAGAACCTGCCTCACATAACGAGGTCATTAATCAGCCCGAGCTGACAAAAAACCGAACATGCAGCCCCTGAGGTATCAGGGGAATTCTATTGGGTTAAAGAAACCTATATGTAATCTGTAATCGTTATGATTGGATTGTGTCCAGCCGAAGTGGGCTGAGTAACTGTAAATAACTATTGTAAAACATATAAATATCGATGAGTTTCTTTGTTCGTCGGAGAGAAGTGCCTGGATCCAGTCCTGAGGCTTCCTCCCCGCTAGCGAAAATAAAGGCCGCATTGGAGTTGGAACCGACTTTGAGTGTTGAGTGATTCTTCCGAGAAAACATTCACGCTAACAAAAACCATCCCTTATACACTCCAGGAAATCCTCCTCCACCGTATTGCTATCAGTTTGGTTAGGCCAATCTATATGTAGATTAAAGCCATCCATGATAACTGCTGTAGCTTTATTGCACACATCCCAAATTTCCTGTTTGATGCCATCCCAACTCACTTCTACTGTTTGGTCTGTTCACAACTCCCACTAGTGTTTTCTGCTCTTTGGCGTTCCACAGCTCTACCCATACAGATTCCACATCATCCAAGCTAATGTCCTTCCTTACTATTGTGTTAATCTCCTCTTTAACCAGCAATGCTACCCCACCTCCTTTTCCTTTCTGTCAATCCTTCCTGAATATTGAATACCCTTGAATGTTGAGTTCCCAGCCTTGGTCACCCTGGAGCATCGTCTCCGTAATTCCAATTACATCATATCCGTTAACAGCCATCTGCGCAATTAATTCATCCACCTTATTACGAATGCTACTCACATTGAGACACAGCCTTCAGGCTTGTTTTTTTTTTTAAAAACACTCTTTGTCCTTTTAGAATTATGTTGTAATGTGGCCCTTTTTGATTTTTGCCTTTGATTTCTCTGCCCTCCACTTTTCCTTATCTCCTTTCTACCTTTTGGTTCTGCCCCTATTTTACTTCCCTCTGTCTTCCTGCATAGATTGCCATCCCCCGAACATATTAGTTTCACTCCTCCCCAACACCCCGAGCAAACACTCCCCCGAGGACATTGGTCCCGGTCCTGCCCAGGTGCAGACTGTCCGGTTTGTACTGGTCTCACCTCCCCCAGAACCAGTTCCAATGTCCCAGGAATTTGAATCACTCCCTCTTGCACCATTCCTCAAGCCACGTATTCATCTTAACTATCCTGTAATTCCTACTCTGACTAGCACGTGGCACCAGTAGCAATCCTGAGATTACTATCTTCGAGGTCCTACTTTTTAATTTAACTCCTAGCTCCCTAAATTCAGCTTGTAGGACCTCATCGCGTTTTTTACCTATATCGTTGGTACCTATATGCACCACGACAACTGGCTGTTCACCCTCCCCCTCCAGAATGCCCTGCAGCCGCTCCAAGACATCTTTGACCCTTGCACCAGGGAGGCAACATACCATCCTGGAGTCTCAATTGTGGCCGCAGAAACACTATCTATTCCCCTTACAATAGAATCCCCTACCACTATAGCTCTCCCACTCTTTTTCTTGCCCTCCTGTGCAGCAGAGCCACCCATGGTGCCATGAACTTGGCTGCTGCTGCCTTCCCCTGATGAGCCCCCCATCTCCCCCAACAGTACCCAAAACGGTATATCTGTTTTGGAGAGAGATGACCGCAGGGGATCCCTGCACTACCTTCCTTCCACTGCTCTTCCAGCTGGTCACCCATTCCTTATCTGCCTGTGTAACCTTTACCTGCGGTGTGACCAACTCACTCAACATGCTATTCATGACATCGTCAGCATCGCTCCAGATGCTCCAGAGTGAATCCATGCGCAGCTCCAGTGCCGCAATGCGGTCTGTCAGGAGCTGCAGCTGGACATACTTCCTGCACACATCGTAGTCAGGGACACTGGAAGCGTCCCCGATTTCCCACACAGCAAAGGAGGAGCATGGCAAAGGTAATCATGTTTGACAAATTTGCTGGAGTTCTTTGAGGATGTAACGAGCATGGTGGATAAGGGGGAACCAGTGGATGTGGTGTATTTGGATTTCCAGAAGGCATTTGATAAGGTGCCACATAAAAAGTTACTGCACAAGATAAAAGCTCACAGGGTTGGGGGTAATATAATTAGCATGGATAGAGGATTGGCAAACAGTGACTCGTGGTGTTCTGCAGGGATCGGTGCTGGGTCCTCAACTATTTACAATCTATATTAATGACTTGGATGAAGAGACAGAGTGTAATGTAGCCAAGTTTGCTGATTATACAAAGATGGGTGGGAAAGCAAATTGTGAGGAGGACACAAAAAATCTGCAAAGTGATATAGACAGGCCAAGTGAGTGGGCAAAAATTTGGCAGCTGGAGTATAATGTCGGAAAATGTGAGGTTATCCACTTTGGCAGAAATAATAGAAAAGCAAATTATCCTTTAAACGGAGAAAAATTGCAAAGTGCTGCAGTACAGAGACCTGGGAGTCCTTCTGCATGAAACACAAAATGTTAGTATGCAGATACAGCAAGTAATCAGGAAGGCAAATGGAATGTTGGCCTTTATTTCAAGAGGGATAGAGTATAAAAGCAGAGAAGTCATGCTACAACTATACAGGGTATTGGTGAGGCCACACCTGGAGCACTCTACAGTTTTGGTCTCCGTATTTAAGGAAGGATATACTGGCATTGAAGGTTGTTCAGAGAAGGTTAACTAGGTCGATTCCAGAGATGAGGGGGTTGACTTATGAGGATAGGTTGAGTAGGTTGGACCTATACACATTGGAGGTCAGAAGAATGAGAGGTGATCTTATTGAAACTTATAAGATAGTGAGGGGCTTGACAAGGTGGATGCAGAGAAGATATTTACATTCATAGGGGAAACTAAAACTAGGGGACATAGTCTTAGAATAAGGGGCTGCCCATTTAAAACTGAGATGTGGAGAAATTTCTTCTGAGAGGGTTGTAAATTTGTGGAATTCTCTACCCCAGAGACCTGTGGAGGCTGGGTCATTGAATATATTTAAGGCGGAGATAGACAGATTTTTGAGCAATAAGGGAGTAAAAGGTTATGGGGGGCAGGCAGGGAAGTGAAGCTGAGCCCAAGATCAGATCAGCCATGATCGTATTGAATGGTGGAGCAGACTCCAGGGGCCAAATGGCCTACTCCTGCTTATGTTTCTTTTGGAAGATCCCTCACCGCCCTGGCATTGCCTTTTTGAGGGACTGTGGACTGGTATGGCTGTGTTAGAGAAATAGGGGCCACGTGCCAGGGAGAGACCATAGAGAGAAAGGAGAAAAGGTAGAGGGGGACAGATGGATAGAAAGTGGATAACTGTCAGAGAGAGCTGGCTGATCAGAAAAAGGAACAAAAAACAAAGGAAGCAGATAGAGAGGGAGAACGGGGCGGAGGTGTCGAGGAGAGGTGACAGGAGAGATGGAAAACACAGAAATAGAAATAGCCAGATCTTTTTCCTTCCACATTTTGGCGCTCTATAAATTACAGACTGTTTCTATTGTGGCATCAATGAGATTCAAAGTACTTGGTTACATCACGTCGAGCTCTCTTCATATAATGGGAGTGGAGATCTGCACTTCACCACAGAATCAGTCACAGACTATTTCATAACCAGGTATAGCTTTTGTTTTCCATTTCTGACAGATAACCAATGAGGAACCATTTTTAACAATTGATCCAACACAATGCTGATGTTGATGGCAGAATGGATAATTTGTGATGTCCAGCTGTGTCCTCTGGTCACTGGGCGGACTGACCCTGGGTTTTTACCCATACACGTGCTGTGTCCTCTGGTCACTAGGCGGACTGACCCTGGGTTTGTACCTGTAAACCTGCTGTGTCCTCTGGTCACTGGGCAGACTGACCCCTGGGTTGTACCTGTAAACCTGCAGTTTGACTTTACCTATCCTGTTACTTACTGTCACCATAAGATAATGAATAGGAACAGGAGTAGGCCATTTGACCCCTTGAGCCTTCAATGAGATCATAGCTGATCTTCTACCTCAACTTCATTTTCCTACACTATCCCCATATCCCTCGATTCCCTCAATATCCAAAAATATATTGATGTCTGTCTTGAATTATACATAACTTTTGAACATCCACAGCCCTCTGGGAGAGAGAATTCCAAAGAGTCACCACCTTCTGAGCAAAGAAATTTCTCCTCATCTCAGTCCTAAATTGCTGACCCCTTGTTCTGAGACTAAGGTACCTGGTTCCAGACTCCCGAGCCTGGGGAAACATCCTCTCTATATTTATCCTATCAAACCCTGTAAGAATTTTGCTGGTTTCAATGCAATCACCTTTCATTCTTCTAAACTGTAGAGAATGTAGGCCTAGTCTACTCAATCTCTAATAGGACAATCACCCCCATTCCTGAAACAGTCTGATGAACCTTCATTGCACCCCGTCTATGGCAAGTATATCCGTCTTTAGGTAAAGAGATCAAAACTGTACACAATACTCCAGGTGTGGTCTCACCAGGGCCCTATATAACTGCAGTAAGAAGCCTTTCCTCTTCTACTTTAATCATCTTGTAATAAAGGCCAACATACAATTTGCTCTCTTAATTGATTGCTTGTTAATTGATGTTAAATTTGTGATTTTTGTACCCATGTCCCTCTTTTCTATTTTTCCTACCAAACTGGATATCTTCATATTTCTCCACTATATTCCATTTGTCATGTTCTTGCCCACTAACTTAGCCTGTCGATATCCCCTTGAAGCCTCTTTGTACCCTCCTCACAAATTGTATTCCCACCTAGCTTTGTATCATTAGCAAACGTAGATATACAGGTTGTACTCTCCAGTCTGGGTCTCTTTCGTCTGGAAACATGCTTGGTCTGGCATCAGTCCCGGCGTGGGTGGTGATGGTCTGTCTCTCTCTCTCTCTTTGTGTGTGTCTCTCTGTCTCTCTCTCTCTGTGGTTTAGCTCTCTCCCTGCCTCGCAGATTCTCTCCCCTCCCCACCATTTCTCTCCCCATGCATGCACAGAACATGTCCGGGTCGCTGTCAGCAGCTGACCTCCTGAGTTCCGGAAAATTCTCTGGTCCGGCACCGGCCAGGTCCCAAGGATGCCGGACCAGAGACGTCCAACTGTATAACATTTGGCCCCCTCATCCAAATCACTGATATATATTGTGAATAGCTGAGGCCCAAGCACCATCCTTGGAATACCCAACCAGTTACAGCCTGCCAACCTGAAAATAAACCGTTTATTCCTAACCATTAACCAATCCTCAATCCATGTTCGTGTATTAACCACCAATCCCTTGAGCCCTAATTTTGTTCAATAACCTCGTGTGACACCTTATCAAATACCTTCTGAAAATCTAAATACACCACATCCACTGATTCCTCCTTATCTATTCTGCTAGTTACAACCTCAAAAAAGTCTCAGATTTGTTAAACATAATTTCCCTTTCATAAAGCAGTGTTGACTCTGCCCAATCTTATTATTTTTCTCTGAGTGCCTGTTACCACATCCTTAATAATAGAATTGAGCATTTTCCCTACTACTGATGTCAGGCTAACTGCTCTGTAGTTCCCTGTTTTCTCTCTCCCTCCTTTCTTAAATAGTCCAGTTACATTTGCCACCTTCCAAACCACGCGAACCATTGTAGAATCTATGGAATTTTGGAAGGTGACAACCAATGCATCCACTATTTCTATAGCTAACTTTTTCAATACCCTCGGATGTGGGCCATCAGGTCCAAATGATTTATTGGCTTTCAGTCTCTATTTTCTCCAGTACCATTTTTTTTTTACTAACACTAATTTCTTTCAGTTCTTCATTCTCACTGGACCCTGGGTTCTCCAGTAGTGCTGGCAAAATTTTTGTGCTTTCTTCCATTAAGACAGACACAAAGTATGCATTTAATTTCTCTGCCATTTCATTGTTCGCCATTATAATGTCTCCTGTCTCAGCCTGTAGGGGACCCACATTTACTTTTGCGAATATTTTCCTTTTCACATACCTATAGAAGCTTTTGCAGTCTGTTATTTTGTCTCGATAGTTTACTCTCATATTCTAGTTTCCGTTTCTTTATCAATTTCTTGGTCCTCCTTTGCTGAATTCTAAAATCTTCCCAGGCTTACTGCTCTTTTTGGCAACATTATAAGCATCTTCCTTTCATTTAATACTATCTTTAACTTCTCTTGTTGGCCACGGTTGGATAACTATTCCTGTGGGGTTTTTGTACCTTAAATGAATGTATGTTTGTTGTAAATTATAACTTAATTCTTTAAATGCAAGCCATTCCTTTTCTATCATCATACCTTTTGATATAGTTTCCCAATCTACTTAGCCAACTCTCCCCTCATAGCTACATAGTTTCCTTTGTTTAGATTTAAGACCATAGTTTTGATTTAACTAAATCACTTTCAAATTTAATGCAAAATTCTATCATGTTATGGCTACTCTTCCCCAAGGGCCACTTTCCTACATGATTATTAATTAACCCTTTCTTATTGCACAATACTAGATCAAAAATAGCCTGTTCTCTCGTTGGTTCCTCAAAATACTGATCAAGAAAACCATCTTGTATACCTTCCATTAATTCGTCCTCCACACTATGACTGCAAATTTGGTTTGCCCAGTTTATATGCAGATTAAAGTTCCCCATAATTATTGTATTACCTTTGTTACATGCACCTCTAATTCCTTGATTTATACAGTGCCTTACATTACCACTACGGTTTGGGGGCCTATAAACAACTCCCACCAATGTTTTCTGCCCTTGCTGTTTCTAAGCCCCACCCAAACTGATCCTATTCCTTGATTTTCCAAGCTAAGACAGTATTCTTTATCCCATCCTTTATTATCAGGGCTACCACTTCTCCTTTTCAATTTTGCTATCTCTTCTAAAAGTTATGTATCCCATAATACTTAGTTCCCAACCGTGGTCACTTTGCAACCACAGCTCCATAATGGTTATCAGATTAAACCTATTAATTTCTATCTGCGCTATTAATTCAGCTATTTTCTTGCAAATACTTTATGCGTTCAGATATAGTGCCTTTAGCTTTGGCTTTTTTCTATTTTTCCTTAGTCAGTAATGCCCTATTACCTTTGTTACTCTCTCTGTCCCTTCCTCACCCACTGCTTATTTTTATCCAAAACTCTGCTCTCGAGCCTTGACATGTCTCTAGTTGCTTTTTCTCTCTATCTAAACCGTGCTGTACTTTCCTGGATCTCTCCACCCAGCCTTCAATAGTTTAAAGCCCTGTTTACTGTCCTAGTTATTCGATTCGCCAGGACACTGGTTCCTGCCCAGCTCAAGTGGAGCCCATGGCAAGGGAACAGCTCCCTCTTTGCCTAGTGCTGGTGTCAGTGCCCGTAAAGAAAAAACCCTGCCTCCCACACCACTCTTTGAGCCATGCATTTCCTGTTCTAATCTGCTTATCCCTGTAACAATTGGTGTGGGGCTCAGGTAACAATCCAGAGATTATTACCTTTGAGGTTCAGCTTTTTCATTTGAACCTCAACACCTCCATCTTTTTCCAGCAGAACCTCATTCCTAGTACTACCTAGGTCATTGGTTCCTACATGGTCCACAACAACTGAAACCTCCCTTTCCATTCCATGTTCTGCCTCTGATCTGCCCCAGGGTGGGGGCAGTGTGTGATGTCCCTGTGGGGTGCAGTATTTTCAGTGTCTGACCCTGAGCTGCCCCAGGGAGGGGGCAGTGTGTGATGTTACTGTGGGGGTGCAGTATTTTCAGTGTCTGACCCTGAGCTGCCCTCATTCCTCCTGCTCTAGGGGGCAGTCACGCTCCTCTCAGTTGGAGTTAATAGGAGGGACCACATCATCCACTGGATACCGGCGGTATTTCAAGGCACATCACGTCCGGCTACCTCCCAGAGAAATCCAAAATCAACCTGCAGATTCAATTCATTTTATTATCAATTGTTAACAACATTTAGCTCCATTTGATGCAGCTTTCAGTATTTGAAGAATCCCTTTAAAGAGTTAAGTATGGATGCAAACACAATTAGAATTATTTTTATCTGACCCTTTTCCCGTTGATTAATTGGTCAAATATCCAGAATATTAAACTCCAGCCCAGTTAGAGGGGGAAATCACTATCAGCAGAAAAAAAAACCAACTGTCAGAATGGACACGATTCAGTCTGGGGTAACAGCAGAATCCAAACCCTGCAGTCACTTGTGAACTCGCTGATGTCTTACCAGGTTGGATGACCGAGCGTATCCCTTCCCACACACTGAGCAGGTGAACGGCCTCTCCCCAGTGTGAACTCGCTGGTGTATCAGCAGCTGGGATGACTCAGTGAATCCCTTCCCACACTCAGAGCAGGTGAACGGCTTCTCCCTAGTGTGAACTCGCTGGTGTACTAGCAGATGGGATGACCGAGCGAATCCCTCCCCACACATGGAGCAGGTGACCGGCCTCTTCCCAGAGTGAACTCGCTGGTGAGTTAGAAGGTTGGATGAACAAGTAAATTCCTCCCCACACTCAGAGCAGGTGAACAGCCTGTTCCCAATGTGAACTCGCTGGTGAGTTAGAAGGTTGGAATAACAAGTGAATCCCTCCCCACACACGGTGCAAGTGTACGGCCTCTCCCCGGTGTGAATTCGCTGGTGTCCCATCAGGTGGCTTGACTGAGTGAATCGATCCCCACACACGGAGCAGATGAACAGCCTCTTCGCAGTGTGACTGCGCCGATGTTTTTCCAGCTCTGAAGGGTAATTAAATCTCTTCCCACAGTCCCCACATTCCCACGGTTTCTCCATGGTGCAGTTATCCTTGTGTCTCTCCAGGTTGGACGATCAGTTGAAGCCTCGTCCACAAACAACACGTGTACGGTTTCTCCCCGCTGTGAATGGTGCGATGTTTTTTCAGGCTGTGTAACTGGTTAAAGCTCTTTCAACAGGCAGTGCACTGGAACACTCTCACTCGGGTGTGTGTCTCGGTGCTTTTCCAGTCACACTGATGTTTGAAATCTTTTCCCACAGACAGAACAGGCAAACATTTCTCCTTCCACAGTCAAAGGCCGATGACATTCAGGTCCTGAGGAATCGTGTTATTTTGTCAGATCTTGACGTGATGTTTGGTTTGATTTTCCCATCTGCAAATCCTGCCCTTCTTATACCCTGCAAAAGGAGTTTACAAAAATCATTACTGCAAGTACCAGACACAAATTCAAAACAGACAATTCTAGATTCCATGGAACATTCTTTCCTCTCTCGTTCCTCCAAAGCTTTAAATCCCTGTCCCATACACTCTCTGTCCTCCCTGTCCTGAAACACATCGCACGTCTGAAAACAACATATCCTCCGCTCCCAGTTTTCACCATCTACTTTGTCTAGGTTCAGTTCTACACTCACTGGTTTCCCTAACCTCCCCTGAAGGTGCTGACCCCTGGCTGGGTTCAGTGGGACCCTGTAGCCCCGCCCACACTTTGCTCCTCTGCAAAGATGGCCATACATGCACTCTATGTCTCGATGAATCATGATGGTGACGCACAAACCTGCAGCTTTCCTTTTGTTAATAATAATAATTTTTATTTATATAGCAGCTTTAACAAAGTACAATGTCCCAAGGCGCTTCACAACAGTGTCACAAGACCAGTTCGCCTAACATCTGTCGCAGGACATTTGAAAAAGCATAATTCAGTCAAGCAGAGTCAGCATGGTTTTGCTCCTGCTACGGCCCCAGTTTCCGGATACACTCTTATGTTTATAGATTCTGTCCCTTCCCGTCACGCTTTGGTTTTCGTTTCCCCCAATGCTACCCTGTTCTATTGCCTTCACCTTGTCCTTTAAGCTTTTAGGTTTCTGCTCATCTGAACCCTCCCCCCGCCGCGCCCTGCCCCCCCCTCCCCCCATCCCCCCGACTGATTAGTTAAAGCTCTCTCTGCAGCCCCAGTTATTCGGTTCGCCAGGACCCTAGCCCCAGCACATTCCAAGTGGAGTCCATCCCGAATATAATGTGGGAAAATGTGAGGTTGTCAACTTTGGCAGAAAAAATAAAAAAGCAAATTATTAAAATGGAGAAAAATTGCAAAGTGCTGCAGTGCAGAGGGACCTGGGGGTACTTGTGCATGAAACACTAAAAGTTAGTATGCAGGTACAGCAAGTAATCAGGAAGGCAAATCGAATGTTGGCCTTTATTGCAAGGGGGTTGAAGTATAAAAGCAGAGAAGTCCTGCTACAACTGTACAGGGTATTGGTGAGGTCACACCTAGAGTATTGTATACAGTTTTAACCTCTGTATTTAAGGAAGGAAAAACTTGCATTGGAGGCAGTTCAGAGCAGGTTCACGAGGTTGATTGAGGGGGTTGATTATGAAGATAGGTTGAGTAGGTTGGGCCTATACTCATTGGAATTCAGAAGAATGAGAGGCGGTCTTATTGAAACATAAAAGATAATGAGGGGGCTCGACAAGGTAGATGCAATGAGGATATTTCCACTCATAGGGGGAAACTAGAACAAGGGGACATAGTTTCAGAATAAGGGGTCACCCATTTAAAACTGAGATGAGAGGAATTTATTCTCTCAGGTGGTTGTAAATCTGTGGAATTCTCTGTCCCAGAGAGCTGTGGTGGCTGGGCCATTAAATATACTTAAGGTGGAGATAGACAGACTTTTGAGCATTCAGGGAATAAAGGATTATGGGGAGCGGGCAGGGAAGTGGAGGTGAGTCCATGATCAGACCAGCCACGTTCTTACTAAATGGCAGAGCAGGCTCGAGGGGCCAAATGGCGTGCTCCTATTTCTTATGTTCTCATTACACAGTACCAGATCTAAGATAGCCTGCTCCCTGGTTGGTTCCGCAAAGTACTGTTCAAGGAAATTATCCCGGATACATACTGTGAATTCTTCCTCAAGGCTATCTTGGCCAATTTGATCAATCAATATGAAGATTAAAATTGCCCATGATTATTCCTGTTCCTTTTTTACAAGCCTCCATTATTTTTTTAATTTATACGCCATCCAACAGTGTAGCTACTGTTAGGGGGCCTATAGACTACACCCACCAATGAGTGTAGTATTTATTCTGTATCTGTCAGTGTCTGGTTAGCGAGTGTGGCTTTTCCTTTATACCTGTAAGTTTATGGTATGGAAGAGAGGTTTTCACTCTGTACCTGTCAATTACTGGTAAGTGAGTGTGGGTTTCATTCTGTATCTTTCATTCTCTGGTATATGAGTGTGAATTTTACTCTGTATATAACAGTTTTTGGTGTGTGTGTATGGATTTCACACTACTTGTCAGTCTCTGGTATGTTAGTTTGCGATTCCTTTATCCCAGTCAGTTTCTGTTATGTGAATGCGAGCTGTATTCTGTACCCATCGGTTTCTGAAATGTGAGTGTGCATTTTACTCTGTTCATGTCTGTTTCGACTCTGTGATTGTGGGTTTTCCTCTAGCACTGTAAATTTTTGGTATTTGAGTGTTGATTTTCTTCGTGAGTGCGGTTTTACTCTTTGTTTGTCAGTGTTTGATATGTGAGTGTGGGTTGTAATCTGTATCCGTCAGTTACCGGTGTGTGTGTGTGTGCGCGTAGCTTTCTCACTCTACCTTTCAGTCTCTGGTATATGTGTGGATTGTATCTGTAAATTTCAATCTCTGGAAGGCGAGTGTGGGTTTTACTCTAGGTCAGTTTCAGGTAATGTGGGCTTTTGTCTATATCTGTCTGTTTCTGGTTTTTGAGTGGGGCTTCATTTTGCAACTTTCAGTTTCTCTGATGTGAATGTGGGTTTTAGCGCTGTACCTGTCAGTTTCAGGAATGGGAGTGTGGGGTTTTACACTGTACCTGTCAGTTTGTGTTACATGAGTAAGTGTTCAATCAGTACAATAACTCCTAGTTTCTGGTAAGGGAGTGCATATTTAAGTCTGTATCCATCACTCTCGAGGATGTGTGTGAGAGTTTTATTCTTTATCTGTCAGTCTCTGAGATTTGAGTGTGGTTGTTCTCTATATCTGTCAGTTTCTGGTATATGTATTTGGGTTTTATCTGTATGTATCAATCTCGGTAACATGATTGTGTATTTTTGTCTATCTTTCACTCCTTGGGATGTGAGTGCAGGTTTTATTCTTTATCTGTCACTCACTTTTATGAGCGTGTGGATTTTACTCTACAGTGGTCATTCTCTGGGATGTGAGTGTGATCTTCACTCTGTATCTATTAGTCTTTGGTGTGAGTATGGGGTTTACTCTGTATCCATCAGTCTATGGTATCTGAGTGTGGGTATTATTCTGTGAATGTCAGTCTATGGTATGTGTATGTGGGGTTTCCTCCTGTCAGTTTCTGTTATGAGAACGTTTTATTCAAGTGTGTGAATGTGGATTTCATACTGTACCTGTCAGTCTCTTGTGTGTGAGTGTGGCACTTTTTAGCTGTACCTGTCTGTTTCTGTTATGAGTGGGGTTATATTCTATATATGTCACAGTTTCTGTAATGCGAGTGTGCAGTTTACCACATTCTACCTGTCTGTCACTGGTATGTTAATGTGTGTATGTTTTCTGTACCCGTCAGTTGCTATTATATGAATGTTGATTTCATTCTGTGCCTTTAAGTGTCTGGTACAGCTGTGGTATTGTGGGTTTGACATTAAATCAGTCAGTCACTTTCAGGTGAGTGTTGATTTTGCTCTGTCACTCTCTGATATGTGTTTGATTCTGTATCTGTCCGTCTGAGAAGTGAGTGTGGGTTTCATTCTGTATCTATCAGTTTCTGATATTTGAGTAAGGGTTTTAATCAGTACCTGTAAGATTCTGTTACAGGAGTGTGGTTTTTAGTCTGTATGTGTCAGTCTCTGGAATGTGAGTGTGGGTATTACTCTGTATCTATCAGCCTCTGGAGTGTGAGTGTGGGTATTACTCTAGCTATCAGTCTCTGGAATGTGAGTGTGGGTATTACTCTGTATCTATCAGTCTCTGGAATGTGAGTGTGGGTATTACTCTGTATCTATCAGTCTCTGGAATGTGAGTGTGGGTATTACTCTATCAGTCTCTGGAATGCAAAAGTGTTTTTTTTTCTGTACCTGTCAGTTTCTGGTGAGTGACTGTGGAGTTCACTCTCTAACTATCTGTCCCTGGTATGTGAGTGTGAGTATTTGTCTGTAGCTGTAAGGGCCTGGTATGGGAGTGTGGGTTTCACTGTCAGTCAGTCAATCTCAGGTACTGGAAGTGATTGTGATTCTCTCTCAATCTGTCATTCAATGTGTCTGAGTATATGAATCATTATGTTTCTCTCAGTCTCTGGTACTGTTTGTGAGTGTGGGATTGATTATGTATCTGTTAGACTGGTGATGTGTGTGAGTGTGGGATTGATGATGTATCTGTTAGACTGGTGTATTTTGAGAGTGTGGGATTGATTATGTATCTGTTAGACTGGTGATGTGTGTGAGTGAGGGATTGATTATGTACCTGTTAGACTGGTGATGTGAGTGTGGGATTGATTATGTATCTGTTAGACTGGTGATGTGTGTGAGTGAGGGATTGATTATGTATCTGTTAGACTGGTGGTGTGTGTGAGTGAGAGATTCATTATGTAATTGACAGTCTCTTGTACTGAGCTATTCTTGCTCTGTGTGACTGTTGGATTTGGTTCCTTCACCTGCTGTAGGCGGATGATAGTTTGCGATTATCGATGACTGTCTCAGGAGGAGGTTTGGTTCAGTCCATTACCTCCGTTTCTCTGCTCTTGTATGTGAGCTGTTGGGTTTGAGAGTCATTGTACAGACACGAGTGTGAATTGACACTGCGTCAGTGTCTATCTGTTCGTGTGTGTGAGTAAGGGAGTGAAATTGGATCTGCCTTTCAATGCGATATGATTGGACTTTGAAACAACACATTATTGTACTGCTCCAAGTGACTGTGGGATTCATAATATAACACTGGGAATTTGGATCACTGTGGGATTGACAGCTTCTGCTGCCTGTGACAATATGATTGAGGTCAGTTCTGTGTCTCTGCACTCTGAGTGATAATGTACTTAGTGTGTGTGAGAAGGAGCTGCCTGCATTGTTCGTCGTGTTCCGGGTTGAGGAAAGATCAAATTTATTCTGTCTTGGTGAAGTATTTTCCTCTGAGAATAATAATAGGAAAACACTATTAGTTATGATATGGACAGCCAATGGAGAGAATATAAAAATAAAGTTATAATTCATGTGTTTGTGTTCAATAAAGTAAAGTATCTGGAGAGAGGAATCTGCGATACAAACAGTGTCATTGTCTGATCTCACTGCAGTACAGCGACACTCAGATTCCCCACACCAGGTGTATAGGACGGTTCTATAGAAAGTTATCAGCATCCAGACACAAACCAAACCCAGCACTGGTCCACGAATGGGACCACCCGATGGGCACAAATTTAGGTTGATATCTCCCGCTTCCATGGGACTACCTGTAAAATTCTGAATTGCTTCCTGGAATATAACCACAGGTACCTGGGCTGTACAACAATTGTTCTCAGTCTATTGACAGCCTGTGTCATTAACAGAATGTCACAGTTACCAGATGCTGATGTATCTGAGGGGGCGATAATGTACCGCTCGATCACCAGCAACATGGTTCTGAAGAATTCAATGCACCAAAACAAAATAACCCATTTTTGAAATGTCTCCGATCACATTCCTCTTCTGGTGCCTGCAATAGATGCACTTTGTGACACTCCTCACATCCTCATTCTCAGGCTGTGTTTCCACTGTTCAATGTCCAAGAACAACAGACACTGAGATTGGAACTGAATCAGGAACATTCACTACTGACTTGGGGAAAGAAAGTAACAATGATTTGAAAGAGCAAGGTGATTTACTTTCTCTGTTACCTTACACCGTACACACACAGCCCGAGAATGGGCTCCCCCTTCCCCCACTCACTCCATGTTCCAGAACTAGTTCCTACTCCACTCTGCCTCTTACAAACAGCCCCCGACTGCCGCTGAACTTACCCCGACTCAAAACCCATCTGCGGACACAATTCCAATGTGATGAGCTGCTGTAAGGAGGCCGCTGTTTGCTCCCTTATTCGGGCCTGGATATCTCCGCTCCCTGATGTGTTCAACGATCATCAGCCCAGCACAGAGGAAATGGCAGCCGCTGACAGAGCTGGAGGAGGGGAGCTCGCATGGGCCCTTCCTATCAGTTTAAACACTGTGTGCGGAGGGGAGGAGCAGCATGTATTTAGCGCATGCTCAGACCATCTTTTTGTCACAAATTAAATTAGCAAAAATGGGATTGTTTCACAAGTTGCTTTTATCACTAATTAAATGGGCCACATTGAAAAAACGATTGTGAGAGCCTGACACTGGAGAAAGCCTAAACTGCTCTACTCGTTCCATCAGTCTCTGGTGTGTGTGTGTTTCCCTGTCAGTTTCCAATAGGCGAGTATGGGTTTTACTTGCATATTATTGCTCAGATACGTGGGTGTGGGTTTCATACTGCACTTGTCAATTTCTGCTATGTGAATGTGGGATTTATTCTGTACCTGTCAAGTTTTGATGTGAGTGTCGGTTTTATTCTGTATCTGTCAGTTTCTGGTATCTAAGCGAATCTTTATCTGTACCTGTCAGTTTCTGTTATGTGAGTGTGTGTTTTATCATGTACCTGTCAGTTTATGTTATGTGAGTGTGTCCTTTAACCTATATCATCAGCTTCTGGTATGTGAGTGGATATTGACCAGTATGGCAATTTTTCGGATCGGAGTGTGGATTTTATTCTGTACCTGTCAGATTCCGGTATGAGAGTATGGGGTTGAATCGGTACCTGTCAGTTTCTGATATGTGACTGTGGTTTTAATCTGTACCAGTCACTTTCTGGTATCTAAGTGAGGATTGCATTCTGTACCTGTCAGTTTCTGGAATCTGGGTGTTCATTGTATTCTGTACCTGTCAGTTTCTGCTTTGTGAATGTGGGTTTTATTCTGTACTTGTCAGTTCCTGCTGTGTGAGTGTAGGAATTAATATGTACCTGTCAGTTTCTGGGATGTGATTGTGGTTTTTTTTCTGTACCGTCAGTTTGTGGTAGATGTGTGGGGTGTCAGTTTCTGGTATCTGAGTGTGGATTTTTACCTTTATATGTCAGTTTGTGCAATGTGAATGTGGGATTCATTCTAGATCTCTCATTCTGGGGTAAGCGAGTGTGTGTTTCCTCTGTACCTGTTAGTTTCTGATATGAGAGTGTGGGATTTATTCTGTACCTGTCAGTTTCTGGTATGAGAGAGTGGGTTTTATCCTATATTTGTGAAATTTACAGATCAGAGATGACCCCAACAGACAATAGTTTTGCACATTATATTGGACGAATGCGATTCAGAAATATTTGGAGTAGAGGCGAGCAATTAGTGCATAATATAAACCATATCTCTCAGTGATGCAGTGAGTGTGGGATTCACTCTGTATCTGTCAATCTGTGGTACAGTGAGTGAGTGTTCGATTCACTCTGTATCTAACATAAATGCAAGTGTTTGTTGTTGCTGTAGAAATGAAGATTTTCAGTTACTTACGTGGTTAACATTTAAGCAGAAGAAAATGTCAGAAGCAGCCTCTTGGATAACAGTCGGGAAAGTGCTGTTACTGGTGAGATCACGATTTGCTTGATGCAAACTTGGCTAATAACCCTAGAGGTGATGGAAAAGAAAGCAACATTTTGGGACGTTTGAGCGAGATGATAAAACATAATCAGCGCGAGGAGCGCCGATCAGAGAGCTGGTGCACAAGAAGCATTGAGCTCCTGTTTACTGCCGATGCTATTTCCAAAACAACGGAGAAGAACAGTCCCTGGATCTGGGAAATTGGAGGCCTTTCAGCACATGGAACCTGTTAGAGGAACAGAACTCCCTCCCTAACAGCACTGTGGGAGTACCATCATCACACGGACTGCAGCTGTTGATGAAGGTGGCTCACCACCATCTTCTCCAGGGTAATTAGGGATGGGCAATAAATGCTGGCTTTACCAGCAACACCGACATCCAGTGAACAAATTTAAAAAAGGCAAATCATCCCTTCGAGCGTGT
Organism: Pristiophorus japonicus; assembly: GCF_044704955.1. Classification (NCBI taxonomy): domain Eukaryota; kingdom Metazoa; phylum Chordata; class Chondrichthyes; family Pristiophoridae; genus Pristiophorus; species Pristiophorus japonicus. Next base: position 201,381,816 of record NC_091985.1, on the reverse strand, counting down.
TACATACAGAACAGGAGGAGGCCCATTCAGTCCCTGGATCCTGTTACATAGGAACAGTCAGCCATTCTGCCTCTCGACTCTGTTACATTAGGAACTGGAGTGGGCCATTTCAGCCCTGGAGTCTGCTTTACAGGAATAGATGGACACCATTCAGCCCCTCAAACCTGTTACAAATGAATAGGAGGCCCTTCAGACCCTTGTGTTTGTTGCATTGAAACAGGAGGTGAGCATTCAAGCACCTCAGCCTTGCGAAAAGGAATTAGTGGTGGCAATGCATCGACTGGATACTGTTACACAGGAATAGAGGAGGCCATTCATCCTCTGGAGCCTTTTACTTTCGAACAGGAGGAGGCCATTCAGCCATCTCGAGTCTTTCACATCGGAACAGGAGTAGGCCATTCAGACCCTCAAGCATGTTACGTAGGAACTGGAGGAGGCTATTCACCCCCTCCGAGAAAGTTCTAGGAACTGGAGAGGGCCATTCTGCTCCTCGAGCCTGTTACATTAGGAACAGGAGAGAGTCATTCAGCCATTGGAGTTAGAAAGCAATAGGAGGAAGCAATTCTGCCCCTCAGGTCTGTTACATTAGGAATAGGACAAGGACATTCATTCCCTCGGGACTGTTTCATGGGAACAGGAGAATGGCATTCAGCCCCTCGAGCTTGTTACATTGGAACTGGAGGAGGCCATTCAGCCCCTGGAGTCTGTTACACAGGAATAGAAGTGGCTTTTCAGCTCCTGGAACCTGTTACATAAGAACTAAAGGAGGCTATTCATTCCATTCTAGCCTGATACATAGGTACAGGGGAAGGTCATTCTGCCCCTAGAGCTTGTTACATATGAATAGGAGGAAGCCTTTAAGAACCTCGTGTTTATTACATTAAGAACACGAGAAGGTTACTCAGTATCTCCAGTCTGTTACACTAGCAACAGGAGGTGGCCATCAGCCCCTCAGGCCTGTTACACAGGAATAGAAGGAAGCCATTCAGCACCACAAACATATTTAATTTGGATAACCTGTCTGTATATCCGCACACTGTGATCGGTACCGTACCTACTGTGTGTGAGAAGGAGCTGGTTGCACTGTTCTTTATGTCTCAGGTGGTGGAAACTTCACATTTGTTCCAGTTCCTTCAATTCCTTGCCTGTAGGAGGAGAAGGTATCTCTGATCATTCAAGAATAAGAGAGGTAGAAAAGACTAAAGTGATGAATGTAATCGTTCAATTAGTAATCATTATGAACATTCACAAAGGGAAGCCAGCGATACAAACAGTGTCAGTGTCTGACTCCACTGCAGTACTGCAGCACTCAGATTCTGCACACCAAGTGTGTTGGGCAGATTTACAGCAATTTACTGACATCCAGACACAACCCAACCCCTGCCCTGCTTCAGGAATGGGACGACCCGATGGTGCACGGACTTTTACACAGCTCAGATTGCTACTCCCCTTTCCCAGGGCACTAACCGTTCAACCAAAAACAAAGAGCTGCTGTTTAAAACATGTCCTTCACATTTCTCACCCGGTGCCTGCAATAGATGCTCCTTGTATAAATCCTCACTGTCCGGCTCTGCTTCCACTGCTCACTGTCCAATGATCATCATCATCGGCAGTCCCTCGGAATCGAGGAAGACTTGCTTCCACTCCTGAAGTGAGTTCTTTGGTTGCTGAACAGTCCAATACAAGAGCCAGAGTCCCTGTCACAGATGAGGCAGATAGTCGTTGAGGGTAGTGGGGTGGGGGGGCGGGACTGGTTTGCCGCACGCTCTTTCCGCTGTCTGCGCGTGATTTCTGAAGGCTCTTGGCGATGAGACATGAGGTGCTCAGTGCACTCCCGGATGCACTTCCTTCACTTAGAGCGGTTTTGGACCAGGGCCTCCCAGGTGCCAGTGGGGATGTCGCACTTTATCAGGGAGGCTTTGAGGGTGTACTTGTAATGTTTCCGCTGCCCACCTTTGGTTCGTTTGGGTTGAAGGAGTTCCGAGTAGAGCACTTGCTTTGGGAGTTTCTGACAACAAACACGGTGAGACTGGAACTAAAGCAGGAACGTTCACTACTGGTTTGCAGGGAGAAAGCAGCAATGATTGTAAACAGCAGATCCTTCCCATTCTGTCTCCCTTACCTGGGACACACGCTGTCCACATACAGCCCGAGAATGGCCTCTCCCTTCCCCCACTCACTCCACGCACTGAGACCAGTTCTTGATCCACTCCGCCTGTTACACACAACCCCCGACTCCCCCTGAACTTCCCCCAGACTCAGTGCCGATCTCTGAGCCCATCTGCGGACACGCTCCCAAAGCGATGTGCTGCTGTAAGGAGACTGCTGCTCGCTGCCTTACCCCGGGGCCGCGGTGTCTCCATTCCCGGCTGTTTAAACCATCTTCTTCCGCTCACTGACTGAATGGCGCTCACAGGCAGGGCTGGAGGAGGGGAGGGCGCATGCGCTCTTCTGCTTCCTGGAAATCCACTCGAGGGACGGGGTTGATCCGCGCATGCGCAGTCTATAATCAGCAAAGTGAACTTTCCCAATTCACTTTAATCAGAATATGAGCAAAGGAACTGGGCCTGGGGAGCAAGGACAGAGATTGTTTAAAGTCCCTTTGAGATGCTCAATTTGGGATCATTCCGTGCACATTGTTTTTCTATTCATGAGCCCGTCCTCACAAAGCAATCCTCAGAAACATCGGAGGGACGGGGGAGTAGGAGTGTTTGCTGGGACCGTGCAGGAGTTAATATCTGACAGAAACGTCCCAGATTAATTTAATCAGAGTGAAACACTGGGTCACAGAGTAATACCGAACGGCCCTGAGCTGCAAGATTACAGAGAGTACAACAGGCAAGCGAGGGTTAAATGTGAGACGTTGTTTTTTTCACTCTCTGACACTGTCCCGCAGTGTGGGATTAATAATGTGTCTGTCTGTAGTGCAATATCAGTGAGAGACTTTAACTTCTGTCCCTCCAATGGGGACTTTCAGGATAAAAGCAGACTTCACAGGTCAGTCTCGAACTGATACTGTGCATGTTTCTGTGTCTCACCGTCCTGCCTCGATCTCGATCTCTCTCTCTCTCGATCTCGTATTGTTTGTGAAGGCGGGATACTGTTATTTCACATGATGTGGACACACTTGTGAGTACAAATCTGGCACATAGAAACATAGAAAATAGGTGCAGGAGTAGGCCATTCGGCCCTTCGAGCCTGCACCGCCATTCAATGAGTTCATGACTAAACATGCAACCTCAGAACCCCATTCATGCATTCTCGCTACACCCCTTGATCCCCCGAGTAGTAAGGACTACATCTAACTCCTTTTTGAATATATTTAGTGAATTGGCCTCAACAACTTTCTGTGGTAGAGAATTCCACAGGTTCACCACTCTCTGGGTGAAGAAGTTTCTCCTCATCTCAGTCCTAAATGGCTTACCCCTTATCCTTAGACTGTGACCCCTGGCTCTAGACTTCCCCAACATTGGGAACATTCTTCCTGCATCTAACCTGTATAAACCCGTCAGAATTTTAAACGTTTCTATGAGATCCCTTCTCATTCTTCTGAACTCCAGTGAATACAAGCCCAGTTGATCCAGTCTTTCTTATGTCAGACACTGTTTCTCTCTCTGGTGCTATACATGACAGTGTGGCACTGTTACTGAGCGTAATATGGAGACACTGCTGCCAAGTGTAAGACTGATAATGTGTGTGCTCTCTCCCCCCACTGGTGTTATACATGAATGTGTGATACTAGTATTGACCCTAATATGCAGACACAGTTCGGGTGTTTAAGGCTGATACTATGCCTGTCTCTCTGCCACTCACTCTGATAGCCATCTCTGGGTGATGAGGATGGGATGGATAGAGCACTGTTAAATGTCCCTTAGTTTAGGAGGAGAGAGAGACAGACAAAGAGAGGCTGGTAGGGCGGTGAACACAATTTATATTTTCACGTTAATCAAACATATTTGCATATATGAAGGGGAAGTATGTTTGACAAATTTGCTAGAATTCTTTGAGGATGTAACAAGGGTGGATTAAGGGGAACCAGTGGATGTGATGTATTTGGACTTCCAGAAGGCATTTGACAAGGTACCACATAAAACATTACTGCACAAGATAAAAGTTCACGGATAGAGGCTTGGCTAACTAACAGAAAACAGAGAGTTGGGATAAATAGTTCATGCTCTGGTTGGCAATCAGTAACCAGTGGCGTGCTGCAGGGATCAGTGCTGGGACCCCAACTATTTACAATCTATATTAACAACTTGGAAGAAAGGACCAAGTGTAACGTAGCCAAGTTTGCTGATGATACAAAGATGGGAGGAAAAGCAATGTGTGAGGAGGACACAAAAAATCTGCAAAAGGACATAGACAGGCTAAGTAAGTGGGCAAAAATTTGGCAGATGGAGTATAATGTTGGAATTTGTGAAGTCATGCACTTTGGCAGAAAAAAAAAATCAAACAGCAAGTTATTTTATAAATGGAGAAAAATTGCAAAGTGCTGCAGTACAGCAGGACCTGGGGGTACTTGTGCATGAAACACAAAAGATTAGTATGCAGGTACAGCACGTAATCAGGAAGGCCAATGAAATCTTGGCCTTTATTGCAATGGGGACGGAGTACAAAAGCAGGGAAGTCTTGCTACAGTTATACAGGGTATTGGTGAGGCCATACCTGGAATACTGCGTACAGTTTTGGTTTCCTTATTTATGAAAGGATATACTTGCTTTGGAGGCTGCTCAGAGAAGGTGCACGAGGTTGATTCCGGAGATGAGGGGGCTGACTTATGAGGAAAGGATGAGTAGGTTGAGCCTCGACGCATTGGAATTCAGAAGATTGAGAGGTGATCTTATCGAAACGAATAAGATTATGAGGGGGCTTGACAAGATCGATGCAGAGAGGATGTTTCCACTGATGGGGGAGACTAGAACTAGGGGGCATAATCTTAGAATAAGGGGCCACCCATTTAAAACTGAGATGAGGAGAAATTTCTTCTCAGAGGGTTGTAAATCTGTAGAATTCACTGCCTCAGAGAGCGGTGAAAACGGGGACAATGAATAAATTTAAAACAGAGAGAGACAGTTTCTTAACTGAGAAGGCAATAAGGGGTTATGGGGAGCGGGCTGGAAAGTGGACTTGTGTCCATGATCGGATCAGCCATGATCGTATTAAATGGCGGAGCAGGCTCAAGGGGCCGTATGGCCATACTTTGCTCCTATTTCTTATGTTATGTAAATTTGAGGTCATCCAAAACTCAGCAGCCCATGTCCTAACTTGCACCAAGTCCCGATCACCCATCACCCCTGTGCTCGCTGACCTACATTGGCTCCCAGTTAAGCAACATCTCGATTTCAAAATTCTCATCCTTGTTTACAAATCCCTCCATGGCCTTGCCCCTCCCTACCTCTGTAATCTCTTTCAGCCTCACAATGCCACGTGATGTCTGCGTTCCTCAAAATTGGCCCTCTTGAGCATTCCTGATTAGAACTGTTCAACATCGGTGGCCGTGCCTTCAGCTGCCTGGGCCCGAAGCTCTGGAACTCCCTCCCTAAACCTCTCTGCCTCTGGACATTTCTTTCCCCCTTTAAGATGCCCCTTAAAGCTACTCTTTGACCAACTTTTAGTCATCTGCTGTAATTTCTTCTTATGTGGCTCGGTGTCAAATTTATTTGCTTTGTCTCATAACACTGAAGTGCCTTGGGACATTTTACTACGTTAAAAGCGGTATATAAATAAAGTTGTTGCTGTTGATAGCAATGGGAACTCGTACAACCGGAGCGCCCATTATTATCAATGAGAATATTAGATGTTCATTGGTGGTCCAGGCCCACGTGATCCCAGGATACGAATACATATCTGGAAGACATGTCCCTGTGCACTGCACTACGAAACTCAGACTCCGACCACAATCCTATGTTCCTCTGAAACCACCAGGCAATTTTTTTTTTTAAATTCTGGTCAGATGCATTCACTCAAAAGAAGCTTCCAACCGCAATTTTCCGCCCAAAGTATTGGTTTAATTTCTCTGCCATCTCCTTATTCCCCATTATAATTTCTCAGCCTGTAAGGGACCCACATTTACTTTTGCTAATTTTTCCTTTTTAACATACCTACAAAAGCTTTTACAGTCTGTTTTTATGTCTCTTGCTAAGTTTACTCTCATTTTCTATTTTCCCTTTCTTTCTCAGTTTCTTGGTCCACCTTTGCTGAATGCTAAAATGCTCCAAATCCCCAGGCTTACTGCTCTTTTTGGCAACATTATAAGCTTCTTCCTTTGATCTAAAGCTATCTTCACTTGTTAGCCACAGTTAGACCACCTTTCCTGTGGGAGTTTTGTGCCTTAAAAGGTATTAATTGTTGCAAATTGTGTATTCATTCTTTAAAGCGAGCCATTGCTTATCCACCTCGATACCTTTTAATGCAGTTTCCTAATCTATCTTAGCCAACTCACCCCTCATACCTAAAAAGTTTGCTTTGTTTAAATTTAAGATCCTAGTTTTGGATTTAACAAAATCACTTTCAAACTTAATGTAACATTCTATCAGATTATGGTCATTCTTCCGTTGCCAGCACGTCCCATGTACAAATAAACAAAATAAACAAGACTCACTGTTAAAAGTTGTTGCTGTTAATAATCACAAATCACTTTTTACAAATCACTCCAAGGCCTCGCCCCTCCCGATCTCTGGAATCTGTTGCAGTCCACAAGATGTCTGCACTCCTCAAATTCTGCCCTTTTGACCATCCCTGATTATAATCGCTCCACCATCGGTGTCCGGCCCTTCAGCTGCCTGGGCCCCGAGCTCTGGAACTCCCTCCCTAAACCTCTCCGCCTCTTTCCTACTTTCAGACACTCCTTAAAACTTACCTCTTTGACCCAGCTTTTGGTCATCTGCCGTAATTTCTGCTTTTGTGGCTCGGTGTCAAATGTATGTGTTGTGTCCTGTAACACTGCTGTGAAGCGCCTTGAGACGTTTTACTACGTTAAAGGCGCTCCAAAAAAAAAGTTATTGTTAATACTGCAGGAGTGAGGGATTGACTAAGCTGGGAGTCCAGCGCAGGCGCACTGCGAACAGTCGTGCCCCTCACCACCGACGCCTAATGTGACGTCACCCGGCCGGCGCGTGGTGAGGCGGTTGAACACTTTTCAAATCAAGAGGCACGTGACCCCCGAGCTGCCCAGCGCTCCTTCAACACAGTGGGCGGGGCTCGGAGGCGCTGCCGGCTCCTATTGGTGGGAGTGGCTGGCAATCTGTTTCGTTTAACCGATAGACGGCCGGGAATTCCGCAGTGCGCAAGCTCGGTGCCGCCCTCCCCACCCCCAGTTCTCGGATGCGCAGTTTGTTGTAACCAGCGGTTGGACAATGTAGGAAACCGGACTGATGGTGGGCGGTTGGGGCCGGGAGGGTACGATGAGTTTGTGAGGGAAAACACCGAACTGAACACACAGCCCCGGAGCTCAGGGTTTGGGGACATGCGGGAGATAGACTGAAACTTCCAGTGAGCTCAGACAGTGTGTAACCCGGGGGCCCAGTGAGCTCAGACAGTGTGTAACCCGGGGGCCCAGTGAGATCAGACAGTGTGTAACCCGGGGGCCCAGTGAGATCAGACAGTGTGTAACCAGAGGGCCCAGTGAGATCAGACAGTGTGTAACCAGAGGGCCCAGTGAGATCAGACAGTGTGTAACCCGGGGGCCCAGTGAGATCAGACAGTGTGTAACCCGGGGGCCCAGTGAGATCAGACAGTGTGTAACCCGGGGGCCCAGTGAGATCAGACAGTGTGTAACCAGAGGGCCCAGTGAGATCAGACAGTGTGTAACCCAGGGGCCCGGTGAGATCAGACAGCGTGTAACCCGGGGGCCCAGTGAGATCAGACAGTGTGTAACCCGGGGGCCCAGTGAGATCAGACAGTGTGTAACCCGGGGGCCCAGTGAGATCAGACAGTGTGTAACCAGAGGGCCCAGTGAGATCAGACAGTGTGTAACCCGGGGGCCCGGTGAGATCAGACAGTGTGTAACCCGGGGGCCCGGTGAGATCAGACAGCGTGTAACCCGGGGGCCCAGTGAGATCAGACAGTGTGTAACCAGAGGGCCCAGTGAGATCAGACAGTGTGTAACCCGGTGGCCCGGTGAGATCAGACAGCGTGTAACCCGGGGGCCCAGTGAGATCAGACAGTGTATAACCCGGGGGCCCAGTGAGATCAGACAGTGTGTAACCCAAGGGCCCAGTGAGATCAGACAGCATGTAAGCCGGGGAGAATTCTGGTGATTTTCTGTAAGTACAGACGGGCGGGACAGAGATCTGAGGAAAAGGATAAAATCAAACAGAAATATTGGGCATATACTTTTCTGAAACGTTGGAAAAATACTTTACACTACATTCCACTTCACAACATTAATATTCTTCTAATTTTCTGCCCTGTCATAATTAGATCTCCCGGTGAATGGCGGAGTGATTGAGAAAGTTCCACAGCTGGAAGGAAACATGGATAGTGGACTGAGGAACAACAGCAGGTGAACCAGCACAGGATTGTGAGAGCACCAACCAGGGAGCCCCTTCCGATTGAAAGTGCTTCAATAGATTGACTGGGGAGAAAGGTAAGAGAAAGTGCCATTTACTCAGATATACACCGATCCTGTAGACTGTACACACAGGTTACAAGGTAAGGCAGGAAATGAGACTGGGAGAGACTGACCACCGAGCACAATTATCCAGCATGAGGCCGTGCAATGGATGTGAAGTGAGATCAGTTTCTGTCTGTAAACACACAGTCACAGTGAATCTTGTGTGTTTTAGATTAAAGGGCTTTGATCTAAGAGGTGACTCCAGTTTGAGGCAGAGCCCAGCAGATGGACCCGTCTCTGTACATTCGGTGGGACTGAAGTCACACCGACACCATCAGATCTCAATGTTCAAATATTTCCCATCTGGTGAGAAAGCCAATGGAAAGGTTGAACTGGAAGCACGTCGTCAATTCACTGATCATGATGCACAGACCAATCTGAAATACCAGCACGGCCTATCACTGACAGAATCAATTATTCATTCATGAACATTTAGAATTATAAGAAAATATATTGATAACTACTAATATTGAAACATTTCCGATTAATCGATCACTAGAGATATGTAGTTTTCTAATATACTGAAACAGAGATACGGAGAATTGCAATTTATTTATTGGCGTCGTACTTGACCCCGAGGTGAGCTTCTGGACCCATATTCCCTCAATCACCGAGTACGCTTACTTCCAGCTCCATAAAATCGCCGGTCTCTGCCCCTTCCTCATCCATACCTCTGTTACCACGACATTAGACTATTCCAGTGCTTTCCTGATCGGCATCACACCACGCACTCTCCGTAAACTTAATCTTATCAAAAACACTCCTGCCCGTATCCTTACTCAGTTTCACAAGAAATAGCAGGCGTAGGCCATACGACCCCTCCCATCTACTCTGCCATATAGTAAGATCTCTATTCGATAGAGAATTTCAAAGATTCACAACTCTTAAGTGAAGAAATATCTTAATATCTTCTCATCTCAGTCTTAAATAGGCGATCTCATCCTAATACTAGGATCGATCCCTAGTTCGAGACTATCCGGCCCTTGTCAATTTTTCTAAGAATTCTATGTTTCAATGATATCACCTTCCATTCTTCTAAACTCCAGAGAATATAGGCCTATTCTACTCAATCTGTCCTCAGCCCTCTCATCCCAACTTGTATCAATTTCCCTTCACCCATCACCCCTGAGCTCGCTGAACTACATTGGCTCCTGCACCATCAGTGCCTCAATTTCAAAATTCTTATCCTTGTTTTGACATCCGACCAGGACCTTGTCCCTCCCTATTGCTGTAACCTCCTCCAACCCTACAACCCTCAGAGATCTTTCCATTCCTCCAATTCTGGCCTCTTGAGCAGCCCCAATTTTCATCCCTCCAATATTGGTGGCCGTACCTTCAGCTGCTGAGGCCATAAGCTCTGGAATTCCCTTCCTAAACCTCTCTATAACACTCCTTAATACCTACCCTTTTGAATAAGCTTTTAGTCACTTGTGCTAATATTTCCTTACGTGACTGGATGTCAAATTTTGTTTGATAACGGTCCTGTGAATTGCCTTGGGACATTTTACTACTTTTAAGGCACGATATTAATGCAATTTGTTGCTGATAACTGAAGATATTTCGAATTGTAATGACTCTCACTAGGGTACAGTTTCCTCTGGCACCGACTCTCACTGGGGTACAGTTTCCTCTGGCACCGACTCTCACTGGGGTACAGTTCCTCTGACACAGATTTACTGTGTATCTAATTCTTGCTGTCCCTGCCCTGGGACAGTTTAGAGGGAGCTTTAACCTGAAACTGATCAGGAGCTGCGGGTGGAAAGTTCTCAGTGCAGTGACAGATCGTACTGCTGCTGAATTTTAATTGATAAGCTGTCCAGTGCACTCTGGGTGGACACTGAAGTTCGCCCAGTGGCAGTGTAGAGGGAACTTTACTCTGTATCCAACCCATACTCCACCTAGTCTCTGGGAATTTAATGTGAATTTGAAAGCAACTGCTAGGGGAGATAGCGAGAAATTTATTCTGCTGCTTGGGGTGTCTAGGACGAGGGGACATAACCTTAAAATCAGAGCCAGGCCATTCAAGAGAGATGTTCGGAAACATTTCTTCACTCAATGGATGGTTGAAGTGTGGAACTTTCCACAATAAGCAATCGATGTTCGCCCATTGAATAACTTTAGGCCGGTTGTGATTTCTGCCCAATGACCTGTTGCTTGTTCCCTTGGATTGGATCTTTATTTATTCCCTTTGGTTTGTTTTCAGTTTCATTGCTGGACCCACCACTCAAAGCACTTTGTCTGATCTGCCCCTGGGAATGAGCAGACTCCTCCCTCATCTCCCACACTGCACCGTCTCTCCTTCTCTTTCCCCCTTGGTTGTGTTCCACACTCTGGGCCCTGGACCTTTCCCGGGGATTCTCAGTATGAACAGCGGGATGTGTGTTGAGACAGGATGTCCCAGCTCTCCACCTTTAAATGGCCCTGCTTTATGACATCACTGCAGTGCCTAGCGACTAACCTCACTGACCCCAGCTCATTATGGGCTGGCAGTGTCTGATGGGACAGTGTAGAGGGAGAAAGACTTGGATTTATTTGGTGCATTTCACGACCACCGGACCTCTCAAAGCGCTTTACAGCCAATGAAGTACTTTTGGATTGAAGTCACTGTTGTAATAAGGGAGATTTACTCTGCATCTAACCCATGCTGTACCTGTCCTGGGAGTGTTTGATGGGATAATGTCGATGGAGTTTTACTCTGTATCTGACCTGTGCTTTACCTGTCCTGCAAGTATTTGATGGCTCAGTGCAGAGGGGACTTTACTTTGTATCTAACCCATGCTGTACCTGCCCTGGGTGTGTTTGATGGGACAGTGTAGAGGGAGCTTTATGCTGTATCTAATCCATGCTGTACCTTCCCTGCGAGTGTTTGATGGGATAGTGTAGAGGAAGATTTCCCCTTTATCTAGCCCGTGCTGTACCTGCCCCTGGGACTGTTTGATGGGACAATGGATAGGGAGCTTTACTCTGTATCTAACCTATGCTGTACCTGCCCTGGGAGTGTTTGTTGGGTCAGTGTAGATGGAGCTTTACTCTGTATCTAACCAGTACCGTACCTGCCCTGGGAGTTTTTGACGGGACAATGTAAAGGGAGCTTTACGCAGTATCTAACCCATGTTGTACCTGTTCAGGCAGAGTTTGACGGGACAGTTTAGAGAGAGCTTTTCTCTGTATCTAACCCATACTGTAATTGCCTTGGGAGTATTTGATGGGACAGTGTAGTGGGAACTTTACAATTTATCTAATCCGTGCTGTACCTGCCCTGAGAGTGTTTGATGGGACAGTTTAGAGGGAGATTTACACTGTATCTAACCCATGCTCTACCTGCCCTGAGAGTGTTTGATGGAACAGTTTGGAGGGAGCTTTTCTCTGTAACTAACCCGTGCTATACCTGCTCTGGGAGTGTTTGATGGGATAATGTAGACGGAGATTTACTGTGTATCTAAACTGTGCTAACCTAGCAAGTTGTGACGAGGATTCCAATAATCTACAAAGGGATATAGATAGGCTCAGTGAGTGGGCAATACTTTGGCAGATGGAGTATAATGTGGGAAAATGTGAGCTTATTCACTTTGGTAGGAGAAATAAAAAAACAAATTATTATTTAAATGGGGAGTGTTGTAGAGAGTAGAAATATATATATATATAACTAGGCATTGGGCACCTGCTGGATATTTAAAACTCACATAAGCTTAAAATGGACACATACGTAAAATGGCTGCCCAGGCATGATGGGAAATCAGGTAGTCAAGCTGTGAACTGTTGAACGTTCAATGACCAAGCAATAACCCTGTGAGGCCCACTATAGGAATGCCTGGGATGCGGGAAGACAGAGATGAGAAGGAAACCATCTCCTGTGAACAAGGTCATAAACCAATTAATTCCCCAGGAAGAAAGATAAGAGGGAAACCATCTCCTGGAAACAAGGTTATAAACCAATTATTTCTCCCAGATGAAAGAACTAGGGAGAGAACCTATAAAGTCATCGATCAGCCCAAGCTGACAATAACCGAACATATGGTTCCCGGGATAATAGGGGAATTCTATTGGGTTAAAAGAACCTATATGTAATCTATAATCGTTGTGATTGGCTTGTGTCCAGCCGTGATGGGCTGTGTAGCTGTAGTAAACTGTTTTGTAACTGTTGTGAAACATATAAAGGTGCATGTAACCCTTTGTTCGGTGGAGAGAAACCTGGATACGGTCCTGAGTTTTTCCTCCCCGCTGAGCGTAATAAAGGCCGCCAGGCGTTGGAACCGACTCTGAGTGTTGAGTGATTCTTCTGAGAAAACACTAACGCTAACAGGGAGAGAATACAAAATGCCGTGTATAGCGGGATCTGGGGATCCTTGTACATGAAACACAAGAATTTAGCATGCAGTTACAGCAATTAATTAGGAAGGCAAATGGAATGGTGGCCTTTATTACAAGGGGGATGGAATATAAAATTAGGAAAGTCCTGCTGCAAATGTACATGACATTGGTAAGACCACATCTGGAGTACTACGTACAGTTTTGGTCTCCTTATTTCAGGAAGGATATACTTGCACTGGAGGCAGTTCAGAGAAGGTTCACGAGGTTCATTGCTGAGATGAAGGGGTTGTCATAATGAGAAAGGTTGAGCAGGTTGGGCCTGTACTCATTGGAGTTTAGAAGACGTAGAGGTGATTTTATTGAAACGTATAAGATTCTGAGGGGGCTTGACAGGGTAGATACAGAGAAGATGCTTCCCCACGTGGGGGAATCTAACACTGGGGGGCATAGTTTCAGAATAAGAGCTCGCTCATTTAAAAGGGAAATCAGGAGCAATTTCTTGTCTGAGGGATGTGAATCTTTGGAATTCGCTACCTCAGAGAGCTGTGGGAGCTGGGTCATTGAATGTATTTAAGGTGGGGATAGGCAGATTTTTGAACGATAAGGGAGTCGAGGGTTATGGGGAGTGGGCGGGGAAGTGGAGTTGAGGCCTGGATCTGATCAGCCATGATATTATTGAATGGCGGAGCAGGCTCGAGGGGTCAAATGGTCTACTCTGCTCCTATTTCTTCTGTTCCATACCTGCCCTTGGAGTGTTTGATGGGACAGTGTAGAGGGAGATTTGCTCTGTATCTAACCCATGCTGCACCTGCCCTGGGAGCGTTTCGTTAGACAGTGTACATAAGAAATAGGATCAGGAGTAGGCCATACGGCCCCTCGAGCCTGCTCCGCCATTCAATAAGATTATGGCTGATTTGATCATGGACTCAGCTCCACTTCCCCGCCTACTCCCCATAAACCCTTATCCCCTTATCGTTTAAGAAACTGTCTATTTCTGTCTTAAATTTATTCAATGTCCCAGCTTCCACAGCTCTCTGAGGCAGCGAATTCCACAGATTTATAACCCTCAGAGAACAAATTTCTCCTAATCTCCTTTTTAAATGGACGGCCACTTATTCTAAGATCATGACCTCTAGTTCTAGTCTCCCCCATCAGTGGAAACATCCTCTCTGCATCCACCTTGTCGAGCCCCCTCAAAGTCTTATACGTTTCGATAAGATCGCCTCTCATTCTTCTGAACTCCAATGAGTAGAGGCCCAACCTACTCAACCTTTCCTCATAAGTCAACCCTCCCTCATCCCCGGAATCAACCGAATGAACCTTCTCTGAACTGCCTCCAAAGCAAGTATATCCTTTCGCAAATATGGAACCCAAAACTGCACACACTGTTCCAGGTGTGGCCTCACCAATACCTTGTATAGCTGTAGCAAGACTTACCTGCTTTTATACTCCATCCCCTTTGCAATAAAGGCCAAGATACCATTGGCCTTCCTGATCACTTGCTGTACCTGCATACTATCCTTTTGTGTTTAATGCACAAGTAACCCCAGGTCCCGCTGTACTGCAGCACTTGGCAATCTTTCTCTATTTAAATAATAACTTGCTCTTTGATTTTTTTTCTGCCAAAGTGCATGACCTCACACTTTCCAACATTATACTCCATCTGCCAAATTTTTGCCCACTCACTTTGCCTGTCTATATCCTTCTCAGATTTTTTTGTTATCTCCTCACACGTTGCTTTTCCTCCCATCTTTGTATCGTCAGCAAACTTGGCTACGTTACACTCGATCCCTTCCTCCAAGTCGTTAATATAAATTGTAAATAGTTGAGGTCACAGCACTGATCCCTGTGTCACCCCACTAGTTACTGGTTGCCAACCAGAGAATGAACCATTTATCCTGACTCTGTTCTGTTAGTTAGCCAATCCTCTATCCATGCTAATATATTACACCCAACACCGTGAACTTTTATCTTGTGCAGTAACCTTTTACGTGACACCTTGTCAAATACCTTCTGGAAGTCCAAATACACCACATCCACTGGTTCCCCTTTATCCACCCTGTTCCTTACATCCTCAAAGAACTCCAGCAAATTTGTCACACATGACTTCCCCTTCATAAATCCATGCTGATTCTGCCGACCAATTTTGCTCATCCAAATGAACTGCTACTGCTTCTTTAATAATGGACTCCAAAATTTTCCCAACCACAGATGTTAGGCTAACTGGTCTATAGTTTCCTGCTTTTTGTCTGCCTCCTTTTTCAAATAGGGGTGTTACATTTGCAGTTTTTCAATCTGCTGGGACCTCCCCAGAATCCAGGGAATTTTGGTAAATTACAACCAATGCATCCACAATCCCTGCCGCTACTTCTCTTAAGACCCACATATGCAAGCCATCAGGTCCAGGGGATTTATCTGCCTTTAGTCCCATTATCTTACTGAGTACCACCTTCTTAGTGATTGTGATTGTGTTAAGTTCCTTCCCCCATATAGCCCCTTGACTATCCACTGTTGGAATATTGTTAGTGTCCTCTATCGTAAAGACTGATAGAAAATATCTGTTCAGAGTTTCTGCCATCTCCATGTTCCCCATTACTAATTCCCCGGTCTCGTCCTCTAAGGCACCAAAATTTACTTTAGCCACTCTTTTCCTTTTTATATACCAATAGAGACTGTTTTTATAGTTTGTGCTAGTTTACTTTCATAGTCTATCTTCCCTTTCTTAATCATTTTTTTAGTCGTTCTTTGCTGACTTTTAAAAGCTTCCCAGTCTTCTGTCCTCCCACTAGTTTTGGCCACTTTGTATGCCCTTGTTTTTAATTGGATACCATCCTTTATTTCTTTAGTTAGCCACGGATGGCTATCTTCTTTTACACTTGCTATTGAGGGAATGCAGCGAAGGTTCACCAGACTGATTACCGGGATGGTAGGACTGACATATGAAGAAAGACTGTATCGACTAGGCTTATATTCACTGGAATTTAGAAGAATGAGAGGGGATCTCATTGAAACAAATAAAATTCTGACGATTGGACAGGTTAGATGCAGGAAGAATGTTCCCGATGTTGGGGAAGTCCAGAACCAGGGGTCACAGTCTTAAGGATAAGGGGTAAGCCATTTAGGACTGAGATGAGGAGGAACTTCTTCACTCAGTGAGTTGTTAACCTATGGAATTCCCGACCGCAAGAGTTGTTGATGCCAGTTCATTGGATATGTTCAAGAGGGAGTTAGATATGGCCCTTACGGCTAAAGGGATCAAGGGGTATGGAGAGAAAGCAGGAAAGGGGTACTGAGGGAATGATCAGCCATGATCTTATTGAATGGTGGTGCAGGCTCGAAGGGCCGAATGGCCTACTCCTGCACCTGTTTTCTATGTTTCTGTGTCACTTATCAGCCCCAGCCTGAATGTTGTCCAGGTCTTGCTGTATGCGGGCATGGACTGCTCCATTACCTGAGGAGTTGCGAATGGAACTGAATACTGTGCAGTCATCAGCGAACATCCCTAGTTCTGCTTTCATAGCTTTGCAGTCGCCTTTATTTAGAATCAGGACACTGGTTTGAGAACTGACTTTCTCACTCTCCAACTAAATTTGAAATTCAACCATGTTATGTTCACATTTTCCTTGAGGATCCTTTACTATGAGATCATTTATTAATCTTGTCTCATTACACAATACCAGATCTAAGATAGCCTGCTCCCTGGTTGGTTCTGCAACGTACTGTTCAAGGAGACCATCCCAGATACACTCTTATAAACTCTTCCTCAAGTCTACCTTGGCCAATTTGATTTGTCTAATCAATATGAAGCTTAAAATCGCCCGTGATTATTGCCGTACCTTTCTTACAAGCCTCCATTGTTTCTTGATTTATACTCCATCCAACAGTGCAGCTACTGTTAGGGGGCCTATAGACTACGCCCACCAGTGACTTCTTCCCCTTATTATTTCTTATCTATACCCAAATTGATTCTACATCTTGATCTTCTGAGCCCAAATCATTTCTCACCACTGCACTGATCTCATCGTTTATTAACAGAACTACCTGACCTTTTCCTTTCTGTCTATCCTTCTGAATTGTTAAATACCCCTGAATATTTAGTTCCCAGCCTTGGTCATCTTGCAACCACGTCTCTGTAATGGCTATCAGATCATACCCATTTGTATCTATTTGTGCCGTCAACTCATCTATCTTGTTACGAATGCTGCGTGCATTCAGATAAAGAACTTTTAATTTTGACTTTTTACCATTTTTCCCTGCTTTGACCCTACTTTCTGTTACACTCTTATTTTTATACATTCTGTCTTTTCCTGTCACAGTCTGATTCTCATTTCCCACAGTGCTACCCTGCTCTATTGCCTTCTCCTTGCTCTTTGACTTTTTAAATTTCCTCTCACCTGAACCCTCCCCCCCCCCATCCACCGCTCCCCCCCCCCGACCTATTTAGTTTAAAGCCCTCTTTACAGCCCTAGTTATTTGCTTCGCCAGGACATTAGCACCAGCCTGGTTCAAGTGAAGCCCATCCCAACGGAACAGCTCCCTCTTGCCCCGGTACTGGTGCCAGTGCCCCATGAATCGAAACCCATTTCTCCCACACCAGCCTTTGAGCCACGTGTTCATCTCTCTGATCTTATTTACCCGATGCACATTTGCACGTGGCTCAGGTAGTAATCCAGAGATTATTGCCTTCGTGGTTCTGCTTTTTAAACTCTCTCAGCAGAACCTCTTTCTTTGTTCTACCTATGTCATTAGTACCTACGTGGCCCACGACAACTGGATCTTCCCCCTCCCACTCCAAGTTCCTCTCCAGCCCAAGGGCGATGTCCTGAACCATGCACTTCGCAGGCATCACAGCCTTCGGGACTCACGCTCTCGGCTGCAGAGAACAGTATCTATCTCCGAAACTATACTCTTTCCTATCACTGCAACATTTCTTTTTACTCCCCCCACTTGAATGTCCTCCTGTACCACGGCGCTGTGGTCAGTTTGCTCATCCTCCCTGCAGTCCCTGCCCTCGTCCAAGCAGGGAGCACGAATCTCGTACCTGTTGGATAATTGCAAGAGCTGAAGCTCCTCCATCACTACCTCCTGGGTCCCCACAGCTGCCTTGCTCGTAGTCACACCCTCCTGTTCCTAACCATGGACCAAATTTGAATTAATTAATCTAAGGGGTGTGATTGCCTCCTGGAACACAGCGTCCAGGTAACTCTCCCCCTCCCTGATGTGTCGCAGTGTCTGCAGCTCGGACTCCAGCTCATCAACGCGGAGCTGAAGTTCCTCGAGAAACCAACACTTACTGCAGATGTGGTTGCCGTGGACCTCAATGGGGTCAACCAGCTCCCACCTGCAGCAGCAGTAACACAGTCAGATTCGGGTGAATTTATAATGGGGAACAAAGAAATGGCAGACCAATTGAACAAGTACTTTGGTTCTGTCTTCACACAGGAAGACACAAATAACCTTCTGGATGTACTAGGGGTCCGAAGGTCTAGTGAGAAGGAGGAACTGAAGGATATCCTAATTAAGCGGGAAATTGTGTTCGAGAAATTGATGGGATTGAAGGACGATAAATCCCCGGGGCCTGATAGTCTGCATCCTAGAGTACTTAATGAAGTGGCCCTAGAAATAGTGGATGCATTGGTGATTATTTTCCAACAGTCTATCGACTCTGGATCAGTTCCTATGGACTGGAGGGTAGCTAATGTAACACCACTTTTTAAAAAAGGAGGAAGAGAGAAAACGGGTAATTATAGACCAGTTAGCCTGACATCAGTAGTGGGGAAAATGTTGGAATCAATCATTAAGGATGAAATAGCAGCACATTTGGAAAGCAGTGATAGGATTGGTCCAAGTCAGCATGAATTAATGAAGGGAAATCATGCTTGACAAATCTTCTGGAATTTTTTGAGGATGTAACTAGTAGAGTGGACAGGGTAGAACCAGTGGATGTGGTGTATTTGGACTTTCAAAAGGCTTTTGACAAGGTCCCACACAAGAGATTGGTGTGAAAAATCAAAGCACATGGTATTGGGGGTAATGTTCTGATGTGGATAGAGAACTGGTTGGCAGACAGGAAGCAGAGAGTCGAGATTAACAGGTCTTTTTCAGAATGGCAGGCAGTGACTAGTGGAGTGCCGCAGGGCTCAGTGCTGGGACCCCAGCTCTTTACAATGTATATTAATGATTTGGATGATGGAATTGAGTGTAATATCTCCAAGTTTGCCGATGACACTAAACTGGATGGCGGTGTGAGCTGTGAAGAGGACGCTAAGAGGCTGCAGGGTGATTTGGACAGGTTAGGCGAGTGGGCAAATATATGGCAGATGCAGTATAATGTGGATAAATGTGAGGTTATCCACTTTGGGGGCAAAAACACAAAGGCAGAATATTATCTGAATGGCGGCAGATTAGGAAAAGGGGAGGTGCAGCGAGACCTGGGTGTCATGATACATCAGTCATTGAAAGTTGGCATGCAGGTACAGCGGGCGGTGAAGAAGGCAAATGGTATGTTGGCCTTCATAGCTAGGGGATTTGAGTATAGGAGCAGGGAAGTCTTACTGCAGTTGTACAGGGACTTGGTGAGGCCTCCCCTGGAATATTATGTTCAGTTTTGGTCTCCTAATCTGAGGAAGGACATTCTTGCGATTGAGGGAGTGCAGCGAAGGTTCACCAGACTGATTCCTGGGATGGCAGAACAGACATATGAGGAGGGACTGGATCGACTGGGCCTGTATTCACTGGAGTTTAGAAGCATGAGAGGGGATCTCATAGAAACATATAAAATTCTGACGGGACTGGACAGGTTAGATGCAGGAAGAATGTTCCCGATGTTGGGGAAGTCCAGAACCAGGGGTCACAGTCTTAAGGATAAGGGGTAAGCCATTTAGGACTGAGATGAGGAGGAACTTCTTCACTCAGTGAGTTGTTAACCTATGGAATTCCTTACCGCAGAGAGTTGTTGATGCCAGTTCATTGGATATATTCAAGAGGGAGTTAGATATGGCCCTTGCATCTCAAGGGATCAAGGGGTATGGAGAGAAAGCAGGAACGGGGTACTGAAAATAATCAGCGATGATCTTATTGAATGGTGGTGCAGGCTGGAAGGACCGGATGGCCTACTCCTGCACCTATTTTCTGTGTTTCTACATCGCTTGCCCTGCCATCTCTAATGTATTTAATTAATTTTTCACGTTAGATTTTTAATCCCAGCTCTTAATTTAAACCAATGCCCAAGAAAAGAGAGAAACTGACCAACCAATTACTTCCCCGCTTTCCTGTGACATCACATTTTGAATCTTTTTACTTCTTATCCTACCAGGTTACTTGGTGCTGTTTCGGCTGTCTGCTCAGCTGACTCACGCCCTGTGTAGGCTTACCGCTGCTCCCACTCTCGCGCCCTTTCCGAAGTCCAGCTGCTTGGCTGACTCATGCCCTTTGTCGTCTTACCGCTGATCGCACTCTCACACCCTTTCCGAAGGGATGGGCGCAAGTAGGTTTTTCCCCTCGCGTTGGTTCTCTCACCACCTGCTGCAGGCCCAGTCTGACAGTTATGTCCTTCGGGACTTTGCCAGATCGATTAGTAGTGGTGCTACCGAGCCAGTCTTGATGGACATTGAAGTCCCCCACCCAGAGTACATTCTGTGCACCTTGCTACTCTCAGTGCTTCTTCCAAGTGTTCAACATGGAGGAGTACTGATTCGTCAGCTGAAGGAGGGCGGTAGGTGGTCATCAGCAGGAGGTTTCCTTGCCCATGCTTGACCTTGAGCCAGGAGACTTTAATATGCACAAAGATTGGGCTAGCCAAACTGGAAGCAATACGGTAGAGGAGGATTTCCTGGAGTGCATAAGGGATGGTTTTCCAGACCAATATGTCGAGGAACCAACTAGGCGGGAAGCCATCTTAGACTGGGTGTTGTGTAATGAGAGAGGATTAATTCGCAATCTCGTTGTGCAAGACCCCTTGGGGAAGAATGACCATAATATGGTGGAATTCTGCATTAGGATGGAGAATGAAACAGTTAATTCAGAGACCATGGTCCAGAACTTAAAGAAGGGTAACTTTGAAGGTATGAGGCGTGAATTGGCTAGGATAGATTGGCGAATTATACTTAAGGGGTTGACTGTGGATGGGCAATGGCAGACATTTAGAGACCGCATGGATGAACTACAACAATTGTACATTCCTGTCTGCCGTAAAAATAAAAAAGGGAAGGTGGCTCAACCGTGGCTATCAAGGGAAATCAGGGATAGTATTAAAGCCAAGGAAGTGGCATACAAATTGCCCAGAAATAGCAGCGAGCCCGGGGACTGGGAGAAATTTAGAACTCAGCAGAGGAGGACAAAGGGTTTGATTAGGTCAGGGAAAAAAGAGTACGAGAAGAAGCTTGCAGGGAACATTAAGACGGATTGCATAAGTTTCCATAGATATGTAAAGAGAAAAAGGTTAGTAAAGACAAATGTAGGTCCCCTGCAATCAGAATCAGGGGAAGTCATAACTGGGAACAAAGAAATGGCAGACCAATTGAACAAGTACTTTGGTTCGTTATTCACTAAAGAGGACACAAACAACCTTCCGGATAGAAAAGGGGTCAGAGGGTCTAGTAAGGAGGAGGAACTGAGGGAAATCCTTATTAGTCGGGAAATTGTGTTGGGGAAATTGATGGATTGAAGGCCGATAAATCCCCAGGGCCTGATGGACTGCATCCCAGAGTACTTAAGGAGGTGGCCTTGGAAATAGCGAATGCATTGACAGTCATTTTCCAACATTCCATTGACTCTGGATCAGTTCCTATCGAGAGGAGGGTAGCCAATGTAACGCCACTTTTTAAAAAAGGAGGGAGAGAGAAAACAGGGAATTATAGACCGGTCAGCCTGACCTCAGTAGTGGGTAAAATGATGGAATCAATTATTAAGGATGTCATAGCAGCGCATTTGGAAAATGGTGACATTATAGGTCCAAGTCAGCATGGATTTGTGAAAGGGAAATCATGCTTGACAAATCTTCTGGAATTTTTTGAGGATGTTTCCAGTCGAGTGGACAAGGGAGAACCAGTTGATGTGGTGTATTTGGACTTTCAGAAGGCTTTCGACAAGGTCCCACACAAGAGATTAATGTGCAAAGTTAAAGCACATGGGATTGGGGGTAGTGTGCTGAAATGGATTGAGAACTGGTTGTCAGACAGGAAGCAAAGAGTAGGAGTAAATGGGTACTTTTCAGAATGGCAGGCAGTGACTAGTGGGGTACCGCAAGGTTCTGTGCTGGGGCCCCAGCTGTTTACACTGTACATTAATGATTTAGACGAGGGGATTAAATGTAGTATCTCCAAATTTGCGGATGACACTAAGTTGGGTGGCAGTGTGAGCTGCGAGGAGGATGCTATGAGGCTGCAGAGTGACTTGGATAGGTTAGGTGAGTGGGCAAATGAATGGCAGATGAAGTATAATGTGGATAAATGTGAGGTTATCCACTTTGGTGGTAAAAACAGAGAGACAGACTATTATCTGAATGGTGACAGATTAGGAAAAGGGGAGGTGCAACGAGACCTGGGTGTCATGGTACATCTGTCATTGAAGGTTAGCATGCAGGTACAGCAGGTGGTTAAGAAAGCAAATGGCGTGTTGGCCTTCATAGCGAGGGGATTTGAGTACAGGGACAGGGAGGTGTTGCTACAGTTGTACAGGGCCTTGGTGAGGCCACACCTGGAGTATTGTGTACAGTTTTGGTCTCCTAACTTGAGGAAGGACGTTCTTGCTATTGAGGGAGTGCAGCGAAGATTCACCAGACTGATTCCCGGCATGGTGGGACTGACGTATCAAGAAAGACTGGATCAACTGGGATTGTATTCACTGGAGTTCAGAAGAATGAGAGGGGACCTCATAGAAACGTTTAAAATTCTGACGGGTTTAGACAGGTTAGATGCAGGAAGAATGTTACCAATGTTGGGGAAGTCCAGAACCAGGGGTCACAGTCTAAGGATAAGGGGTAAGCCATTTAGGACCGAGATGAGGAGAAACTTCTTCACCCAGAGAGTGGTGAACCTGTGGAATTCTCTACCACAGAAAGTAGTTGAGGCCAATTCACTAAATATATTCAAAAGGGAGTTAGATGAAGTCCTTACTACTCGGGGGATCAAGGGGTATGGCGAGAAAGCAGGAATGGGGTACTGAAGTTGCATGTTCAGCCATGAACTCATTGAATGGCGGTGCAGGCTAGAAGGGCTGAATGGCCTACTCCTGCACCTATTTTCTATGTTTCTATGTAATACTATGTGCTTTAATTTTGCACACCAATCTCTTGTGTGGGACCTTGTCAAAAGCCTTTTGAAAGTCCAAATACACCACATCCACTGGTTCTCCCTTGTCCACTCTACCACTTACATCCTCAAAAAATTCTTAGTTAGCCATGGCTGGTTCATCTTAAGAGTCTTTCTTTCTCACTGGAATATATCTTTGCTGTGAGTTATAAAATATCTCCTTAAATGTCTGTCACTGCTTATCTACCATCTTACCCTTCCTTTGTAATTGCCTTTATTTAAGTTCAGGGCACGAGTACGAGATCCAAGTTTCTCAGCCTCAAACTGAATTTGAAATTATACCATGTTATGATCACTCTTCCCAAGAGGATCCTTTACTATGAGATCATTAATTGCACATTACCAGATCTAAAATAGTCTGCTCCCTGGTTGGCTCCACATCGTATTGTTCTAAGAACATCCCGAATACACTCTATGAACTCTTCCTTAAGGCTACCTTTGCCAATTTGATTTGTCCAATGAAAAAGATTAAAATCGCCCATGATTATTGCAGTATTTCTTACAAACCTCCATGTGTTGTTGATTTATATGCTGTCCTGCAGTGTAGCTACTGTTAGAGGACCTATAGACTACTCCTACCAGTGATTTCTTTCCCTTATTATTTCTTATCTTGACACAAACTGGTTCTACATCTTGATCTTCTGAGAAGAAAAGGCTGGAGTTTACAACCATCTTCAGCCAGATGTGCCGAGAGGATGATCCATATCGGCCTCCTCCTAAGGAAGCCAGTCTTCAGCCAATTCGATTCACTCCACGTGATATCAAAAACAGCTGAATGCATTGGATACAGCAAAGGCTATGGGTTCCGACAATACACCGGCTGTTGTGCTGAAGACTTGTGCTCCAGAACTAGCCACACCTCTAGCCAAGCTGTTCGAGTACAGTTACAACACTGGCATCGATGCGACAATGTGGAAAACTGCCACAAAAAGCAGGACAAATCCAATCTGGTCAATTACTGCCCCATCAGTCTATTCTCAATCATTCGCAAAGTGATGGAAGTTGTCACCAACAGTAGTATCAAGCGGCACTTACTCACCAATAACCTGCTCACCGATACCCAGTTTGGGTTCCGCCAGGACCACTCGGCTCCAGACCTCATCACATCCTTGGTCCAAACATGATCAAAAGAGCTGAATTCCAGAGGCAAAGTGAGAGTGACTGCCCTCGACATCAGGGCAGCATCAAGGAGCTGTAGTAAAACTGAAGTCAATGGGAATCTGGGGGAAAACTCTACGCTGGCTGGAGTCATACCTAGCACAAAAGAAGATAGTTGTGGTAGTTGGAGGTCAATCATCACAGCCATAGGACATCGTTGTAGGAGTTCCTCAGGGCAGTGTCCTAGGCTCAACCATCTTCAGTTGCTTCATCAATGACCTTCCTTCCATTATAAGGTCAGAAGTGGGGAAGTTCGCTGATGACTGCACAGTGTTATGTTCCATTCGCAACTTCTCAGATAATGGAGCAGTCCATGCCTGCGTACAGCAAGATCTGGACAACATTCAGGCTTGGGCTGATAAGTGGCAAGTAACATTCACGCCACAAGTGCCAGGCAATGACTATCCACCACCCCATAACATTCAATGGCATTACCATAACCGAATCCCCTACCATCAACATCCTTGGGGTTACCATTGACCAGAAACTTAACTGGAACAGCCACATAAATACTGTGGCAACAAGAGCAAGTCAGAGGCTAGGTATTTTATGGTGAGTGTCTCACCTCCTGACTCCCCAGAGCCTTTCCACCATCTACAAGGCACAAGTCAGGAGTGTGATGGAATACTCTCCACTTGCTTGGATGAATGCAACTGCGACAACACTCAAGAAGCTTGACTACATCCATGACAAAGCAGCCTGCTTTATTGGCACCCATCCACCACCTTAAACATCCACTCCCTCCATCATCGATGTACCGTGGCTGTAGTGTTTACCATGTACAAGATACACTGCATCAACTCGCCAAGGCTTCTTCAGCAGCACCTCCCAAACCCGCGACCTCTACCAACTAGAAGGACAAGGGCAGCAGGCGCATGGGAACACCACCACCTCCACGTTTCCTTCCAAGTCACACACCATCCTGATTTGGAAGCATATCGCCATTCCTTCATTATCGCTGGGTCAAAATCCTGGAACTCCCTCCCTAACAGTACTGTGGGAGTACCTTCACCACATGCACTGCAGCAGTTCAAGAAGATGGCTCCCCCCCATCTTCTCAAGGGCAGTTATGGATGGACAATAAATGCTGGCCTTACCAGCAACGCCCACATCCCGTGAACGAATAAAAAAAAGAATCAGAACCATCTGACCTCTCAAGTCGGCGTTAAAGATTCCATTACATTATTTCGAAGAAAAGAGAGATCTCCGGTGTCCTGGCTAACATTTATCCCTCAACCAACATCACTAAAACAGAAGCCGTGAAAAGGCTCAAAAATGGAACAGTCGGTAACAGGACATCAATTAGTCTCCTCTTGGAGAAATCAAGGAATCGACTCACTGTATGTAGGAAACAAAGCTGATTTATTTGACAGTTGTTTGACAGAGGGTGCAGAAAAGATTTACACGAATGATTCCAGGGATGAGGGACTTCAGTTACATGGATAGACTGGTGAAGCTGGGGTTGTTCTTCTTAGAACAGAGAAGGTTGAGAGGAGATTTGATAGAGGTGCTCTAAAATCATGAAGGGTCTGGACAGAGTAGAGAGAAAATATTCCCATTGGCGGAAGGGTTGAGAACCAGAGGACACAGATTCAAGGTGATTGGCAAAAGAACCAAAGGCGACATGAGAAAAAACTTTTCTTTAAGCACCGAGTGGTTAGGATCTGGAATGCATGGCCTGAAAGGCTGGTGGAGGCAGATTCAATTGTGGCTTTCAAAAAGGGAATTGATAAGTACATGAAATAAAACATTTGCAGGGTCACGGGGAAAGGACGGGGATTGGGACTATTTACAATCTATATTAACGACTTGGAAGAAGGGACTGAGTGTAATGTAGCCAAGTTTGCTGATGATACAAAGATGAGAGGAAAAGCAATGTGTGAGGAGGACACAAAACATTTGCAAAAGGAATCGACAGGCTAAGTGAGTGGGCAAAAATTTGGCAGATGGAGTGTAATGTTGGAAAGTCTGAGGTCATGCACTTTGGTAGAAAAAAATCCAAGAGCAAGTTATTATTTAAATGGAGAAAGATTGCAAAGTGCTGCAATACAGCAGGACCTGTGGGTACTTTGGAGGCAGTTCAGAGAAGTTTTACTAGGTTGATTCCGGAGATGAGGGGGTTGACTTATGAGGAAAGGTTGAGTAGGTTGGGTCTCTACTCATTGGAATTCAGAAGAATGAGACGTGATCTTATCAAAACATATATGAGGGGGCTTGACAAGGTGGATGCAGAGAGGATGTTTCCACTGATGCGGGAGACTAGAACTAGAGGCCGCCCATTTAAAACAGAGATGAGGAGAAATTTCTTCTCTCAGAGGGTTGTAAATCTGTGGACTTCGCTGCCTCAGAGAGATGTGGAAGCTGGGACATTGAATAAATTTAAGACAGAAATAGACAGTTTCTTAAACGATAAAGGGTTATGGGGAGTGGGCAGGGAAGTGGAGCTGAGTCCATGATCAGACCAGCCATGATCTTATTGAATGGTGGAGCAGACTCGAGGGGTGGTGTGGCCTACTCCTGCTCCTATTTCTTATGTTCTAATGACTAGCTGAAGTGCTCTTGCAGAGAGCCGGCATGGGTTCGATGGTCCAAAAGGCCTCCTACTGTGCTGTGACCATTCTATGATTCAATGATATCCAGAAAATTAAACTCCAGCCCAGATATAGGGATTAATTACACCAGCGGCAACATGTTTCAGTCCTGGATGTGATTAACGGCAACAATAACAGCAGAGTCCAACCCCTGCAGTCACTTGTGAACTCGCTGGTGTGTCAGCAGGTTGGATGACTGAGTGAATCCCTTCCCACACTCAGAGCAGGTGAATGGCCTCTCCCCAGTGTGAACTCGCTGGTGTCTCAGCAGGTTGGATGATCGAGTGAAATGCTTCTCACACTCGGAGCAGGTGAATAGCCTCTCCCCAGTGTGAACTCGCTGGTGTGCTAGCAGGTAAGATGATCGAGTGAAAGCCTTCCCACACTCAGAGCAGATGAACGGCTTCTCCCCAGTATGAATGCGTTGGTGTGTCAGCAGGTGGGATGATCGAGTGAAACCCTTCCCACATTCAGAGCAGATGAATGGCCTCTCCCCAGTGTGAATGTGTTGGTGTGTCAGCAGGCCAAATGATCGAGTGAATCCCTTCCCACACACGGGGCAGGTGAATGGCCTCTCTCCGTTGTGATGCCGTCGATGAGTTTCCAGCGCAGAGGGGCAATTGAATCCCTTCCCACAGTCTCCACATTCCCACGGTTTCTCCATGGTGCGGGTGTCCTTGTGTCTCTCCAGGTTGGATGATCAATTGAAGCTTCGTCCACATACACAATATTTCTCCCCTCTGTGAATGGTGCGATGTTTTTTCAGGCTGTGTAACTGGTTAAAGCTCTTTCCACAGTCAGTGCACTGGAACACTCTCACTCGGGTGTGTGTGTCTCGGTGATTTACCAGTCACACTAATGTTTAATATCTTTTCTCACAGACAGAACAGACAAATGTTTCTCCTTCCACATTCAAAGGCCGATGATATACAGGTGTATCGAGTGACTGTGATTGATTCGAGTTTCCCGTCTGTAAATCCTCCTTTTCTAATATTCTGTAAAAGGAGTTTACAAAAGTCAGCACTGAGGACAGACAATCCTAGTTTCTATGGAACATTCTTTCCTCTCTAGTTCCCCAAAGCTGTAAATTCCCATCCCACACACTCTCCCTCCACCCTGTGCTGAAATCCAAACTCATCGCACCACCTCCATCATTTCTTTCCTCCATCTGCAATTTTCTCACTCCCTCTTCTCTGGTTGGGTTCAGTTCGATATCCCTAGTGCGCAGACTGAGAATAAGCAAGGAAATTATTTTCTCTCCTGGTCACTGGAACCCTAAACCCCACCCACCCTCTGCTCCTGTACCAAGATGGCCACGCAGGCGCCCTGATCCTGCCCAAGAATTCAGCTAGTTACCCCGAGTGGTCGGGTCTATCATCGCAGGTCAAACATGGAGCCTGCGGGCTCATATTCGAGGCCTGAGGCCGACACCAGGTGTTTATGAATCTGCCCAGCCCACCCAGGGATCCAATTCCTCCGCTGAGCTCACAAGCTCCTACTGACTCGCGGAACGTCTCTTCCGCCTCAGACCACCTCCACCACTGGCACTGCGCCTGCTCAGAGCACAGCCCGGTCCCGTGTCTGGGCTCCTGGTGTCATTGATAGAGCACTTTATCCCTGCGCGGGGGATTCTAACTACAGAAGTAAACGTTGCAACATTTGGTAGTGAAATGGATTGATTCAGGACAGACAGCAGGGATTATTGCAGGAAATAACACAGTGCAGTGAGAAAGGTAATGCAGTGGATGTTGTGTAGATGGATTGTCAAAAGGTGTTTGATAAGGTGCCGGACAGGAGGCTTGTTGATCAAATTAAAGGTATTAAAGGGATTGGGGTCGCGTGGAGAGGAAGTTTGGTAAAGGGCAGAAAACAGAGAGTAGTGGTTAATGGATGTTCTTCAGAATGGAGGGATGTAAACAGTGGTGTCCCCAGGGTCAGTGTTGGGATCATTGCTCTTAATATAGAGACAGGATCTGGGCTAGGGAATAAGTACATAAGAATTAGAAGCAGGAGTAGGCCATTTGGCCCCTCGAGCCTGCTCCACCATTCAATAAGATCATATTGATTCATCAATTGATCCACCGCTACGAAAAACAATAATAAGAATAAAACCGGACGGAGCACCTGGCATCGACCTCCGCACCGGCTACGGACTCGACAAAGGCACACCCAGCCCAGTCTTTCTCACCAAAATCTGAGGACTTGTGCCAAAATTGGAAGAGATGGCCCAGACTAGTCAAGCAACAGCCTGACATAGTCATACTCACAGAATCATACCTTTCAGCCAATGTCCCAGACTCCTCCATCACCATCCCTGGGTATGTCCTGTCCCACCGGTGGCGGCACAGTAGTATACATTCGGGAGGGTGTGACCCTGGGAGTCCTCACCACTGACTCTGGACCCCATGAAGTCTCCTAACATAGAAACATCGAAAATAGGTGCAGGAGTAGGCCATTCGGCCCTTCTAGCCTGCACCGCCATTCAATGAGTTCATGGCTGAACATGCAAATTCAGTACCCCATTCCTGCTTTCTCGCCATACTCCTTGATCCCCCGAGTAGTAAGGATATCATCTTAACTCCCTTTTGAATATATTTAGTGAATTGGCCTCAACTACTTTCTGTGTTAGAGAATTCCACAGGTTCACCACTCTCTGGGTGAAGAAGTTTCTCCTCATCTCGGTCCTAAATGGCTTACCCCTTATCCTTAGACTGTGACCCCTGGTTCTGGACTTCCCCAACATTGGGAACATTCTTCCTGCATCCAACCTGTCTAAACCCGTCAGAATTTTAAACGTTTCTATGAGGTCCCCTCTCATTCTTCTGAACTCCAGTGAATACAAGCCCAGTTGATTTAGTCTTTCTTGATAGGTCAGTCCCGCCATCCCGGGAATCAGTCTGGTGAACCTTCGCTGCACTCCCTCAATAACAAGAATGTAATTCCTCAGGTTAGGAGACCAAAACTGTACACAATACTCCAGGTGTGGCCTCACCAAGGCCCTGTGCAACTGTAGTAACACCTACCTGCCCCTGTACTCAAATCCCCTCGCTATGAAGGCCAACATGCCATTTGCTTTCTTAACCGCCTGCTGTACCTGCATGCCAACCTTAAATGACTGATGTACCATGACACCCAGGTCTCGTTGCACCTCCCCTTTTCCTAATCTGTCACCATTCAGATAATAGTCTGTCTCTCTGTTTTTACCACCAAAGTGGATAACCTCACATTTATCCACATTATACTTCATCTGCCATGCATTTGCCCACTCACCTAACCTATCCAAGTCACTCTGCAGCCTCATAGCATCCTCCTCGCAGCTCACACTGCCACCCAACTTAGTGTCATCCGCAAATTTGGAGATACTACATTTAATCCCCTCGTCTAAATCATTAATGTACAGTGTAAACAGCTGGGGCCCCAGCACAGAACCTTGCGGTACCCCACTAGTCACTGCCTGCCATTCCGAAAAGTACCCATTTACTCCTACTCTTTGCTTCCTGTCTGACAACCAGTTCTCAATCCACGTCAGCACACTGCCCCCAATCCCATATGCTTTAACTTTGCACATTAATCTCTTGTGTGGGACCTTGTCGAAAGCCTTCTGAAAGTCCAAATATACCACATCAACTGGTTCTCTGTTGTCCACTTTACTGGAAACATCCTCAAAAAATGCCAGAAGATTTGTCAAGCATGATTTCCCTTTCACAAATCCATGCTGACTTGGACCTGTCATGTCACCATTTTCCAAATGCGCTGCTATGACATCCTTAATAATTGATTCCATCATTTTACCCACTACTGAGGTCTGGCTGACCGGTCTATAATTCCCTGTTTTCTCTCCCTCCTTTTTTAAAAAGTGGGGTTACATTGGCTACCCTCCACTCGATAGGAACTGATCCAGAGTCAATGGAATGTTGGAAAATGACTGTCAATGCATCCGCTATTTCCAAGGCCACCTCCTTAAGTACTCTGGGATGCAGTCCATTAGGCCCTGGGGATTTATCGGCCTTCAATCCCATCAATTTCCCCAACACAATTTCCCGATTAAGAAAGATTTCCCTCAGTTCCTCCTCCTTACTAGACCCTCTGACCTCTTTTGTATCCGGAAGGTTGTTTGTGTCCTCCTTAGTGAATACCGAACCAAAGTACTTGTTCAATTGGTCTGCCATTTCTTTGTTCCCCGTTATGACTTCCCCTGATTCTGACTGCAGGGGACCTACATTTGTCTTTACTAACCTTTTTCTCCTTACATACCTATAGAAACTTTTGCAATCCGCCTTAATGTTTCCTGCAAGCTTCTTCTCGTACTCCATTTTCCCTGCCCTAATCAAACCCTTTGTCCTCCTCTGCTGAGTTCTAAATTTCTCCCAGTCCCCGGGTTCGCTGCTATTTCTGGCCAATTTGTATGCCACTTCCTTGGCTTTAATAATATCCCTGATTTCCCTAGATAGCCACGGTTGAGCCACCTTCCCTTTTTTATTTTTACGCCAGACAGGAATGTACAATTGTTGTCGTTCATCCATGCGGTCTCTAAATGTCTGCCATTGCCCATCCACAGTCAACCCCTTAAGTATCATTCGCCAATCTATCCTATACAATTCACGCCTCATACCTTCAAATTTACCCTTCTTTAAGTTCTGGACCATGGTCTCTGAATTAACTGTTTCATTCTCCATCCTAATGCAGAATTCCACCATATTATGGTCACTCTTCCCCAAGGGGCCTCGCACAATGAGCTTGCTAATTAATCCTCTCTCATTACACAGCACCCAGTCTAAGATGGCCTCCCCCCTAGTTGGTTCCTCGACATATTGGTCTAGAAAACCATCTCTTATGCACTCCAGGAAATCCTCCTCCACCGTATTGCTTCCAGTTTGGCTAGCCCAATCTATGTGCATATTAAAGTCACCCATTATAACTGCTGCACCTTTATTGCATGCACCCCTGATTTCCTGTTTGATGCCCTCCCCAACATCACTACTACTGTTTGGAGGTCTGTACACAACTCCCACTAACGTTTTTTGCCCTTTGGTGTTCTGCAGCTCTACCCATATAGATTCCACATCATCCAAGCTAATGTCTTTCCTAACTATTGCATTAATCTCCTCTTGAACCAGCAATGCTACCCCACCTCCTTTTCCTTTTATTCTATCCTTCCTGAATGTTGAATACCCCTGGATGTTGAGTTCCCAGCCCTGATCATCCTGGAGCCACGTGTCCGTAATTCCAATCACATCATATTTGTTAACATCTATTTGCACAGTTAATTCATCCACCTTATTGCGGATACTCCTTGCATTAAGACACAAAGCCTTCAGGTTTGTTTTTTTAACACCCTTTGTCCTTTTAGAATTTTGCTGTACAGTGGTCCTTTTTGTTCTTTGCCTTGGGTTTCTCTGCCCTCCACTTTTCCTTATCTCCTTTCTGTCTTTTGCTTTTGCCTCCTTTTTGTCTCCCTCTGTCTCCCTGCATTGATTCCCATCCCCCTGCCATATTAGTTTAACTCCTCCCCAACAGCACTCGCAAACACTTCCCCTAGGACATTGGTTCCGGTCCTGCCCAGGTGCAGACCGTCTGGTTTGTACTGGTCCCACCTCCCCCAGAACCGGTTCCAATGCCCCAGGAATTTGAATCCCTCCCTGCTGCACCACTGCTCAAGCCACGTATTCATCTGCGCTATCCTGCGATTCCTACTCTGACTGGCACGTGGCACTGGTAGCAATCCCGAGATTACTACTTTTGAGGTCCTACTTTTTAATTTAGCTCCTAGCTCCTTAAATTCGTTTCGTAGGGCCTCATCCCTTTTTTTACCTATGTCGTTGGTACCAATGTGCACCACGACAACTGGCTGTTCTCCCTCCCTTTTCAGAATGTCCTGCACCCGCTCCGAGACATCCTTGACCCTTGCACCAGGGAGGCAACATACCATCCTGGAGTCTCGGTTGCGGCCGCAGAAACGCCTATCTATTCCCCTCACCATTGAATCCCCTATCACTATCGCTCTCCCACTCTTTTTCCTGCCCTCCTGTGCAGCAGAGCCACCCACGGTGCCATGAACTTGGCTGCTGCTGCCCTCCCCTGATGAGTCATCCCCCCCCAACAGTACTCAAAGCGGTGTATCTGTTTTGCAGGGGGATGACCACAGGGGACCTCTGCACTACCTTCCTTGCACTACTCTTCCTGCTGGTTTTCCATTCCCTATCTGGCTGTGGACCATTCTCCTGCAGTAAGACCAACTCGCTACACGTGCTACTCACGTCATTCTCAGCATCGTGGATGCTCCAGAGTGAATCCACCCTCAGCTCCAACTCCGCAACGCGGACCGTCAGGAACTCGAGGCGGATACACTTCCCGCACACGTAGTCGTCAGGGACACTGGAATTGGCAACACAATGTTAAAAGTTACTGACTAATATAAAAAAAAAAGAAAAACTACTCACCAATCACCAGCCAATCACTTACCCCTTCGGCTGTGACGTCACCTTTCTGTTTCTTTCTACTTCTTTTTTGCCTTCTCCCTGTAGCTGCACAAGTCACGCCTTTTGTAGGCCTCTGCTGATCCCCGGACTCACGCCTCAGCGACCACGAACTCCCGCTGCCTCTCGCGGCCCTTTGTAGGCCTCTGCTGATCCCCGGACTCGCGCCTCAGCGACCACGAACTCCCGCTGCCTCTCGCGGCCTTTTGTAGGCCTCTGCTGATCCCCGGACTCACGCCTCAGCGACCACCTGGGGGTAATATACTGACGTGGATAGAGAACTGGTTGGCAGACAGGAAGCACAGAGTCGGGATAAATGGGTCCTTTGCAGAATGGCAGGCAGTGACTAGTGGGGTGCCGCAGGGCTCAGTACTGGGACTCCAGCTATTTACAGTATAAATTAATGATTTGGATGAGGGAATTAAGTGTAATATCTCCAAGTTTGCAGATGATACTAAGCTGGGTGGCAGTGTGAGCTGTGAGGAGGACGCTAAAAGGCTGCAGGGTGACTTGGACAGGTTAGGTGAGTGGGCAAACACATGGCAGATGCAGTATAATGTGGATAAATGTGAGGTTATCCACTTTGGTGGCAAAAACACGAAGGCAGAATATTATCTGAATGGTGGCAGATTAGGAAAAGGGGAGGTGCAACGAGACCTGGATGTCATGGAACATCAGTTATTGAAAGTTGGCATGCAGGTACAGCAGGTGCTGAAGAAGGCAAATGGTATGTTGGCCTTCATAGCTAGGGGATTTGAGTATAGGAGCAGGGAGGTCTTACTGCAGTTGTACAGGGCCTTAGTGAGGCCTCACCTGGAATATTGTGTTCAGTTTTGGTCTTCGATTCTGAGGAAGGACGTTCTTGCTATTGAGGGAGTGCAGCGAAGATTAACCAGACTGATTCCCGGGATAGCTGGACTGACATATGAGGAGAGACTGGATTGACTGGGCTTGTATTCACTGGAATTTCGAAGGATGAGAGGGGATCTCATAGAAACATATAAAAATCTGATGGGACTGGACAGGTTAGATGAAGGAAGAATGTTCCCGATGTTGGGGAAGTCCAGGACCAGGGGACATAGTCTACGGATAAGGGGTAAGCCATTTAGGACTGAGATGAGGAGAAACTTCTTCACTCAGAGAGTTGTTAACCTGTGGCATTCCCTACCGCAGAGAGTTGTTGATGCCATTTCATTGGATATATTCAAGAGGGAGTTAGATATGGCCCTTATGGCTAAAGGGATCAAGGGGTATGGAGAGAAAGCAGGAAAGGGGTACTGAGGTGAATGATCAGCCATGATCTTATCGAATGGTGGTGCAGGCTCGAAGGGCCGAATGGCCTACTCCTGCACCTATTTTCTATGTTTCTAAGAAGTAATGGATGGCATCAAATTGAAAACAAAAGCATACAATGTTGCGAAGATTAGTGGAAGGCCAGAAGATTGGGAACTTTTTAGAAAAGAGCAAAAGACGACTAAAAAAGAAAAAAGGGAAAGGAGATAGATTGAGAGTAAACTAGCAAGAAATATAAAAAGAGACAGTAAGAGATTCTATAGGTATATAAAAAGGAAGAGAGTAGCTAAGTTGGTCCCTTAGAGGATGAGACTGGGTAATTAATAATGGAAAACGGAAGTGGCAGAGAATTTGAACAAATATTTTGTATCGGTCTTCACTGTAGAAGACACTAAAAGCATCCCAATAATGGAAAATCAAGGAGCTATGGGGAGGGGACAAGATGGACAAGTCCCCTGGACCTAATGGCCTGCATCCTATGGTATTAAAAGAAGTGGCTACAGAGTTGGCGGCTACATTGGTTGTAATCTGCCAAAAATCCCTGGATCCTGGATTTTGAATGGTAAACAGCAAATGTAATTCCCCTATTTAAGAAAGGAGGGAGACAGAAAGCAGGAAACTGTTAGCCGAACATCAGTCATTGGGAAAATGCTGGAGTCCATTATTGATGAAGTAGCAGCAGGACATTTAGAAGATCATGGTACAGTCAAGCAGAGTCAGCATGGTTTTATGAAAGGGAAATCATGCTTGACAAATTTATTGGTGTTCTTTGAGGATGTAATGAGCAGGGTGGATAAAGGGGAACCAGTAGGTGTCATGTATTTGGATTTCTAGAAGGCATTCGATAAGGTGCCACATAAAAGGTTACTGCACAAGATAAGAGCTCACGGAATTGGGAGTAATATATTGGCATGGATAGAGGATTGGCTAACTAACAGAAAACAGAATTGGGATAAATAGGTCATTTTTAGGTTGGCAAACTAACTAGTGGGGTGCCACAGGGATCAGTGCTGGGAACTCAACTATTTACAATCTATATTAATGACTTGGATGAAGGGACCGAGAGTAATGTAGTTTAATTTGCTGATGATACAAAGATAGGTGGAAAAGCAATTTGTGAGGAAGATGCAAAGAATTTACAAAGGGATATGGATAAGCTAAGTGACTGAGCAAAAATTTGGGAAATAGAGTATAATGTGGGAAAATGTGAGGTTATCCACTTTGGTATGAAAAATATAAAAGCAAATTATTTAAATGGGGAAAGATTAGAAAATGCTGCAGTACAGAGGGATCTGCGGGTCCTTGTACATGAAACACAAAAAGTTAGCATGCAGGTACAGCAAGTAATTAAGAAGGCAAATGGAATGTTGGCCTCTTTTGCAAGGGGGATGGATTACAAAAGTAGGGAAGACCTGCTACAACTGTACAGGGTGTTGGTGACACCACACCTGGAGTACTTTATACAGTTTTGGTCTCTGCATTGGAGGCAGTTCAGAGAAGATTCACGAGGTTGATTCGTGAGATGAGGGGGTTATGAAGAAAGGTTGAGCAGTTTAGGCCTATATTCATTGGAGTTTAGAAGAATGTGAGGTGATCTTATTGAGCACAGGTGAGCACAACAGTGGCAAATGGAATTCCATCCAGAGAAGTGTGAGGTAATACATTTGGGGAGGGCTAACAAGGAAAGGGAATACACATTAAATGGTAGGTCATTGAAAAGTGTAGAAGAACAAAGCAAGTGCATGTCCACAAATCCCTGAAGCTGGCAGGCCAGGTGGATAAGAAGGCATACGGAATGCTTGTTTTTATTAGCTGAGGCATAGAATACAAGAGGAGGGGTGATTATGCTTGAACTGTATAAAATACTAGTTAGGCCACAGTTCTGGTCACCGCATTACAGGAAGGATGTGATTGCACTGGAGAGAGTACAGAGGAGATTTACGAGGATGTTGCCAGGAGTGGAGAATCTTAGCTATGAGGACAGATTGGATAGGCTGGGTTTGTTTTCCTTGAAACAGAGGAGACTGAGGTGTATAAAATTATGAGGGGCCTAGATATAGTGAATAGAAAGGGCCTATTTCCGAGCAGAGGGGTCAACAACTAGGTGCATAAATTTAAAGTAATTGGTAGAAGGTTTAGAGGTGATTTGAGGGGAGATTTCTCCACCCAGACGGTGTTGGGGGTCTGGAGCTCACTGCCTGAAAGGGTGGCTGAGGCAGAAACCCTCACCACGTTTTTAAAAAGTACTTGGATGTGCACTTGAGGCGCTGTAACCTGCGGACCTAGAGCTGGGAAGTGGGATTAGGCTGGATAGCCTCCTGTTGGCTGGCATGAACATGGCCTCCTTCCGTGCTGTAAATTTCC
Organism: Pristiophorus japonicus; assembly: GCF_044704955.1. Lineage (NCBI taxonomy): Eukaryota > Metazoa > Chordata > Chondrichthyes > Pristiophoridae > Pristiophorus > Pristiophorus japonicus. The sequence goes on along the minus strand of NC_091985.1, from coordinate 201,344,699 downwards.
ATGATTCTATGATTGTCAATCTGGTGAGAAAATGATCAGAAAAATAGTCAAACTGCCCCAGGATCTCGTTGTTCAGCCGCCGAATCCATAGAGAGGGCGGCCCTGCCGCTTCAGAGCGTACACCATATCCATGGCTGTGACCATTTTGCGTTTGGTGTGTTCAGTATAGGTGACCACATCCCTGATCACATTCTCCAGGAAAACCTTCAGCACCCCGCGGGTCTCCTCGTAGATCAGGCCCGAGATCCACTTGACACCGCCACAGCGATCCAGGTGGCAGATGGCAGGTTTGGTGATATCCTGGATGTTATCACTGAGCACTTTACGGTGGCGTTTGGCTCCGCCTTTACCCAGTCCTTTGCCTCCTTTACCTCGGCCAGACATCATAATTCTTCACAGGAACATAAATTGAATGATAAACTCTCGCCATCCAGATGTGTTTATGAAGCCAGCCCGGACCTGGTTGAGGAAGGCGAGTGTGAGAGAGGCAAGGAGGAACCAGAATCAGAGTGACAGGTTGAGCAGAGACAGTGGCCTCTGAGCTTCCAGATCTGCCTCCAGACTTCACGCTCCAGCATTGAAATACTTGCCTGCTCCTTCCCGGCACCCTCTCCCCGCCCAATGTTTAACCCGACGGGAAGGGCCCTTGCGACCTCCCCTCCCCCAGCTCTGCCAGTGGCTGCTGTTTCCTCTGTGCTTGGCTGATGATCGTTGAACACATCAGGGAGCGGAGATATCCCGGGCCCGAGGAAGGGAGCAAACAGCAGCCTCCTTCCAGCAGCTCATCACATTGAGACTGTGTCCGTAAATGGGCTTTGTGTCGGGGTATCGGGGGCTGTTTGTAAGAGGCAGAGTGGAGCAGGAAGTAGTTTGGGAACATGGAGTGAGTGGGGGAAGGGAGCGGAGATATCCCAGGTTGTGTGTGTACAGTGTAAGGCAACAGAGAAAGTTAATCACCGCACTCTTTCAAGTCATTGCTGCTTTCTTTCACCAAATCAGTAGTAAATGTTCCTGATTCCCAATCTCACTGTGTCTGCTCTTCTTGGACATTGAACAGTGGAAACACAGCTTGACAGTGAGGATGTGAGGAGTGTCACAAAGTGCATCTATTGAAGGCACCAAGACAAGTGTGAAAGTGGACATTTCAAATTCGGTAATTTTGTTTCGGTGCGTTGAGTTCTCCAGAACCGTGTTGAAGGTGATCGAGAGATACATTGTCGCTCCCTGAGATACATTCTGTTGACTGCACAGGCCCTTAACTTGGTTCTAATAGACTGAGAACAATTGTGGTACAGCCCAGGTACCTGTAGTTACAATCCAGAAAGTGATTCAGAATTTTACAGGTAGACCTATGGGAGAGGAAGTTATAAATCTCGACTGTATCAATCGGGTGATCCCATTCATGAACCAGTGCCGGATTTGTATTGTGTCTGGATGCTGATAACTTTCTATAAAACCATGCTACATACCTGGTGTGGAAAATCTGAGTGCCGCTGTACTGCAGTGAGGTCCGTAACATAGAAACATAGAAAATAGGTGCAGGAGTAGGCCATACGGTCTTTCGAGCCTGCACCACCATTCAATATGATCAAGTCTGATCATGCAACTTCAGTACCCCATTTCTGCTTTCTCTCCGTACCCCTTGATCCCTTTAGCCGTAAGGGCCACATCTAACTCCCTTTTGAATATATCTAACGAACTGGCCTCAACAACTTTCTGTGGTATAGAATTCCACAGGTTCACAATTCTGAGTGAAGAAGTTCTCCTCTTCTCGGTCCTAAATGCCTTACCCCTTATCCTGAGACTGTGACCCCTGGTTCTGCACTTCCCCAACATCAGAAACATTCTTCCTGCATCTAATCTGTCCAATCCTGTCAGAATTTTATATGTTTCTTTGAGATCCCCTCTCATTCTTCTAAATTCCAGTGAATACCTAGTCGGTCCAGCCTTTCTTCATATGTCAGTTCTGCCATCCCGGGAATCAGTTTGGTGAACCTTCGCTGCACTCCCTCAATAGCAAGAATGTCCTTCCTCAAGTTAGGATACTAAAACTGTACACAATACACCAGGTGTGGCCTCACCAAGGCCCTGTACAACTGTAGTAACATGTCCCTGCCCCTGTACTCAAATCCCCTCGCTATGAAGGCCAACATGCCATTTGCTTTCTTAACCACCTGCTGTACCTGCATGCCAACCTTCAATGACTGATGTACCATGACACCCAGGTCTCGTTGCACCTCCCCTTTTCCTAATCTGTCACCATTCAGATAATAGTCTGTCTCTCTGTTTTTACCACCAAAGTGGATAACCTCACATTTATCCACATTATACTTCATCTGCCATGCATTTGCCCACTCATCTAACCTATCCAAGTCACTCTGCAGCCTCATAGCATCTTCCTCGCAGCTCACACTGCCACCCAACTTAGTGTCATCCGCAAATTTGGAGATACTACATTTAATCCCCTCGTCTAAATCATTAATGTACAGTGTAAACAGCTGGGGCCCCAGCACAGTACCCCACTAGTCACTGCCTGCCATTCCGAAAAGTACCCATTTACTCCTACTCTTTGCTTCCTGTCTGCCAATCAGTTCTCATTCCATGTCAGCATACTACCCCCAATCCCATGTGCTTTAACTTTGCACATTAATCTCTTGTGTGGGACCTTGTCGAAAGCCTTCTGAAAGTCCAAATACACCACATCAACTGGTTCTCCCTTGTCCACTCTACTGGAAACATCCTCAAAAAATGCCAGAAGATTTGTCAAGCATGATTTCCCTTTCATAAATCCATGTTGACTTGGGCCTATCATGTCACCTCTTTCCAAATGCGCTGCTATGACATCCTTAATAATTGATTCCATCATTTTACCCACTACCGATGTCAGGCTGACCGGTCTATAAATCTCTGTTTTCTCTCTCCCTCCTTTTTTAAAAAGTGGGGTTACATTGGCTACCCTCCACTCCATCGGAACTGATCCAGACTCGATGGAATGCTGGAAAATGACAGTCAATGCATCCGCTATTTCCAAGGCCACCTCCTTAAGTACTCTGGGATGCAGACCATGAGGCCCTGGGGATTTATCGACCTTCAATCCCATCAATTTCCCCAACCAAATTTCCTGACTAATAAGGATTTCCCTCAGTTCCTGCTTCTTACTGGACCCTCTGACCCCTTTTATATCCGGAAGGTTGTTTGTGTCCTCCTTAGTGAATACCAAACCAAAGTACTTGTTCAATTGGTCTGCCATTTCTCTGTTCCCCGTTATGACTTCCCCTGATTCTGACTGCAGGGGACCTACGTTTGTCTTTACTAACCTTTTTCTCTTTACATATCTATTGAAGCTTTTGCAGTCCGTTTTAATGTTCCCTGCAAGCTTCTTCTCGTACTCTTTTTTTTTTCCCTGCCCTAATCAAACCCTTTGTCCTCCTCTGCTGAGTTCTAAATTTCTCCCAGTCCCCGGGTTCATTGCTATTTCTGGCCAATTTCCCTGATTTCCCTTGATAGCCACGGTTGAGCCACCTTCCCTTTTTTATTTTTACGCCAGACAAATACATTGTTGTAGTTCATCCATGCGGTCTCTAAATGTCTGCCATTGCCCATCCACTGTCAACCCCTTAAGTATCATTCGCCAATCTATCCTACACAATTCACGCCTCATACCTTCAAAATTACCCTGCTTTAAGTTCTGGACCATGGTCTCTGAATTAACTGTTTCATTCTCCATCCTAATGTAGATTTCCACCGTATTATGGTCACTCTTCCCCAAGGGTCCTCGCACAACGAGATTGCTAATTAATCCTCTCTCGTTGCACAACACCCAGTCTAAGATGGCCTCCCCCCGAGTTGGTTCCTCGACATATTGGTATAGAAAACCAACCCTTATGCACTCCAGGAAATCTTCCTCCATCGTATTGCTTCCAGTTTGGTTAGCCCAATCTATATGCATATTAAATTCACCCATAATAACTGCTGCACCTTTATTGCATGCACCCCTAATTTCCTGTTTGATGCCCTCCCCAAGGTGTGGCCTCACCAAGGCCCTGTACAACTGCAGTAAGACCTCCCTGCTCCTATACTCAAATCCTCTCGCTATGAAGGCAAACATGCCATTTGCCTTCATCAGCGCCTGCTGTACCTGCATGCCAACTTTCAATGACTGATGCACCATGACACTCAGGTCTCGTTGCATCTCCCCTTTTCCTAATCTGTCACCATTCAAATAATATTCTGCCTTCCTGTTTTTGCCACCAAAGTGGATAACTTCACATCTTTCTACATTATACTGCATTTGCCATGCATTTGTCCACTCACCTAACTTGTCCAAGTCACCCTGCAGCCTCTTAGCTTCCTCCTCACAGCTCACACTGCCACCAGCTTAGTGTCATCTGGAAACTTGGAGATATTACATTCAATTCCTTTGTCCAAATCATTAATGTATATTGTAAATAGCTGGGGTCCCAGCACTGTCACTGCCTGCCATTCTGAAAAGGACCCGTTCATTCCTACTCTTTGCTTCCTGTCTGCAAACCAGTTCTCTATCATGTCAATATATTAGCCCCAATACGATGTGCTTTAATTTTGCACACTAATCTCTTGTATGGGACCTTGTCAAAAGCCTTTTGAAAGTCCAAATATAACGTATCCACTGGTTCTCCCTTGTCCACTCTACTAGTTACATTCTCAAAAAATTCGAGAAGATTTGTCAAGCATGATTTCCCTTTCATAAATCCATGCTGTCTTGGACCGATCCTGTCACTGCTTTCCAAATGCGCTGCTATTACGTCTTTAACAATTGATTCCAACATTTTCCCCACTACCGATGTCAGGCTAACCGGTCTATAATTCCGTGTTTTCTCTCCCTCCTTTTTTAAAAATTGGGGTTACATTAGCTACCCTCCAATCCATAGGAACTGATTGAGAGTCTATAGAATGTTGGAAAATGACCACCAATGTATCCACTATTTCTAGGGCCACTTCCTTCAGTACTCTGGGATGCAGAATGTCAGGCCCTGGTGATTTATCTGCCTTTAATCCCATCAATTTCCCTAACACAATTTCCTGACTAATAAGGATTTACTTCAGTTCCTCTTTCTTGCTGGACCCTCAGCCCCTAGTATTTCCAAAAGGTTATTTGTGTCTTCCTTAGTGAAGACAGAACCAATGTATTTGTTCAATTGTTCTGCCATTTCTTTGTTCCCCATTATAAATTCACCTGATTCTGACTGCAAGGGACTTACATTTGTCTTCATTAATCTTTTTCCCTTCACATATCTATATAGGCTTTTTCAGTCACTTTTTATGTTCCCAGCAAGCTTACTCTCATACTCTATTTTACCCCTCCTAATTAAACCCTTTGTCCTCCTCTGCTGAATTCTAAATTTTTCCCAGTCCTCAGGTTTGCTGCTTTTTCTGGCCAACTTATATGCCTCTTCCTTGGTTTTAAAACTATCCCTAATTTCCCTTGTTAGCCACGGTTGAGCCACCTTCCCCGTTTTATCTTTACGCTAGACAAGGATGTACAATTGTTGAAGGTCATCCATGCGATCTTTAAGTGTCTGCCATTGCCTATCCACCGTCAACCCTTTAAGTATCCTAGCCAATTCACGTCTCATACCATCGAAGTTACCTTTCTTTAAGTTTAGGACCCTAGTCTCTGAGTTAACTGTGACAAGGACACTGTTTGTATCATGGTTTCCTCTCTCCAGATACTTTACTTTATTATAAACATTTCCATTCATTACAACTTTATTTTATATTCTCTGCCTCAGTTGTCCATATCATAACTAATATTTTTCTGGTATTATTATTCTCAAAGCAAAATAGTTCATTGAGCCAGTATAAATCTGATATTTCCTTCACCTAGAATACAGGGGAAAGTGCAAGCAGCTCCTTCTCACAGTGAGTGCATTATCACTCACAGAGCGCAGAGACACAGAACCGGCCTCAATCCTATTATCACAGGCAGCAGAAGCTGTCACTCCAACAGTGGTCCGAAGTGGCTGAGTTACATTGTGAATCTTACGGCCACTGGAGCGGTAGGATCCAATGCTGTTTCACCATTGAAACAGATCAGATTCATATACGAGATACTGAAATATACAGAATAAAACCCACACTTGCACACCAGAAACTGATAGGTACAGATTAAAACCCACACTCACAGACCAGAAACTGTCAGGTACAGATTAAACCACACACTTTTTAGCAGAAACTGATGGTTACATATTAAACCCACACTCATATACCAGACACTGACAGCTATGGGATAAAACCAACACTCCAATACCAGAAACTGACAGGTACAGATTAATCCCACATTTATTTTTACCAGAAACTGACAGATACAGAATAAAACCCACACTCATACAGAAATGACAGGTACAGATTAAACCCACACTCGTAAACCAGAAACTGACAGGTACAGATTAAACACACACTCATTTACCAAAAACTGACAGGCACAATTTAAACACACACTCATATACCAGAAACTGACAGGTACAGAATATCATGCACACTCACATGCCAGAAACTGCCAGGTACAGATTAAACCTCACGCTCATATCAGAAACTGACAGGTACAGATTAATCAGCACACTCATATATCAGAAACTGACAGGTATCGAATAAAATACACATACATATTCCAGAAACTGACAGGTCCAAATTAAAACACACTCACATACCAGAAACTGACAGGTATAGGTTAAACACACACTCACATCCCAGAGATGGGCAGGTAATAAAATACACACTCATATACCAGAAACTGACAGGTGCAGAATAAAATCCACACTCGCATACCAGAAACTGGTAGGTACAGATTAAACCCCACACTCGCATACCAGAGATTGAAATGTATAGAATAAAATGCACACTCACATATCATAAACTGACAGTTACAGAAAAAAAGAACACACTCACATACCAGAGACTGACAGGTACAGAATAAAATACACATTAATATATCAGAAACTGACAGGTACAGAATAAACACGCACTCATATATCAGAAACTGACGGGTACAGAATAGTAACCCACACTCATATAGCAGATACTGACAGGTACAGATTACACCCTACACTCATATACCAGAAACTGACAGGTACAGATTAAAATACCCACTCGCATATTAGAATCTGATATGTACAGATTACACCCCACATTCACATACCAGACACTGACCGGTACAGGATAAAACCTACACTCACACATCAGATACCGACAGGTACAGATTAAACCCACACACATATGGCAGAAACCGACAGTTGCAGAATAGAAACCCACACTCACATAGCAGAAACTGACAGTTCCAGATTAACCCCACAGTCATACATCAGAAATTGACAGGTACAGAATAAAATACACAGTCATATAACAGAAACTGACAGTTACAGAATAAAGCCCACAGTCATATACCAGAAATTGACAGGTACAGATTAAAGACCACACTCATATCAGAAACTGATACGTATAGATTAAACCTCACATTCACGTACCAAAAACTGACAGTTAGATATTAAACCCACATTCATATAGCAGAACCAAGAGGAACAGAATAAAATCCACACTCACAAAGCAGCTGACAGGTGCAGATTAACCCCACAGCCATACCAGAGACTAACAGGTACAGAATATTTATTCATAGGCAGTCCCTCGGAATCGAAGAAGACTTGCTTCCACTCTAAAAATGTGTCCTTAGGTGACTGAACAATACAATACGAGAACCACAGTCCCTGTCATGGGTGGGACAGATAGTCATTGTGGGAAAGGATGGATGGGACTGGTTTGCCGCATGCTCTTTCCGCTGCAAGCACTTGATTTCTGCATGCTCTCGGCGATGAGACTCGAGGTGCTCCACTTAGGGCCATCTTTGGCCAAGGACTCCCAGGTGTCAGTGGGGATGTTGCACTTTATCAGGGAGGCTTTGAGGGTGTCCTTGTAACGTTCCCTTTGCCCACCTTTGGCTCGTTTGCCATGAAGATGTTCTGAGTAGAGCGCTTGCTTTGGGAATCTTGTGTCTGGCATGCGAACAATGTGGCCTGCTCAGAGGAGCTGATAAAGTGTGGTCAGTGCTTCAATGCTGGGGATATTGGCCCGGTCAAGGACATTAACGTTGGTGAGTCTGTCCTCCCAGGGAACCTGCAGGATCTTGTGGAGACATAGTTGGTGATATTTCTCCAGCGACTTGAGGTGTCTACTGTACATGGTCCATGTCTCTGAGCCATACAGGAGGGCGGGTATTACTACAGCCCTGTAGACCATGAGCTTTGTGGCAGATTTGAGGGCCTGGTCTTTGAACACTCTTCTTCAGACGGCCAAAGGCTGCACGGGTGCACTGGAGGCGGTGTTGAATCTCATCGTCAATGTCTGCTCTTGTTGATATGAGGCTTCCGAGGTATGGGAAATGGTCCATGTTGTCCAGGGTCGTGCCGTGGATCTTGATGACTGAGGGGCAGTGCTGTGCGGTGGGGACAGGTTGGTGGAGGACCTTTTGTCTTACGGATGTTTAGTGTAAGGCCCATGCTTTCGTACTCCTCAGTGAATACGTCGACTATGTCCTGGAGTTCGGCCTCTGTATGTATGCAGATGCAGGCGTTGTCTGCGTACTGTAGCTTGATGACAGAGGTTGAGGTGATCTTAGATTCGCATGACAGACACAGAATTCCACAGATTCACAACCCTCTGGGAGAAGGAATTTCTTCTCCCAGAGGGTTGTGAATCTGTGGAATTCTCTGCCCAAGGAAGCAGTTGAGGCTGGCTCATTGAATGTATTCAAATCACAGATCGATAGATTTTTAAACAATAAGGGAATTAAGAGTTACGGGGAGCGGGTGGGTAAGTGGAGCTGAGTCCACGGCCAGATCAGCCATGATCTTGCTGAATGGCGGAGCAGGCTCGAGGGGCTAGATGGCCTACTCCTGTTCCTAATTCTTATGTTCTTATGTTGGACCTGGCCTGGAGTCGACGAAGGTTGAACAGGTTCCCACTGGTTCTGTAGTTTAGTTCCACTCTAGTGGTAAGCTTGTTGACTGAGGTGGAGCATGGCAGCGAGAAAGATTGAGAAGAGGGTTGGGCTGAAGTCGCAGCCCTGTTTGACCCCAGTTTGGACATGGATTGGCTCTGTGATGGATCCGTTGGCAAGGATCACGGCCTGCATCTCGTCGTGGGGCAGACGGAGGATGGTGACTAACTTTTGGGGGCATCCGAAACAAAGGAGGACGCTCCATCGACCCTCGTAGTTGATAGTGTCAAAGGCCTTTGTAAGGTCGAAGAAGGCCATGTACAAGGTACAGAATAAATACCACACTCACATACTAGAGAGTGACAGGTACCGATTAAAACTCACAATAACATAACTGAAACGGAGAGGTACAGAATAACCCCCACAATCATATACCAGTAACTGACGGGTACAGATTAAACGCCACACTCATATACCAGAGATAGACAGGTACAGAATAAAATACACACTCACATACCAGAATCTGACACCATCAGTTCCCGGGAGATCCAGACCGCCGTGCGCTTGCTGCTGCTCAGGGAGCTGGCCAAGCACGCCGTGTCGGAAGGGACAAAGGCGGTGACCAAGTACACCAGCTCCAAGTCAAACTCCACGCTGTCCTGACAGAACAAACCCCAAAATACAACGGCTCTTTTAAAAGCCACCCACAACCTCTCTGAAAGAGCTGCACAAGCGCATCACCCTTTAGACTCAATTTACTGTAATTATTTCCTGAACATGTGTGTTTGAGAACCTTTGCAGTTCCAGCTGTGGATTTAGTTTTGATTTCTCATAAGCAGCTTCATAGTCCGGTTCGACGTTAGGCCGCTGTTGATATTCAAGCTACAAACTCGGTTCCTTGTCGCTCGTTCCCATTTACAGCGCCTGTCGAGGAATTAGGAGCTTGTTTAGGGGATGAGACTCACATTTCAGTCACCTCATTCTCTCACAAGCCCTTTTCGAGTTTATTTTTCAATTCCTGTTGCGGGTCAATCCGTTTATTAACCCGGGACTCCCCGCAGTGTAAAAACCGAGAATGGGAGTTCGTACAGAGACCAGAACGGGAGCAGTGTGAACACTCTGTCCCTCTTCCCTTTTCACAGAAGGACTTCCAGTTCTGGTCTCACTTCCCCCTGTGCGGAGGATCGATCCATGATCTGTGATTCCCAACTTTTACACAGTTTGAGCTGGAATGTGTCCCGTTACAGAGTCAGTGGGGATTGATTGCCGTCCACTACAGTCAGATTGACAGTGAACGCGAATTTAATCCTGATTGGAACAGCCTGGAATTTGTAAGGGAAATATGGAATAAAATAAAAGGAGGTAAAACCTGTTTGTAAACCTTTGGCTAATGGGGAATTTATTAACATAATCCGCACTTTAAAAAATTATTGGCGGTGTTTTTTAAATTAAAAATCGTTTGAGATCTGACTGTTGACAGGAATTTCTGCCCTCGTTTCATTGGTGGTCTCAACAGACAATGGGTAAGGCGAGAGATTAACATTCAGTGGCGATTTGAGTAAAGAATCACCATGACTGGATGAGGAGGCAAAGGACTGGGTAAAGGCATAGTCAAGCGAATCTCGGGCCTGATCTACGAGAAGACCTGCGGGATACTGAAGGTTTTCCTGGAGAATGTGATTCGGGATGCGGTCACCTGCACTGAGCACGCCAAGCACAAGATGGTCACTGCCATGGATGTGGTCTACGCTCTGAAACAGCAGGGCCGCACTCTCTATGGGTTCGGCGGCTGAACAACGCGACCTTTCCCCCAAGCACAACACAAAGGCTCTTCTCAGAGCCACCCACCGCCTCACAGAGAGAGCAGTGACCCGGGGAACGGGGGCGAGATAGTTGATTTACATTTTGTTCTGCATAAGATATGTCTTTTGCCAAGATCTATATTGTGGTGTTAAGTGTTTTAAATCAGCATATACCGATGGACAGAACGTCCTTTTAGTTTTCGAATCATAGACATTTACAGGGCATTCCAGATGAAGGTAATACTGAAACAACTAATGTAGTTAGAACATAAGAACATAAGAACATAAAAACATAAGAACTAGGAGCAGGAGTGGGCCATACGGCCCCTCGAGCCTGCTCCGCCATTTAATACGATCATGGATTCAGGTCGACTTCCCTGCCCCATAAACCCTTATTCCCTTATCGTTTAAGAAACGGTCTGTTTCTGTCTTAAATTTATTCAATGTTCCAGCTTCCACAGCTCTCTGAGGCAGCGAATTCCACAGATTCACAACCCTCAGAGAAGAAATTTCTCCTCATCTTAGTTTTAAATGGGCGGCCTCTTATTCTAAGATTAAGCCCTCTAGTTCTAGTCTCCCCTAGCAGTGGGAACATCCTCTCTGCGTTCACCTTGTCAAGCCCCCTTATAATCTTATATGTTTCGATAAGATCACCTCTCAATCTTCTGAATTCCAATGAGTCGAGGCCCAACCTACTCAACCTTTCCTCATAAGTCAACTCCCTCATTCCGGAATCAACCTTGTGAACCTTCTCTGAACTGCCTCCAAAGCAAGTATATCCTTTTGTAAATATGGAAACCAAAACTGCATGCAGTATTCCAGGTGTGGCCTCACCAATACCCTGTACAACTGTAGCAAGACTTCCCTGCTTTTATACTCCATTGCATTTGCAATAAAAGCCAAGATTCCATTGGCCTTCCTGATCACTTGCTGTACCTGCATACTGACCTTTTGTGTTTCATGCACAAGTACCCCCAGGTCCTGCTGTACTGCAGCACTTTGCAATCTTTCGCCATTGAAATAATAACTTGCTCTTTGATTTTTTTCTGCCAAAGTGCATGACCTCACACTTTCCAATATTATACTACATCTGCCAAATTCTTGCTCACTCACTTAGCCTGTCTATGTCCTTTTGCAGAATGTTTGTGTCCTCACACATTGCTTTTCCTCCCATCTATGTATCGTCAGCAAACTTGGCTGTGTTACACTCGGTCCCTTCTTCCAAGTCGTTAATATAGATCATAAATAGTTGGGGTCCCAGCACTGATCCCTGTGGCATCCCATTGGGTACTGATTGCCAACGTGAGAATGAACCATTTATCCCGACTCTCTGGTTTCTGTTCGTTAGCCAATCCTTTATCCATGCTAATATATTACCCCCAACCCCATGAACTTTTATCTTGTGCAGTAAGTAACCTTTTATGTGGCACCTTGTCAAATGCCTTCTGGAAGTCCAAATACACCACATCCACTGCTTCCCGTTTATCCACACAGTTCGTTACATCCTCAAAGAATTCCAGCAAATATGTCAAACATGACTTCCCCTTCATAAATTCGTGCTGTTACATCCATGTTACAGCAGTGGCAGATAAGAAAGGTGTTGAATTAAACGATGGGAGGAAGGCAGCATCAGGGCGGAAAGACAGTGAGGGCCCCTTGCCCTCATAGAAGGACTCCCAAGTCCTGATCAGAAGTGACCCTCAGGCAATCTCGGTTACAAACCGGTCAATGTCTCGAACATGTAAACATCTAGATCGACAAACACAGCAGCGAGTTTGCTGTTCAGATATATATATAGGAAAAAACGTGAAGCTCATAAGTCCGGCCGTCATTAACCATTTTTACCTGAGAGCAGAACAGAAACATAAAGAACAGAGTATAAATCGGGAGGGGATGCAATTGATGACCTCATTCAAGAATTTGAGATTGTGGCGAGCAATAAATCTGATTGGATGTTTATAGAGATCAATCAGAGAGATACAGAACAATGGAAATTGACAATGCAGCCAATGAACCAATCACATTCATTGCCTTCATTAATCCGTCATTAGCATAGGGCTGTGGGCGGAGTGTGGGGCTGCCTATATAATGCTAGCCTGGACGCAAAATTTGCTTCATAATCTGTGCCTGAGTAAACAAGACGATGCCTGAGGAAAAGAAACCAGCTTCGAAAAAGGGTGCCAAGAAAGTTATCAAGAAAACACCACCGAAGGGCGGCAAGAAGCGCCGAAAGTCGAGGAAGGAGAGTTACTCCATCTACATCTACAAAGTGATGAAGCAGGTTCACCCCGACACCGGCATCTCCTCCAAGGCCATGGGCATCATGAACTCGTTTGTGAACGATATTTTCGAGCGCATTGCGGGTGAGGCTTCCCGCCTGGCCCATTACAACAAGCGCTGCACCATCAGCTCTCGGGAGATCCAGACCGCCGTGCGCCTGCTGCTGCCCGGGGAGCTGGCCAAGCACGCCGTGTCGGAAGGGACAAAGGCGGTGACCAAGTACACCAGCTCCAAGTAAAACTCCACGCTGTCCTGACAGAACAAACCCCAAACACAACGGCTCTTTTAAGAGCCACCCACAACGTCTCTGAAAGAGCTGCACAAACACATCACCCTTTAAACTCAATTTACTGTAGTTATTTCCTGAGCAAGTGTGTTTGACAACATTTAAAGTTCCAGCTGTAGATTTAGATTTGAATTCTCAGATAAGCGGTTTTACTGTCCGGTTCAACTTTAACTTCGCTGATGAATTTCCCTCCCAGTAAACTGCACACACTGTCCGTGGTCGCTTGCCAATGAATTATGATCTTATTTTAGGAGGTGAAACTCAGACTTTAGTCCCCTCATTCTCTCTCAAGCCCTTTTAAAAGGAAAAAAAAAATCTCGTTCGGCTCAACCCGCTTATTAATCCGAGACTCCGAGTGCAACAGCCCAGACTGGGAGTTCTTACAGAGACCAGAACAGGGAGTTTGAACCCTGTGTCCCTCTTCTCTTTTCACAGAAGAACTCTCAGTTCTGGTCTCACTCCCGCCTGTGCGGAGGATCGATCCATGATCTGTGATTCCCAAATTGTACAAGAATGTGTCCCGTTACAGAACGTTTGAAACTGGGCACGAATTTCATCTTAATTGTAATATCCTGGAATTTGGAAGCAATATGGAATACGACAAAAGGAAATAAAAAAGTGTTTGGAAATCTTTGGCTAATGGTGAATTTATTAACATAATCCGCATTGTAAAAATTATTGGCGGGGTTTTTGAAATTGAAGATTCGTTGGAAGTCGAACAGTAATTTTCGCCCTCTTTTCATTGGCGGGCTAAACAGATGGTGATTGGTCAGCGGAAAAGACCAATGAAATCCACTTCAGGGCGACCAATCACAAGTTCGCTCCCTGCATCCCTCCATAAGGTATAAGAAGGACAGATATGGGAGGAGTTTCTCATTTTTTGTCTGAACTTGTGGAAATGTCTGGAAGAGGAAAAACCGGCGGTAAAGCTCGCGCCAAGGCCAAGTCTCGTTCCTCCCGGGCCGGACTGCAGTTCCCTGTGGGCCGTGTTCACAGGCTCCTGCGAAAGGGGAACTACGCTCAGCGTGTGGGTGCCGGAGCCCCGGTCTACATGGCTGCTGTGCTCGAGTATCTGACCGCTGAAATCCTGGAGCTGGCCGGCAATGCGGCCCGCGACAACAAAAAGACCCGCATCATCCCCAGACACCTGCAGCTGGCCATCCGCAACGACGAGGAGCTCAACAAGCTGCTGGGAAAGGTGACCATCGCTCAGGGTGGAGTGCTGCCGAATATCCAGGCCGTGCTGCTGCCAAAGAAAACCACCACTTCGTCCAAGACCAAGTAAAGCGGACAAGATTTAATCTAATAACCCAAAGGCTCTTTTCAGAGCCACCCACAGTATCTGTGAAAGGGCTGCTTACTGTCTTAATGGAGTCAGAGCCCTTTAATTCATGTACCTATAGATTGGGCTGTTTTAGACCTGTAAACATAGAAAATAGGTGCAGTAGTAGGCCATTCGAGCCTGCACCACCATTCAATAAGATCATGGCTGATCTTTCACCTCAGTACCCCTTTCCTGCTTTCTCTCCATACCCCTTGATCACTTTAGTTATAAGGGCCGCATCTAACTCCCTCTTGAATATATCTAACGAACTGGCATCAACAACTCTGCGGTAGGGAATTCCACAGGTTAACAACTCAGTGAATAAGTTTCTCCTCATCTCAGTCCTAAATGGCTTACCCCTTATCCGTATGGGGGAGTTTTCAGTTCCCAGTCTTTGCATTACGGTTCTCTGCTCACAGATACACTCTTCCAGTTAACAGCGAATAATTGAACTACAGTTGTCACTCAACAATTGTATAAATACCGCCACCGGTTCCTTAAATATTCTTTAGTCTATCTGAAAACTAGAGAGTCGGCGGTGATGAATTAATGTAGTAATAAAAGGGCCTAGTTTAATTTTGGTCTGGTTTGAGATAGTTTGAATGCTGCTTCTGTTCTCGGGAGCTCCGGCCGTTCCCGGGCTGTGTATTTCTCTGCTAAGCCAGTCAGTTTAGACCGCACTGGAGCAGCGAGCGATGTGCACACACAGGACCTGGGTCAATTGGAGTGCTTCCCAGATCTGCCTGTCCCCATTCTCCGGCAACACCGAATGGGGAAATCTGTGTTCTGCCCCGGGGAACTCGAGGTCAGAGCGACGCAAAGCCGATATCAGTTTCTGAAAATATTAAAGGGCTCATTAGTTAATCGTCAATAACTCCGATGTGAACGGAGTTGGTATCTGAACACACGATCAGTAATCAGTCCCACATCCTCTGCCCATCCCTACAATGGGTTAATGAACAACACGAAGCTCTGGTTATAGGAGATCGCAGCTCTTTCCTTTGTTGATTTGGTGGCTCTGAAAAGAGCCGTTGTTTTACTTGGTACTGAAGCTCCGAGCCGAGGAAGGGGGAGTCTAGGCGCGCTCCCCGCGGATGCGGCGGGCGAGCTGGATGTCTTTGGGCATGATGGTAACTCGCTTGGCATGAATGGCGCACAGGTTGGTGTCCTCAAAGAGCCCCACCAGGTAAGCCTCGCTGGCCTCCTGCAGGGCCATGACGGCCGAGCTCTGGAAGCGCAGGTCGGTCTTAAAGTCCTGAGCGATCTCCCGCACCAGGCGTTGGAAGGGCAGTTTGCGGATCAGCAACTCGGTGGATTTCTGGTAGCGGCGGATCTCCCTCAGAGCCACGGTGCCGGGTCTGTAGCGATGAGGCTTCTTCACTCCGCCCGTGGCGGGAGCGCTCTTCCGGGCCGCTTTGGTCGCCAGCTGTTTGCGAGGAGCTTTCCCTCCGGTGGATTTGCGCGCTGTCTGCTTGGTCCTAGCCATTTTCTGAACGGATCTCAACACAAAAAAAATCTGAGACAAACGGACTGCTAATGCAGAGCCTCCTCTGGGGCCTCCTTTTAAAGTGTGCGAGGGTCCGCCCCTGGGCTGTGATTGGCTGCAGCCCGACCGCCAATCAAGTTTGAACCAAGCACCGAGTGAAATGAAGGGCGGAGATTACTAGGCCTTGATTGGCTGAACTGAAACTGACAGATGGTCAATTTCAAAAAGCCCGCCAATTTCACAGTATCAACCAACAGAGATTAAATAAACTCTAATGTCCCGCCAGCAATTTAAGAATCCCGCTCTTTATAACGGCGATTGTGCCCCATTATAAATCACCAAGCCCATTCTCTGTAACATTCCGGTTTGAATTATGTTCTATTCCCTGATCGGTCTGTACCGGGCGGGAATAAATCCCCGGTCACTGCTTCCTGTAAACATAAAGTCCCGCATCGATCCCGCCCCATTTAACCGATTCTCACAGAAACCTCAAATGACAGGAATTATCTGTGAGGGGAGACTGTAATGTCTGGGTAAAGGGGACTGTGTATCCCACCCAGTAATTGTGACTGTCAGCCTGAGTTTCTGATCTCTCACATTTACAATACTTGTAAAATATTTAATAATTCCCATATTCCTACAGCGACTACACTCCAAAAGTACTTGATTGGTCTTAAGAGGCGTTCGGTGGTCGTGAAAGGCGCTATATAAATCCAAATATTTATTTCCATTAATTAAACAGCCGAAACCATTTCCCAACCAAACTGTCCACGCTCCCATCCCCAGGTCGCTGCTCTCTCTGTGAGGCGGTGGGTGGCTCTTAGAAGAGCCTTTGTCTTGTGTTTGGGGGGGAAAGGGTCGATTATTCAGCCGCCGAATCCGTAGAGAGTGCGGCCCTGCCGCTTCAGAGCGTACACCACATCCATGGCAGTGACCGTCTTGCGCTTGGCGTGCTCAGTGTAGGTGACTGCATCTCTGATCACATTCTCCAGGAAAACCTTCAGCACCCCGCGGGTCTCCTCGTAGATCAAGCCCGAGATCCGCTTGACACCGCCACGGCGAGCCAGGCGGCGGATAGCTGGTTTGGTGATGCCCTGGATGTTATCACGGAGCACTTTACGGTGCCGCTTGGCTCCGCCTTTACCCAGTCCTTTGCCGCCTTTACCTCGACCAGACATGATGACGGTTACTCACTGAAACAGCCGCTGAATGAGAACGAGCTCCTCCCGGCTCCTTTTTATAGAGCCGGAGCCGACCTGACTGAGAAAGTGCAGAGTGAGAGAGGCGGGAAGGGGAGGAGACAGAGTCAAGATTGACAGACAGAACAGAGAGCGGCCTCTGGTCTTCCAGCTCCGCCACCAGATTTCTGCAGCCGCCAATTTCAAACCGTTTTCCCACAATAGAACCGAAACACAGCGCTCCGCACAAACCCTTACAGACTCGGAATTCATCTTCAAGGCTTCCATGAACCAGAAGCTTTTAAATAAAGTCCCGTTACAATTAACAATCGCGAATATTCCCGCCTATATACAGCCCCTTCCCTGTCAATCTCAGACCTTGTTCCATCTCCCCACACTTCCTCTCACAGACGGGTTCAGCAGTTTACAAACACCTTATTCCAGCTGATTTGGAGAATGTGGTGCTTGGGGTTTGAGTTGTGAGGCGGGGTATCTCCGCCAGTATCACCGTCTCACAGACTCTCCCCCTGAATCTGTGAAATGACAATGACCAGGAACTGAGACTGGAGCCGAACACATCCCCAGTTAGTGAGGCCCGGGCCGGACATCCCATTCTTTGTGTGTTTTATTACAGACACTGGGGGAGGGGTGAGTGCAGCCAATGTCAGCGAGTCACCAGGGATCCTGGCTTCATGTTCAATGATTTCTGTCTGAAATCTGAGCCCGGCCCCGGGACAGAGATCATTTGATTCGGGGATCAGCTCTTTTCTGAGAGGCGTGGGTGGCTCTGAGAAGAGCCTTTGGGTTCAGATGTTTACAAGTTTCACTTTTTATTTACTTTTTGGGTTTTGCTGATAAGGCCTTGGCCCTCGGTTTTTCCACCTTTTTGTACGCCTTTACCTTTGCGCCTGAGGCCTTCTCGGGGCTCTTAGGCTTCGCCGCCGCATTCTTCCCAGCCGCCGCTTTCGCTGTCTTTTTTACTGTTGGCGCCTTCTTGGCTGCTGGTTTCTTGGCTGGAGATTTCTTGGCTGCTGGTTTCTTGGCTGGAGATTTCTTGGCTGCTGGTTTCTTGGTCAGAGATTTCTTGGCTGCTGGTTTCTTGGCCGGAGATTTCTTGGCTGCTGGTTTCTTGGCCGGAGATTTCTTGGCTGCTGGCTTCTTGGCTGGAGATTTCTTGACTGCTGGTTTCTTCACCTTCCTTCCCACTTTCCCCTGGTTTTCCTTCTTAGCGACTTTGAAGGAGCCCGAGGCGCCCGTGCCCTTAATCTGCACCAGGAAGCCATTTGTCACATTCCTCTTGATACTGAACCTGATCTGGGACCCGCGCTTCTCCACATTCACGCCTTTGGCCGCCAGAGCCTTCTTAATCGCGGCCAGGGACATCCCCTTGCGATCGTTGCCATCGGCCACAACCTTGAGGATCTGTTCGCCCATCGTGGGGCCGGCTGGCTTGGAGCGGGGAGCTGCCTTCTTCTTCTTACTGGGAGCCTTGGTTTGAGCGGCGGCGGCAGGAGGAGCGGTTTCGGCGGCTGCAGTGTCAGTCATGTCGGCGACTCTGTGGAAAATCTCTCTGACAGTCAGAGCTCGGTCAGAAATGAAACGGGAGGCGGCGGCACAGAGCAACTTAAAGGCAGCGAGCGGACGGGGCGGAGACATCCTGCTGTCAGCTCCCCGCCCCTCCAGCCTCTCTGTGTTTCTCTCTCCTTATTAACTGTCCGATTCCAATTCAACCCGGGCCCTCCAGATTCCCAGACTGGCCTCTTTCTGTCCCGAACACCGGGATGTTTGTTGTCGAGAAGGAATCATCCGAATTGAAGGCAGCAATTTGGATTTAAACCGTTTCATTGCTGCACTGATCGCGCTCTCTCACCCGATCGCGGACATTTTCTCTGTTTGCCGACTAAAATTTGAAATCAAATCAAACTTGACGTTTAATTCCCACTTTAGACCTGAGCAGGGCGATCCTGTGACAGGGAAATCTTTGAATTTTACACAAGAGGGACTCTGGAATTGGGCGATGAGAGGGACACACAAACACAGTGACATTAGTCTCACCGGCCGCCCTTTAACACACTCTCATCACACTCTGAAAGTGAGTTGTTAGGTGACTGAACAGTCCAATACGGGAATTACAGTCTCTGTCACAGGTGGGACAGTTAGTCTTTGAGGGTAAGGGAGGGTGGGACTTGTTCGCTGCACGCTCTTTCCGCTGCCTGCGCTTATTTTCTGCACACTCTCGGCGATGAGACGCGAGGTGCTCAGCGCCCTCCCGGATGCACTTCCTCCACTTAGGGTGGTCTTTGGCCAGGGACTCCCAGGTGTCAGTGGGGATGTTGCACTTTATCAGGGAGGTTTTGAGGCTGTCCTTGTAACGTTTCCTCTGCCCACCTTGGACTTGCTTGCCGTGTAGGAGTTCTGAGTAGAGCGCTTGCTTTGGGAGTTTTGTGTCAGGCATGCGAACAATGTGGCCTGTGTCATGTATCTCACATTACTGTACATAACTGTATCTTACCATGCTATACATGACTGTAACTGGATATGACCTGTAACAATAAGCATACCTTACCACCAGGGGTGCTCTTGCAGGAGACACTCCATACCTGTCCCACTGAGGTATATAAAGGGAGGTCTCAGGCAAGTGCAGCACTGGAGAGTTGTGAATTAAAGGTGCAGGTCCTGAGTGACCTTGACTTCAGCATGTGTCTCGTGCAAGTCAGTACATTAGAGTCAGGACTTAACAGTGGCGATGAGTTACGGGATCACAGAATCCACAGAATGGCTACCAACAGCTCAGATGAGAAATACAATGCTGGAGACATTTGGGATGACTTTATAGAAAGGCTACAGCAAAGCTTTGTGACCAAAGACTGGCTGGGCGACGATAAGGCAGACAAGAGAAGAGCTTGAAAACATACGCTTTAATGAAAGACCTGCTGGCACCCGAGAAACCAGCAAGCAAGTCGTTTGAGGAGTTGAGCACACTGGTGAGAGACCACCTGAAGCCAGCGAGCAGCCTACACATGGCCAGACACAGGTTCTACAACTACAGATGCTGTGTGGGCGAAAGCATACTTGACTTCGTGGCAGAACTTCGGAGGCTGGCTAGTTCATGTGAGTTCCCCGATGAACTAAGGAGAGAAGTACTGAGAGACTTTATTATTGAAGGAATGGGGCATGCAGGCATATTCCGAAAGCTTATAGAGACTAAGAACTTGACTCTAGAGGCAGCAGTACTGGTCGCATAGACATTCTTGGCAGGCGAAGAAGAAACAAAGCTGATCTATACTTCGGGTACGGCAACCAACGAGGCATCAGAACAAGGGATTCACATTGTGAAACAAACCGGTACCCCCACACACAGACAAAGGCAGGAGAACAGGCCTTCCGCAGCAGACAGTGGCGCCAGAAGCCATCAAAATCAAGGGCCACATGAACGGCCGATCACACCTCATCAACCCACAATGCGAGCAATCAACAACAGATTGAGAGAAGCTCAAGGGAGATCAGCCAGACGCAGCTCATCCTTCGGAAACAATGGAAACAGTCTGTGTTGGAGATGTGGGGGAAGGCACTCAACCAGGGTGTGTCGATTTCAGCATGCCGTTTGCAGAAACTGCAACTACGCAGGGCATCTGGCTCACATGTCAGAAAAACAGCAGCTCAGCGGAAGGGTCGAAAAGTGGACCAGAAGATGGTTGGAACAGTGTAGGGGATGCCGAGGTACAGCGGGTTCACACGATCAATGTCCATTGTTCTTACACCAAGATGCCTCCAATTATGATGAGGGTTCTACTCAATGGGATACCCATCAACATGGAGCTGGACACGGGGGCCAGTCAATGCCTCCTGAGCATTCAACAATTTGAACATCTGTGGCTGCACAAAAGCAACAGACCAAAACTCACAAAGATCGACACCAAACTAAGGACCTATAGTAAAGAAATCATCCCAGTCCTTGGCAGCGCCATGCTCTCGGTCACACACAAAGGAATGGTCAACCGACTTTCCCTGTGGATTGTCCCCAGGGATCTCCCAGCCCTGTTGGGGAGAAGCTGGCTAGCAGAACTTAATTGGAAATGGGATGATGTTCACGCCATGTCGTCAGAGGAACGGACCTCCTGCTCAACAGTTCTAAACCATTTTGAACATCTCTTTCAGCCAGGTGTGGGCACCTTCAAAGGGGCTAAAGTTAGAATCTACATCACACAGAATGCCAGACCGGTCCATCACAAGGCTAGAGCTGTACCTTATGTGATGAGGGAAAATATTGAAAATGAACTGGACCAGCTTCTGCTGGAAGGCATAATTTCTCCCATGGTATTCAGTGACTGGGCAAGCCCCATCGTCCCCGTCATGAAGCCTGATGGATCCGTGTGAATCTGTGGGGATTACAAGTCTACCATAAACAGAATCTCCCTACAGGACCAATACCCATTGCCCAGAGTGGAGGACCTATTTGCCACGTTGGCTGGAGGAAAACTTTTCATGAAACTTGCCCTCACATCTGGGTATATGACGCAAGAACTGACCGAAGAGTCTAAGCTACTCACCATCATCAACGCACATCGAGGCCTTTTTGTGTACAATCGATGCCCATTCGGCATCAGGTCGGCAGCTGCTATATTCCAGTGCAACATGGAGAGTCTGCTCAAGTCCATCCCGGGTTGTGTTTCAAGATGACATACTCATCATGGGCAGGGACACCGGCTCTCATCTCCGCAATCTTGAGGAAGTACTAAGTCGATTGGATCGGGTAGGCCTAAGAGTTAAGAAATCCAAGTGTCTGTTTCTCACGCCTGAGGTTGAATTTTTGGGCAAAAGGATTGCCGCTGATGGAATCCGCCCAACCGAACTGAAGCGATTCACCTGGCACCCAGGCCCCGGAATATCTCAGAACTGCGCGCCTTTCTGGGCTACTCAATTACTTTGGGAACTTTATGCAGAACTTGAGCACACTGCTGGAGCCTCTCCATGTGTTAATCAGAAAGGGGTGCAATTGGTTTTGGGGGGACACCCAAGAATGCGCCTTCAATAAGGCACAAAACCTTCTATGTTCCAAGAGTGTTTTAGCCTTTTTTGATCCAGGTAAAAAGTTAGTCCTTACTTGTGATGCATCAGCGTACGGGGTCAGGTGCATTTTACAGCACGTCAATGATGCGGGCAAATTGCAGCCCGTTGCTTATGCCTCCAGGTCACTTTCGCGGGCGGAGCGCGGGTACGGTATGGTTGAGAAAGAGGTGCTCGCGTGTGTGTACAGTGTCAAAAAGATACACCAATACCTTTTCGTGGCCAAGTTTGCATTAGAAACCGACCACAAACCCCTCAAGTCCCTACTATCGGAGTGCAAGGCAATCAACACCAACACCTCAGCGCGCATTCAGCGGTGGGCACTTATGCTGGCGGCTTACGACTACACGATAAGGCACAGACCAGGCACAGACAATTGTGCCGACGCGCTTAGCAGGCTACCCCTGGTGACCATAGAAGGGTCCGACGAACAGGACTGTGAGATGATCATGGCAATCAATGCCTTTGAATCCACAGGTTCGCCCATGACGGCTCGCCAAATCAGAGCCTGGACGACCAGTGACCCCACGTTATGTCTAGTTAAAAGATGCGTTTTAACTGGTGACTGGGCAGAGGCTCGCGATGCCTGCCCTGAGGAGGTCAAACCCTTCCATAGGCGCATGCATGAACTCTCACTACAGGCAGACTGCCTGATGTGGGGCAGCTGAGTAGTTATACCCTTACGAGGCAGGGAGGCATTTGTCCAGGAGCTCCATCGTGAACACCCGGGGATCATCCTTATGAAGGCCATAGCCAGATCTCATGTCTGGTGGCCTGGCATTGATGCAGACTTGGAGCTCTGTGTCCGTTGGTGCACCATTTGTGCCCAACTCAGTAATGCCCCCAGGGAGGCTCCCCTTAGCCCCTGGCCCTGGCCCACCAAACCGTGGTCATGGGTGCATGTGGACTATGCAGGCCCATTTGTGGGAAAAATGTTTCTCGTAGTTGTTGATGCATTTTCAAAATGGATCGAGTGCACCATTTTAAACTCGAGCACCACCTCCACCACTGTGGAGAGCCTTAGAACCATGTTTGCAATGCACGGCATTCCTGACATATTGGTCAGTGATAATGGTCCGTGCTTCACCAGCGCAGAATTTCACAATTTTATAGTTGACCACGGTATAAATCACGTTAAGATGGCACCTTTCAAACCGGCTTCCAATGGCCAGGTGGAGTGAGCAGTGCAGATCATTAAACAAGGCATGCTCAGAATCCAAGGTCCCATGCTGCAGAGCCACCTGTCACGACTGCTGCTGGCATACAGATCTCGTCCGCATTCGTTGACTGGGGTTCCCCCCGTGCAACTATTGATGAAACGAACCTTAAAGACCAGGCTCTCGTTAGTCCTCCCAGACATGAATGAAATTGTTGAGGCTAAGCATCAAAAGCTAACTGAGTACCATGACCGAAATTCGAGGGGGAGATGGAATGAGATAGGGGACAAAGTGTTGTGCTAAACTATGGCCGGGGTCCCAAATGGCTTGCAGGGACAGGCTACTGATTGTACAAATGAACAATGGCCAAACCTGCCAGAGGCATGTAGACGAAGTTAAAAGTAGATTCACTGATAACACTGAAGAAACAGAGGCAGACTACAATGTGGAACTCACACCACACCTAGTGGACAGACAGGTGGAACAACCTGAGGAAAGGGCAGTCTGAACAAACAGCCCAGGCGAGATACCAGCAATCACACCAAACGGAACAGACAGCCCAGGCGAGATACCAGCAATCACACCGAACAAAACACAGGCACCAAGGCAAACAACTGAACCACAACTAAGACGCTCCACGCGAGAGTGCAGACCACCTGAGAGACTGAATCTATAAAGGCAATAAGACCTTGGGGGAGGGTGATGTCATGTATCTCACATTACTGTATATAACTGTATCTTACCATGCTATACATGACTGTAACTGGATATGACCTGTAACAATAAGTATACCTTACCTCTAGGGGTGCACTTGCAGGAGACACTCCATACCTGTCCCACTGAGGTATATAAAGGGAGGTCTCAGGCAAGTGCAGCACTGGAGAGTTGTGAATTAAAGATGCAGGTCCTGAGTGACCTTGGCTTCAGCATGTGTCTCGTGCAAGTCAGTACATTAGAGTCAGGACTTAACAGCCTGCCCAGTGGAGCTGGTCGAGTGTGGTCATTGCTTTGATGCTATGGATGTTGGCCTGGTCGAGGACGCTAACACTGTTGCGTCTGTCCTCCCAGGGGATTTGCAGGATCTTGTGGAGACATCATTGGCAGTATTTCTCCAGCGATTTCCATCAAGATCAACGGTCCAGCACTGGACAATGTAGACTACTTTCCATACCTTGGGAGCCTATTATCAACAAGGATAGACATTGACAATAAGATTCAACACCGCCTGCAGTGCGCCAGTGCAGCCTTCGGCCGCCTGAGGAAAAGAGTGTTCAAAGATCAGGCCCTCAAATCTGCCACCAAGCTCATGGTCTACAGGACTGTAGTGATACCCGCCCTCCTGTGTGGCTCAGAGACGTGGACCATATACAGTAGACACACACTATCACTCACACAATGTTCACATCTGCACATTCACAGCACAACCTGTCCCAGATTTACAGCTCCCAGCACAGGGTTTCCTCTCTGCTCGGCCTGTGCTGCCGATTCTCGGGGTTAGTTGTAGTTTCCCAGCTCAGTAAGTGTTAAACACTCTGAGGCTTGCATTCCTTACAGTGTTTGGTTCCTGCCCCTGAATCTGGGGAACAATCACCACAGAGGCTGGCTTAACTCATATCTGTTTTAAGTTGTTATAGTGTTCGCATGCAGAAATATGTTTGATTTTTCTGAAAATATATATTATGTGCTCCCTGCCCCACCAGCCTCTCTTTGTCTCTCTCTCCTCCTAAACTGAGGGACATTTAACAGTAACTGGTGCCCTATCCATCCCATCCTCATCACCCAGAGATTACTATCTGAGAGAACGGCAGATATAGACACCCTAAACACGCGAACTGTGTCTCCATATTACGCTCAATACTTGTATCACGCATTCATGTACCGTATCAGCGAAAGATAGAGAGAGACAGGCACAGTATCAGTCTTACACTTTGTATTGGTATCCCCGTCTTACGCTCAGTAACAGTGCCGCACTGTCATGTATAGCACTAGGGAGAGAATAGAGACAGTATCAGGGTTGTACTTCCAATAGTGTTTCCACATCACGCTAAATAACAGTATCCTGCCTTCCCAAACAGTACAAGAGAAGGGGGATGGGATAGCAACACAGAGAGGACTGGGGAGAGCGGGGAGGGTGGGGCAGAGGACTGAGCGAGAGACAGAGGAGTGCGAGGTAGGGCGGTGAGACACAGAAACATGCACAGTATCAGTTCCAGACTGACCTGTGAGGTCTGCTTTTATCCTGAAAGATCCCATTGGAGAGACAGAAGATGCAGTCCCCTCTCTCACTGATATTGTACCACAGACAGACACATTATTAATCCCACACTGCGGGACAGTGTCAGAGAGTGAAAGAAACAAGGTCCCACATTTAACCCTCGCTTGCCTGTTGTACTCTCTGTAATCTTGCAGCTCAGGGCCGTTCGGTATTACACTCAGTGACCGAGTGTTTCACTCTGATTAAATTAAACTGGGACAGTTTCTGTCAGATATTAACTCCTGCACAGTCCCAGCAAACACTCCTACTCCCCCGTCCCTCCGATGTTTCTGCAGGATTACTTTGTGAGGACGGGCTCACGAAGAGAAAAACAACCTGCACGGAATGATCCCAAATTGAGCATCTCAAAGGGGCAAGGCCCCCAGCTTTAAACATTCTCTGTCCTTGCCCCCCAGGCCCAGTTCCTTTGCTCAGATTCTGATAAAAGTAAATCGGGAAAAGTTAACTTTGATTTTTAAAGACTGAATTATTGCAGAGAGCTGCGCATGCGCAGTTAAGCCCCGCCCCGATTTCCAGTGAGCAGAAGAGCGCATGCGTCCTACCCTCCCCCAGCCCTGCCTGTGAGCGCCATTCGCTCAGTGAGCGGAAGAAGATGGTTTAAACAGCCGGGAATTGAGACACCCCGGCCCCGGGGTAAGGCAGCGAGCAGCAGCCCATCGCTTTGGGAGCGTGTCCGCAGATGGGCTCAGAGATCGGCACTGAGTCCGAGGGAAGTTCAGGGGGAGTCGGAGGCTGTGTGTAACAGGCGGAGTGGAGCAAGAACTGGTCTCAGTGCGTGGAGTGAGTGGGGGAAGGGAGAGGCCATTCTCGGGCTGTGTGTGGACAGCGTGTGTCCCGGGTAAGGGAGACAGAATGGGAAGGATCTGCTGTTTACAATCATTGCTGCTTTCTCCCTGCAAACTAGTAGTGAACGTTCCTGCTTTAGTTCCAGTCTCACTGTGTTTGTTGTCATTGGACAGTGAGCGGTGGAAGCAGAGCCGGACACTGAGGATTTATACAAGGAGGCAACGGGTGAGAAATGTGAAAGACACGTTTTAAACAGCAGCTCTTTGTTTTTGGTTGAACCGTTAGTGCCCTGGGAGAGGGGAGTAGCAATCTGAGCTGTGTATAATCCGTGCCCCATCGGGTCGTCCCATTCCTGAAACAGAGCAGGGGTTGGGTTGTGTCTTGATGTCAGTAAATTGCTGTAAATCTGCCCAACACACTTGGTGTGCAGAAGCCGAGTGCTGCAGTACTGCAGTGGAGTCAGACACTGACATTATTTGTATCGCTGGCTTTTCTTTGTGAATGTTCATAACGAACATTAATTGAACAATTACATTCATCACTTTAGTATTTTCTACTTCTCCTGTTCTTGAATGATCAGAGATACCATTTCTTCCTGCAGGCAAGGAATTGAAGGAACCGGAACAAATGTGAAGTTTCCGCCACCTGAGACATAAGGAACAGTGCAACTGGCTCCTTGTACACACAGTAGGTACGGTATTACTCAGAGGACGAAACCAGGGAATTGGTGATGGGGTACATGGAGATGGCAGAAACTCTGACCAAATATTTTGTATCAATCTTTATGGTAGAGGACACTAAAAAATCCCAACAGTGGATAGTCAAGGGGTTATGGGGGGTGGGGGCCATATCACAATCACTAATGAGGTGGTAAATGCCCTGGAACTGATGGCTTGCATCCTAGGGTCTTGAGAGAAGTAGCGGCAGGGATAGTGTATGCATTGGTTGTAATTTACCAAAATTCCCTGGATTCTGGGGAGGTCCCAGCAGATTGGAAAACTTAAAATGTAACACCCCTTTTTAAAAAAGGAGGCAGACAAAAAGCAGGAAACTATAGACCAGTTAGCCTAACATCTGTGGTTGGGAAAAGCATAATTCAGTCAGGCAGAGTCAGCATGGATTTATGAAGGGGAAGTCATGTTTGAAAAATTTGTTGGAGTTCTTTGAGGATGTAATGAACAGGGTGGATAAAGGGAAACCAGTGGATGTGGTGTATTTGGACTTCCAGAAGGCACTTGACAAGATGCCACATAAAAGGTTACTGCACAAGATAAAAGTTCATGGGATTGGGGGAAATATATTACCATGGAAAGAGGATTGGCTAACTAACAGAAAACTGAGAGTCGGGATAAGTGGTCATTCTCTGGTTGGCAACCAGTAACTAATGGGGTGCCACAGGGATCAGTGCTGGGACCTCAACTATTTACAATCTATATTAACGACTTGGAAGAAGGGACTGGATGTAACGTAGCCAAGTTTGCTGATGATACAAAGATGGGAGGAAAAGCAATGCATGAGGAGGACATAGACAGGCTACGTGAGTGGGCAAAAATTTGGCAGATGGAGTATAATGTTGGAAAGTGTGAAGTTATGCACTTTAGCAAAAAAAAATCAAACAGCAAGTTATTATTTAAATGGGGAACAATTGCAAAGTGCTGCAGTACAGCGGGATCTCGGGGTCCTGGTGCATGAAACACAAGGTTAGTATGCAGGTACAGCAAGTGATCAGGAAGGCCAATGGGATCTTGGCCTTTATTGCAAAGGGGATGGAGTATAAATGCAGGGAAGTTTTGCTACAGTTATACAGGGTAGTGGTGAGGCCATACCTGGAATACTGTGTACAATTTTGGTTTCCATATCTAAGAAAGGATATGTTTGCTTTGGAGGCAGTTCAGAGAAGGTTCACTAGGTTGATTCCGGAGATGAGGGTGTTGACTTATGAGGATAGTTTAGTAGGTTTGCCTCTACTCATTGGAATTTAGGTGATCTTATCGAAACATATAAGATTATGAGGGGGCAGAGAAGATGGTTCCACTGATAGGGGAGACTAGAACTAGGGGGCATAATCTTAGAATAAGGGGCCACCCATTTAAAACTGAGATGAGGAGAAATTTCTTCTCTGAGGGTTATAAATCTATGGAATTTGCTGCCTCAGAGCTGTGGAAGCTGGGTCATTGAATAAATTTAAGACAGAGATGGACAGTTACTTAACCGATAAGGAAATAAGGGGTTATGGGGCACGGGCAGGGAAGTGGACCTGAGTCCATGATCGGATCAGCCATGATCATATTAAATGGCGGAGCAGGCTCGAGGGGCCGTATGGCCTACTCCTGTTCCTATTTCTTATGTTCTTAATATCAATTCCACACTCATCGACAGCAGAAGTAGTCAGTCCCGCAATGATCCCAATTTCCAGATATACATTTTCAATCCAGCAATCAAACAGAGCAGGAGAGACAGAAGTTGTTAACATTTCACCATAACTCAGTACTGTTCACAGGTAGATACATCAATCCCAGTCAAAATACACACCCATTATCAGCTGGAAAGGCACAATGTTAATCTCTCAATAGTGCAGCCATAGTGACAAATTAACTATCAGAGAGAATAGACAAATAGTATCTGAAAGGTATAGAATAAATCCACATCATAAGGTTCAGACTGAAAGATACAGAATGTATCCCACAATCACTAACAGTACCAGAGACTGAGAGATACAGAGTGAATCCCACACTCACTGTACCAGAGACTGAGAGATACAGAGTGAATCCCACACTCACTGTACCAGAGACTGAGAAATACAGAGTGAATCCCAGATTCACTCACTGTACCAGAGACTGAGAGATACAGAGTGAATCCCAGACTCACTCACTGTACCAGAGACTGAGAAATACAGAATGAATCCCGCACTCACTGTACCAGATACTGAGAGATACAGAATGAATCCCATACTCACTGTACCAGAGACTGAGAGATACAGAATGAATCCCAGACTCATATACTGTATCAGAGACTGAGAGTTACAGAATCAATACCACTTCCATAAACTGTACTGGAGACTGAGAGATACAGAATGAGCCCACCTTCACAAACTATACCAGAAGTTGACAGACATTGAACGAAGTCAACACTTACATTAAGTGGCAAATACTGATTAAAGCATGATTAATCCCACACTCAACTATTTACAATCTATATTAATGACTTGGATGAAGGGACCGAGTGCAATGTAGCCAAGTTTGCTGATGATGATATTAAGATGGGTGGGAAAGCAAATTGTGAGGAGTACACACAAAATCTGCAAAGGGATATGGACAGGCTAAGTGAGTGGGCAAAAATTTGGCAGATGGAGTATAATGTGGGAAAATGTGAGGTTATCCATTTTGGCAGAAAAAATAGAAAAGCAAATTATAATTTAAATGGAGAAAAATTGCAAAGTGCTGCAGTACAGAAAGACCTAGGGATCCTTGTGCATGAAACACAAAAGTTAGTATGCAGGTACAGCAAGTAATCAGGAAGGAAAATGGAATGTTGGCATTTATTGCAAGGGGAATATAGTATTCCCCTTGCAATAAATGTACACCAGAGAATTCCTGCTACATCTGTACAGGGTATTGGTGAGGCCACACCTGGAGTACTGCGTAAAGTTTTGATCTCCATATTGAAGCAAGGATATACTTGCAATGGAGGCAGTTCAGAGAAGGTTCACTAGGTTGATTCTGGAGCTGAGGGGGTTGACTTATGAAGATAGGTTGGGCCTGTACTCATTGGAGTTCAGACGGATGAGAGGTGATCTTATTGAAACTTATAAGAGAATGAGTGGGCTTGACAAGGTGGATGCAGTGAGGATAATTCCACTCACAATTTCAGAATAAGAGGCCACCCATTTAAAACTGAGATAAGGAGGGATTTCTTGTCTGAGGGTTGCAAATCTGTGGAATTCTTTGCCCCAGAGAGCTGTGGAAGCTGGGTCATTGAATATATTTAAGGCGGAGATAGACAGGTTTTAGAGCGATAAGGGAATAAAGGGTTATGGGGAGCTGGCAGGGAAGTGGAGCTGAGTTCATGATCAGAAAAGCCTTGATCTTATTAAATGGCAGAGCAGGCTCAAGGGGCCAAATGGCCTACTCCTGCTCCTATTTCTTATCTTGTTAATGTGATAATTACCAGATAAACTGTTTTTGTTATGTTGATTGATGGATAAATATTGCCAGGACAACGGGGATACCTCCCTTGCTCTTCTTCAAAATAGTGCCATGGGATCTTTTATGCCCACCAGAGATAACAGGCGGTGCCTTGGTTTAATGTCTCATCGGAAAGATAGCATCTCCAACAGTGCGGCACTCCCTCAGGACTGCACTGGAGTGTCAGCCTAGATTTTTGTGCTCAAGTCCCTGGAGCGGGACTTGAACCCACAACCTTCTGACTCAGAGGTGAGAGTGCTACCCACTAAGCCATGGATGAATCCTCTGCTAAGGGAAATAGGTCCTTGCTATTCACTCTATCCAGGTCCCTCATAACGTTATACACCTCAATTAGGTCTCCCTTCTAAACCTTCTACCAATTACTTTAAATCCATTGACCCCTCTATGAAGGAAAATAGGACTTCCGATCCACTCTATCTAGGCCCCTCATAATTTTATACACCTCATTGAGGTTCCACGTCTGCACCCTGTGTTCCAAAGAAAACAACCCCAGCCTATCCAATCTTTCCTCATAGCTAAAATTCTCCAGTCCAGGCAACATCCTCGTAAATGTTTTTATCCTCTCTGGTGCAATCACATCTTTCCTGTAATGTGGTGACTTGAACTGCACGCAGTACTCTTGCTGTAGCCTAAATAGTATTTTATACAGTTCAAGCATAACCTTCCTGCTCTTACATTCTGTGCCTAGGCTAATAAAGGCAAGTATCGCAAATGCCTTCTTAACCACCTTATCCACCTGTGCTGCTACCTTCAGGGATCTGTGGACATGCACTCCAAAGTCCCTCTGTTCCTCTACACTTCTCAATGTCCTACCATTTAATGTGAATTCCCTTGTCTTGTTAGCCCTCCCCAAATGCACTACCTCACACTTCTTCGGATTAAGTTCCATTTGTAACTGTTCTGCCCACCTGACCAGTCCATTGATATCTTCCTGCAGCCCATTACCCTTTGCTTTCTACCTCTGAGCCAATTTTGGATCTAACTTTGCCTTGGATCCCATGGGCTTTTATTTTGGTAACCAGTCTGGCATGTGGGACCTCATCAAAAGCCTTGTTAAAATACATATACACTCCATCAAATGCACTACCCCCATCGACCCTCCCAGTTACCTCTATGGCAGATCTATCCAGTTAGTTCCACTCTCCTGATCTTTCCCAATAGCTCTGCAAATATTGTCCCTTTAGTATTTATCCAATTCACTTTTGAAAGTTACTATTGAATCTGCGTCCACCACCCTTTCAGGCAGTGCATTCCAGATTGCAACAACTCGTTGCTTATAAAATGTTTCCTCATGTCGCCTCTGCTTCTTTTGCCAATCACCTTATTCTGTCTCCTCAGGTTACCAACCCTTCTGCCACTGGAAAAGTTTCTCCTTGTTAAAATTGTTCATGATTTTGAACACTTTAATGAAATCTCCTCTTAAACTTTTCTGCTCGAAGGAGAATAACTGCAGCTTCTCCAGTATTGCCACATAACTGAGGTCCCTCATCCTTGGTACCATTCTAGTAAATCTCTTCTGCACCCTCTCTAAACTGTATACATCCTTCTGAAAGTGTGGTGCCCACAATCGAACACAATGTGCCAGCTGAGGCCTAACCAGTGTTTTATAAAGGTTTAGTATAACTAAACATCAAATGCTGATATTTCTGTGATGGGGTTTAGACGGGCGAGGTTTATCCAGTCAGTTGGATGTGAGCTGAAACATGTGTATTTGGAGCGGAGAGCCAGGGACACGCTGTGTAACCGGGCACAGACACTCTGCACAGCCCACACATCAGTTGTTTCCCACTTGGTGCAAAAGGAATATATTAATTGCAACAATTCAATTGACTTGACTTTAAATAGTTAAGTTTATAAATGTAGTCATGCTTCTCTAATTTATTTATTAACTCAGATTCACGGCCTCGTTTTATTTCTTCCTCTGAGCCCCTCAACTTCATCTGGCAGCATAATGTTGGCGAGTGGTGATTGATTGCCCTGGGAACCAACAGGAAGAGAGCTCAGAGGCCGGAGGGCTCAGGGAGCAGCGTGTTCTGCAACCAATCGTGGTGCTCGAGGGGCGGCCTGACAGGTGAGTCAGTGTGAACCCCTGTTAAACAATTTATCTTTTAAAAGTTAAATTGAGATTTCTTTTGTCAACAAAACAGTTTAACATTTGTCAGTATTTTGTTTTCCTGGAGTTCCTATCATGAGTTTCAGACACTTCAGTGCCAAGTGGACCAGGTGTTTAAAAGTCATTTATTTCCTTTTTAGTTCAGTTAACAGGGTAGATAGAGAAACGATTTCCTCTGGTGAAAGGGACAGAACCTTAAAATTAGAGCTAGGCCATTCAAGGGTGATGCCATGAAGCACTTCCTCACACAAATGTTTCCCCTGACTGAAGAGTCTCGAACTAGGGGGTCATAGTCTCAGGATAAGGAGTCGGTCATTTAAGATTGAGATGAGGAGGAATTTCTTCACTGTGAATCTTTGGAATTCTCTATCCCAGAGGGCTGTGGATGCTCAGTCTTTGAGTATATTCAGGGCTGAGATCGATAGACATTTTGACACTTTGATAAGGTCCCACATGGCAGACTAGTCACGAAAGTAAAAACCCATGGGATTCAGGGAAAAGTGGCAAGTTGGATCCAAATTGGCTCAGAGGCAGGAAGCAAAGGGTAATGGTTGATGGGAGTTTTTGTAACTGGAAGGATGTTTCATGTGGGACTCCCAGGGCTCAGCACTAGGTCCCTTCCTTTTTGTGGTATACATCAATGATATAGACTTGAATATAGGGGATATGATTAAGAAGTTTGCAGATGATACTAAAATCGGCTGTGTGGCTGATAATGAAGAAGAAAGCTGCAGACTGCAGGAAGATATCAATCAACTGGTCAGGTGGGCAGAACAGTGGCAAATGGAATTTAATCCAGAGAAGTGTGAGGTAATGCATTTGGGGAGGGCTAGCAAGGAAAGGGAATACGCATTAAATGGTAGGACACTGAGAAGTGTAGAGGAACAAAGAGACCTGGGAGTGCATGTCCACAGATCCCTGAAAGTAGCAGGCCAGGTAGATAAGGCAGTTAAGAAGGCATGCGGAATGCTTGCCTTTATTAGCCGAGGCACAGAGTACAAGAACGGGGTTATGCTTGAACTGTATAAAACACTGGTTAGGCCACAGTTAGAGTACTGCGTGCAGTTCTGATCACCGCATTACAGGAAGGACATGATTGCACTGGAGAGGGTACAGAGGAGATTTACGAGGATGTTGCTGGGAGTGGCGAATCTTAGCTATGAGGACAGATTGGATAGGCTGGATTTGTTTTCCTTGGAACAGAGGATGCTGAGGGGAGACCTCATTGAGATGTATAAAATTATGAGGGGACTCGATATAGTGCATAAAAAGGGCCTATTTCCCTTAGCAGTGGTCAACATCCAGGGGGCATAAATTTAACGTAATTGCTAGAAGGTTTAGAGGGGATTTGAGAGTAAATTTCTTCCCACAGAGGGTTGTGGGGGTCTGGAACTCACTGCCTGAAAGAGTGGTAGAGGCAGAAACCCTCACCACATTTGAAAAGTACTTCGATGTGCATTTGAAGTGCCGTAACCTGCAGGGTTACAGACCTTGAGCTGGAAAGTGGGATTAGGCTGGATAGCCTCTTGTTGGCCAGCACAAACACGATGGGCTGAAATGCTGTAAGGTTCTATGATTTTAAAGGAATCAAGAGATCTGGGAATAGTGCGGGAAAGTAGAGTTGAGGTCAAAGGTCAGCCTTGATCTTATTGACTGGTGGAGTTGGCTCGAGGGGCCATATTGCCTACTCTTTCCCTTATTTCTTATGTTCTTAAAGGGTAGTGGAAATCTGGAACTCTGTTCCCCTAAAATTGAGGCTGGGGGCCAGTTGAAAATTCCAAAACTGAGATTGATAAATTCTTCTTAGGCAAGGGTATTAAGGGTGATGGAACCAAGGCAGGTAGACGGAGTTAAAATACTGATCAGCCACGATCTAATTGAATGGTGGAACATGCTCCAGGGGCTGAATGGCCTATTCCTGTTCCTATGTTCCTACTTACAGTGATGACTTTTGTAAACAGCTTTTTGGAAGGGGAGGATATGCAGACAGGATTAAACCTGGGTCCTTCCTGTTCCTAGGACTCAGTCACATTGGGCGGTGCCTTTACCCACTGAGCCATTGGGAGTAGGCTCCAGTGACCCTGCTGGAAAATGCACGTGTGAGGCCTCGGGTGAGGACAGTGGAATAGCCCGTCGACACTCACTGTCGAGGTTCATGCATAGAGATTGGGTACATGGGTCACATATTTGAGAGAAACTGGTGAGTGTAGAACTGAACCCAGCCAGAGTCAGTGCCTTCAGGGGAGGAGAGCGAGGGGAACCAGTGAGTGTAGAACTGAACCCAGCCAGAGTCAGCACCTTCAGGGGAGGAGAGCGAGGGGAACCAGTGAGTGTAGAACTGAACCCAGCCAGAGTCAGCATCTTCAGTGAGAAGGAAAAAATGTTGGAGGTGGTATAATGGGTTTGAATTTTAGCACAGAGAGTAGGGAGAGTGTGTGAGACAGTGATTTACAGCTGTGGAGAAACCAGAGAGGAATGTGTGTACCATAGAAACTAGAATTGTCCGATCTGAATTTCTATCCTGTCCTTAGTGATGATTTTGGAAACTCCTTTTACAGGGTATTAGAAGGGGAGGGTTTGCAGACGGAAAACTCGAACCAAGCATCACATCAAGATGTAACAGTCACTCGATTCACCACAACCTGAATATCATCATCCTTTGAATGTGGAAGGAGAAGTGTTTGTCTGTTCTGTCTGTGGGAAAAGATTTCAAACATCAGTGTGACTGGAAAAGCACCGAGACACACACACCCGAGTGAGAGTGTTCCAGTGCATTGACTGTAGAAAGAGCTTTAACTAGTTACACAGCCTGAAAAAATATCACACCATTCATAGCGGGGAGAAACCGTACACGTGTTCTGTGTGTGGACGAGGCTTCAACTGATCATCCAACCTGGAGAGACACAAGGACACCCGCACCACGGAGAAACTGTGGAAATGTGGGGATTGTGGAAAGGAATTCCATTACCCATCTCAACTGGAAATTCATCGACGCAGTCACACTGGGGAGAGGCCGTTCACCTGCTCCATGTGTGGGAAAGGATTTACTCACTCATCCAATCTCACTGTACACCAGCGGGTTCACACTGGGGAGAGGCCGTTCACCTGCTCCATGTGTGGGAAGGGATTCACTTGTTCATCTCACCTCACTGATCACCAGCGAGATCACGCCAGAGAGAGACCGTTCGTCTGCTCTGTGTGTGGGAAAGGATTCATGAAATCATCTCACCACCTGAGACACCTGCGCACTCACACTGTCGAGAGGCCATTCACCTGCTCCGTGTGTGGGAAGAGATTCACTAATTCACCCCACCTTCTGGCTCACCAGCGAGTTCACACTGTCGAGAGGCCGTTTACCTGCTCTGAGTGTGGGAAGGGATTCACTCAGTCATCCCACTTCACTGCACACCAACTTGTTCACACCAATAAGAGACCGTTTAAATGTTCTGTCTGTGAGAAGAGCTTTAAAAGCAGAAATGATCTGATGGTACACCAACGCATTCACACTGGGGAGAGGCCGTTCACCTGCTCCATGTGTGGGAAGGGATTTACTAGTTCATCCAACCTGCTGACCCACCAACGCACTCACACTGGGGAGAGGCCATTCACCTGCTCTGTGTGTGGGAAGGGATTCTCTGTGGCAGCCAGCCTCACTGCACACCAAGTTGTTCACACCAATGAGAGACCGTTTAAATGTTCTGACTGTGAGAAGAGATTTAAAAGCAGAAATGATCTGATGAGACACAAACGCACTCACACTGGAGAGAGGCCATTCACCTGCTCCATGTGTGGGAAGGGATTCACTCGATCGTCCCACCTGCTGAGACACCAGCGAGTTCACAAGTGACTGCAGGGGTTGGATTCTGCTCTTATTGCAGCTGTTAATCACATCCAGGACTGAACCATGCTCATTCTGATTGTTGGGCTTTGTTTTCCCTGTAACTGAGCTGGAGGTTAATTTTATGGATATCTGACAAATAAATCAGCTTTGGTTCAAGCACACATTGTGCCGATTCCTTGATGTCTCCAAGATAAGAGGAGACTAATCGATATCCTGTTACCGACTGTTCCATTTTTGGGCCTTATCTCCTTTGTTCAATAAAGACTTGTCCTTATGTAGCACCTCACATGACCTCAGGACCTCCCAAAGTGCTTTACAGCCAATAGGATACAACAACATCAAAGTACATTTGAAGTGCGTTCACTGTTGCACTGTAGGAAGTGCGGCAGACAATTTGCACACAGCAAGCTGCCACGAACAGCGATGTGATACTGGCCAGATAATCTGTTTTAGTGATATTGGTTGAGGGATGATGGAGCCTCAATTGAGCGATTCATCCGAAAGATGGCAGTGCAGCAATCCCTCAGTACTGCATTGGAATATCAGCCTAGATTTTGTGCTCAAGTATCTGCAGGTGGCCTTGAACCCACAACCTACTGACTCAGAGACGAGAGTGCTACCACTGAGCCACGACTGACACCCGATCATTACTCACGATTATTTCAGTTCTCATTCCTTCGGTTACTCTCATGGACAAATCCTAGATTTCTATATCTTTCAGATTGTCACTCCTAGCCTTGGTATCCAGGGAAGGTATCGGTAACACATCCATGTACCTGCCCTGGGAGTGTTTGATGGGACAGTGTGGAGGGATCTTTACTATGTATCTAACCCGTGCTGTACCTGCCCTGGGAGTGTTTGATGGGACAGTATAGAGGGAACTTTATCTGTATCTAACCCGTGCTGTACCTGCCCTGGGAGTGCTTGATGAGACAGTGTGGAGGGAGCTTTACTCTGTATCTAACCCTTGCTGTACCTGCCCTGGGAGTGTTTGATGAGACAGTGTGAAGGGAGCTTTACTATGTATCTAACCCGTGCTGTACTTGCCCTGGGAGTGTTTGATGAGACAGTGTAAAGGGAGCTTTAATCTGTATCTAACCCATGCTGTACCTGACTGGAGAGTGCCTCAGAATACCCTAATCCCCAATGCTGATATCCACCACCTCGATGAGAACATAATTTAACCCAAAGATAAGAGAAACCCATCAGTTCCTCCCCCGGACACAGATCCGGAGGGACAGTGAGTGTCCCGAACATTGTTGTACAGTGTGCTCGATAGTTCCTCCCTGGGTCTGAGCCTTTTGGTGATGATTTGAATTTGATGCCCTCGAGTTACTGACTCACCGACTGGTGGAAATAGTTTTTCCTCATTTACCTGATTACATCTTGAACACCTCCCTCAGATCACAAATTAAGTTATTTAGTTATCAGGGACTTGTTACCAATACCTTTCCTGGATACCAAGGTTAGGAGAGGCACTCTGGGAAGGTATGGGAAGCTGGGCTTTGTACATGAGAGTAACCTTTGTTCTAATGAAAAGACCCCAGTTTCTACAATCTCTCCCGATAACTAAAGCCTCTCTTCCCTGGTAACATCTCAGTGAATCTTTGCACCCTCTCCATGGCCTCGTCATCCCACTGGTGTAAGATGCCCAAAAGCTGACACAATATTCTAACTGCAGCCTAACCAATGATTTGTTCAGGTTTACATATCTT
Organism: Pristiophorus japonicus; assembly: GCF_044704955.1. Taxonomy (NCBI): domain Eukaryota; kingdom Metazoa; phylum Chordata; class Chondrichthyes; family Pristiophoridae; genus Pristiophorus; species Pristiophorus japonicus. Next base: position 201,306,216 of record NC_091985.1, on the reverse strand, counting down.
CTGCCCATTTATACACTACACCCTTATGTATAAAACCTAGGATCATGTGCTTTTTTAACCACTTTATCAACATAAAATGGCTAAAAATACATTGACTTATTATAGGAAAGAGAAGTTTAGTCTAAGTTAGAAACTCAAACAATCGATTCACTGCAGACAGGTCACCATGGCAACACTGAACCCATTTGTTGGAATCTGTAATCAGATCAGGGGAAAGAACAGGTTTGTCTGTTAGTAACCACAATATAAGCTTAAACCAGAGTGAGGAATAGAATAGGTTAGATTAGAATGTGTGATGTGTAGATCTATAATTGTGAAACTATAAAAAATAACAACTAACAGCAGGCAGGGTAGTTTAGGGTTAATGAGAAAATTACTGAAGAAAAGTAATCACTGGGAACCAGGGAAAGTGTCCTTGTAAATCACAGATTAGAGAAGTTCCAGCTGTCCTTTCCCAGCTTCCTGCCCAAACCCAGCAGAGAAGACACAGAAGAGTCGATGCCAGAGATGGATCACTGCAGGGTATAAAAGTGAGGGGAGACTGATGTAAGGGAGCAGTCAGGACTGGAGACACCAGAGATCAAGCTCAGGGCGCCCGAGGTTCCATCCAGTGGGCTGACCTCGTGTCAGTTACTGTGGACACGCGGGACTTGCATGTTTACTCTGATTGATGGATCAATACAAGATATGGAAGAGGACAGAATCTGTTCTTCATATATTTCTTAATAAGGTATTAATGTTGCTGACAGTCTCAAACCTACTAATTAATTAAACATGGTATTAGCTACAATCAAACCAAACATCACGTCAAGATCTGACAGAGTCACTCCATTCAGCAGGACCTGAATATCATCGGTCTTTGAATGTGGAAGGAGAAATGTTTGCCTGTTCTGTCCATGGCAAAAGATTTCAAACATCAGTGTGACTGGAAAAGCACCGAGACACACACCCGAGTGAGATTGTTCCAGTGCACTGACTGTGGAAAGAGCTTTAACCAGTTACGCAGCCTGACAAAAATGAGGCTTCAACTGATCATCCAATCTGGAGACGAGGACTCCTGTACCACAGGGAAACCGTGGGAATGTGGAAAGGGATTTAATTTCCCATCCCAGCTGGATATTCAGTGACGTATTCACACTGGGGAGAGGCCATTCACTTGGTCCATGTGCAGGAAGGGATTCACTCTGTTATCCAAGCTCCAGACGCACAAGCGAGTTCACATGGGGGAGAGACCGATCACATGTATTGAGTGTGGGAAGGGATGACTTCAATCATCCCATCTTCTGACACACCAACTTATTCACACTGTTGAGACGTCATTTCAATGTTCTGACTGTGAGAAGAGCTTTAAAAGCACAAAGAATCCGCTGACGCACCACGTACTCACACTGAGGAGACCATTCACCTGCAGAGTGTGGGAAAGGATTCACTCAGTCATGCTCTCTGTTCAGACACCAGCGAATTCACACTGAGGAGACCGTTCACCTGCACTGAGTGTGGGAAGGGATTCACTCAAACATGCTCTCTGCTGAGACACCAGCCAGTTCATAACTAACTGCAGCGTTTTGGATTCTGCTGTTTTTGCTGCTGTTAACCACATCCTGGACTGAATCATGTTCACTATGGAAATCGTGCTTTATTTCTGCTGACATTAATAACCCCTATAACTGGGCTTGAGTTTAATATTCTGGATAAATATTAAATAAATCAGCTTTTTTTCAAACAGTGTGTTGAGTATTTGATTTCTCCATGATAAGAGACTAATTGATGTTCTGTTACCCACTGTTCCATTTTTGGGCCTTTTCTTACTCTAGATTATTTCAGTTCTCATCTAGTTCTCATTCTACCACATCAAATCCCAAGCTTGTTGTGGGTGTGAGAGACTGAACTGTAGTGTCTCACTTTACACTCCTCTGAAGTTCTGTTGACCCATCCTTTATAGACCTATCTTGCATAAGATTTTAAATCTGTTATTTTCTGTACCATTTAACCCTTTTTGGATCTGATTTTTTTTTAAACTCCTCCACACATATTGCATGTGAGACCCTTTGAAATGTTCTGATCTTTGTAACTCTCATTGCTGATCTCGTTGATTGAATCTCTTGTTGCTAACATACCTTGCACTATTTCTTTAATCAAGATCATTGTTTCAAATACTTCCTTTATCAGTTCATTAGATCCTCCATTGATCCATGTCAATAAACCTTGGTTCAGGCTGGGGTTTGGGTGTAGGTTTAGGGTTAGTGGTTGGGGCTATTTGTGGATAGTCAATACGATGTTCGGTTTACGAGTTAGTGATTAAGGTTATAAACCACAATTGACAACACCGTGTTACTAGACGCGTCGATTTTAATTTCATTTTTTTTTAAACCACACGCAGACAAGTCACAAAACAGCCTCATGAATTGTTCATTCCAGGAACCTTCTTTCTGACCGAGTCCACTTTCCTCCAATTCTTTCACATCTCGACATTTCCGACAGAAAAAAACATCAGGGACATTAGGACTTTGGGATTTTGGGACAAGAACAGTCAGATCCAGATGTTGCGCTGGTTACATCCAATTATCGGCCTGTCTGAAAAAGGCTTCTGACAATAACCTGTCACCAGGCCCCACCAGTCCCCGTCTAATTCCACCGTCACAACTTCGTCCATTACCCACCTTCCGCCCTCACTACAGCTGGATTCACAACCACAACCATTCCCCATACTGAGGCTCTCCCATTCCCATTTTGTAGTCTCAGTGTAACTGGTCCCTGGATTTGGTGTCTCAGTGTAAGTGGTCCTGGATTTGGTGTCTGTGTAAGTGGTCCGTGGATTTGGTGTCTGTTAAGTGGTCCTCGATTTGGTGTCTCAGTGAAAGTGGTCCCTGGATTTGGTGTCTCAGTGTAAGTGGTCCTAGACAGACTAGAAGGAATCTTTCCCCCAGCCACAATGACGTCACAGAGATTGTCCATGGGGTTTAAATCTCTGGCGTGTTTGTGATTCAACAGCACTCCTTCACTGGGACTGAGGCAAACCCACAGCCCAGCAAAGTGTTTAGCACAGAATGATCCCACACAAATCTATTCCCCACTAACACTGTCCACATTCATTCACCAGAAACAGCCCAGTGCCCGCGCGTAACTGCACTCAAGGTCTGACTTCAGTTAAACACACAATTCAAAACATTGTAAAGAGTAAACAAACCTCATTATAGTTAGCAGAATCTATTCGTGGTCAGTGTACTCCCTCACCCCAGATAGTCCAGATAAATGGGTCATTTTCAGATTGGCAAACTGTAACTTGTGGAGTGCCACAGGGATCAGTGCTGGGAGCTTAACTATTTACACTTTATATTAATGACTTGGATGAAGGGACCGTCTGTAATGTAGCCAAATTTGCTGACGATACAAAGACAGGTGGGAAAGCAAGTTGTGAAGAGGACACAAAGAATCTGCAAAAAGATATAGATAGGTTAAGTGAGTGGGCAAAAATTTGGCAGCTGGAGTATAATGTGGGAAAATGTGAAGTTATCCACTTTGGTCGGAAGAATAAAAATTATTTTAAAGGCGACTACAAAATGCAGCGGTACAGAGGGATCTGGAGGTCCTTCTACATGAAACACAAAAAGCTCACATGCAGATACAGCAATTAATTCGGAAGGCAAATGGAATGTTCACCTTTATTGCAAGAGGATGGAGTATAAAAGCACGGAGGTCCTGCTACAACTGTAAAGGGCATTGGTGAGACCACACCTGCAGTACTGCGTATGGGTTTGGTCTCCTTATTTAAGGAGAGATATACTTGCATTGGAGGCAATTCAGACAAGGTTCACTAGGTTGATTCCCGAGATGAAGGGGTTGTCTTATGATGAAATGTTGGCAGGTTGGGTTTATACTCATTGAAGTTTAGAAGAATGAGAGATGATCTTATTGAACCATATAAGATTCTGAGAGGGCTTCACAAAATGTTTCCCCTCATCGGGAATCTAGAACTAAAGGGCATAGTTTCAGAGTAAGGGGTCGGATATTTGAAAGAGATGGGGAGGAATTTCTTCGCTGAGGGTCTTGAATCTTTGGAATTCTCTGTCCCAGAGAACTGTGGAGGCTGGGTCATTGAATATATTTAAGATTGAGATAGACATGTTTTTGAACGATAGGGAAATCAAGGGTTATGGGGAGCAGGCAGGAAAGTGGAGTTCCCACAGTCAGAACATTTAAAAGGTCTCTCATCAGTGTGATCAAATTGGTCTGTAGTGAGTTGGGATGAACAAGTGAATCTCTTCCCACATGGAGCAGGTGAATGGTCTTTATTGCGAGCTCGCTGGCATGTCAGCATGCTAGACAATTGAATCACATTCAACATAAGGGGCAGTTGAACAGCCTCTCCCTAGTTTTCAGCGGGATAGTTAATTGAATCCCTTCCCATGGTCCCCACATTTCCACGGTTTCTCCGTGGTGCGGGTGTCCTTGTGTCTCAGGTTGGACGATCAGTTGAAGCCTCGTCCACACACACAACACGTGTACAGTTTCTCCCGCTGTAAATGGTGCGCTGTTTTTCAGGCTGTGTAACTGGTAAAAGCTCCTTCCACAGTCAGTGCACTGGAACACTCTCACTCGGGTGTGTGTGTCTCGGTGCTTTTCCAGTCACACTGATCTTTGAAATCTTTTCCCACAGACAAACATTTCTTCTTCCACATGCAAAGTCCGATGATAGTCAGGTCTTGATGAATCGAGTGACTCGGTCAGAACATGAGGTGATGTTTGGTTTGTGTTTCTCGTTTGCAAATCATCCCGTTCTGATTCTCTGTAAAGGGAGTTTACAAAATACATCACTGTAATTATTGATAGAAATTCAGAACAGACAATTTGAGTTTCTATAGAACATTTTTTACTCTCTTCTTCCCCTAAAGCTGTAAATCCCCATCCCACACACTCTCCCTCCTCCCTGTGCTAAACTCCAAACCCATCGCACCATCTCCATCATTTTATCCTCCGCTCCCAGTTTTCTCCCTCCCTCTACTCTGGCTGGATTCAGCTCTACAACCCCTGAGTGTAGAATGGGAATAAAAGCAATGAACTGATGATTTTCTCTCCTGGACACTGGGCTTATTTTGATGGACCAATAGGGTGATACTGTATTGCCCCAGGGTCACCAGACAAGAATCAGAACAAGGCTTCCTTTCAGGGGCCACTAATATGGGGAGAAACATGTCGTCCAATCAAAGTGACAGAGACCCTGAAGCCCCGCCCACTCTTTGTTCCTGCCCAAAGTACTGCGCAGTCGCAGTGAGCCCCGCCCTGTCCAAGCTGGCGGCCTGTGAGCCCGCTCCCCCGGGCGGTCACTCACAGGGCCCCTCACCGGGAGGTAAACACGGGGCCTGTGGGCTCTTATTTGGCACCTCAGGCCCACACCAGGTGTTTATAAAGCTTCTAAACCCACCCACAGGACCAATCCATCCCCTGCACCCACAATCTGATAATTTTTATCCCAAGTAATATCGATACTATCTTGTTTGCTGCTACATTGGCAGAATCCTCTTCTGTAGTGAAGACAGAAGCAATGTACTCATTTAAAACCTCAACCATGCCCTCTGCCTCCACACGAATATCTCCTTTTGAATCCCCACCCATCCCTTGATTAAGGGGACAGATCAGACAGCGGTTCTGAAACAAACACTGCGGCCCGATAAGCCAATCGGCTATTTATGCAGAATGTTAAACCCCAGCCTGGAACAGCAGTTTACAAAAGCCCTGACTGTGAGTCCAGGATAGAGACTCTCAACATTCTCTCCTCCTGGTTCCTGGCCCAGGGAAAGGCCGCGCATGCGCCCTCTCCCCCCCGGAGCCTGTCACCGGGAGAAAGCCCCGCAACTGCCGGGGACCCCGCTCGGGGAAAGGCCGGAGCCGCAGGTTCTTGTTCGGGGCCTAAGGCCAGCACCGGGTGTGTGTGAAGCGGATAATGCAGAGTGTTGTCTCTCGGGCCTGGGCCCACACTCGGTGTGTGTGAAGCCCGCGGGGTTTATTAACCTGCTCCCTCCCTCCGCCCATCTCTCACCCGCTGTCGCCACTCCACCTCCCGCAGCCCGCACATGCTCAACTCACACTGCCCGGGTGATTGACGGCAGCTCCCAACCAATGGGAAGAGCGGGGGTGGGACTGGAGGACCGAGCGGGCGGTTGGTCCTCCAAGCAATCGGAGTGTGTGAGGGGCGGGGCTTGCAGCTCCCAGTGGGCGGGGCTGAGCCGGGCCCTCACTGTCTGAGCATGCGCGGGCGGGGAAGACATTGTTGTTGTGCACAGATGGCCGCGCATGCGCGGTACGTCTCGATGTGTCACAATGGCACCGCACAGACCCGGAGCTTTCCTTTCATCATCATCATAGGCGGTCCCTTCAACCAGGATAACTTGCTTCCACACGAGGTCACAGATGTTTCAATGAAGGATCCGATGATCCAGTCCTGAACTCCAATTGAGGGGGTGGAAGATGCCTGTGTGTGGATTAACGTGTGCTGAACGTTGCACACCAGCCACCACACGGGCTTGACAGAGCTAGGTCTTGGTCCAGTGGCAAAGGGTAATGATTGATGGATGTTTTTGTGACTGGAAGGATGTTTCCAGTGGGGTTTCACGAAGCTCAGTACTGGGCCCCTTGCTTTTTGTGCTTTATATATCAACGATTTAGATTTGAATATAGGGAGTATGATTAAGACGTTTGCAGACAACACTAAAATTGGCTATATGGTTATATTGAAGAGGAAAGTCATGGGCTGCAGGAGGATATCAATCTACTGGTCAGGTGGGCAGAGCAGTGGCAAATGGAATTTAATTCAGAGAAGTGTGAGGTGATGTACTTTTGGAGGGCTAATAAGGAAAGGGTATAAACATTAAGCGGTAGGCCACTTAATAGTGTAGATGAACAAGGGACCTTGGAGTGCTTGTCCACAGATCCCTGAAAGTAGCAGGTCAGGTGGATAAGGTGGTTAAGAAGGCATATGGAATACTTGCCTTTATTGGTCGAGGCACAGAATATAAGAGCAGGGAGGTTATGTTTAAATTGTATAATACTTTGATTAGGCCACAGCTGGAGTACTGCGTGCAGTTCTGGTTGCCGTATTATAGGAAGGATGTGATTGCACTAGAGAGGGAGCAGAGGAGATTTATGAGGATGCTGCCTAGAATGGAGAATCTTAGTTATGAGGACAGATTGGATAGGCTGGGTTGGTTTGTTCTCATTGGAACAGAGGAGATTGAGAGTAGACCTCATTGAGGTGTACAAAATATTGAGGGCCTGGACATAGTGGATAGTAAGGGCATATTTCCATTGGTGGAGGAGTCTATAACAAGAGGGTAAAGTTTTAAGGTGGTTGGTGGAAGGTTTAGAGGGGATTTGAGAGGGGGCTTCTTTATGCAGAGGGTTGTGGGGATCTGGAACTCGTTGTCTGGAAGAATGGTGGATGCACAAACCCTCACCACTTTTAAGAGATGGTTGGATAGGCACTTAAAGTACAGTAACCTGCAGGGTTACGGACCTAGGGCTGGTAATTGGGATTAGAGTGGATGACCTTTTGTTGGATGGTGCAGATATAATGGTAAGTACTGTAGGGAATAGAATACTGCCAGGGTGATGATCTGGACTAGTTTCGATCGCCTGGATGGGTCGGAGAGGAATTTTCTCATTTTTTCTCCCTAAATTGGCCTGGATTTTTATCTGGTTTTCACCTCTCCCAAGAGATCACATGGCTCTGGTTGGGGGTGGAGTGTGGAATGTTTCAGTATAAGAGATAGCGCAGTTGTGTGAGGTGTACTGATTGGGCTGGGTACTCTTTGCCTTTCTGTCATTGTTCATAGGTTTATATGTAACCTTTAGGGCTGCTGCCCAAGGGCTGCGCGGCTCTTTGTCGGCCAGCGCGGCTAATTTTGGATCCAACTTGCTTCTTTGCCCTGGATCCCAAGGGCTTTAACCTTCATGACCAGTATACCATGTGGGACCTTATTAAATGCCTTGCTAAAGTCCATATGCACTACTCTCATCAACCCTCTTGGTTACCTCCTCAAAAAATCCAATCAGCGACAAGGAGAAAGGAAACAAAACAGGCTCTGGCTGGGTGGGGGGGCGGTGGGAGGGAGCCAAAAATTGGCAGCGGTTACACTGTCAAATTGTTGAACTCGATGTTAAGTCCAAAGGGCTGTAAAGTGCCTAAACGAAAGATGAGGTGCTGTTCCTCGAGCTTGCGTTGAGCTTTGCTGGAGACCAAGGATGGAGAGGTCAGAGTGGGAGTGGAGTGGAGAATTAAAGTGACAGGCGACTGGAAGCTCGGTCACACTTGCGGACTGTAAGTTCATTTTGTATGTTGTTTACCCTGTCAAACCCTGTAAGAATTTTGTATGTTTCAATGAAATCACCTCTCATACTTCTGAACTCTAGATAATATAGGCCTAATCCACTCAATCTCTCGTGATAGGACGATCTCCATTTTCTGGGCATCAGTTTGGTGAACCTCTGTTGCACTCCCTCTATGGCAAGTATATCCTTCCTTAAATAAGGAGACCAAAACTGTACACAATACTCCAGGTCCAGTCTCACCAGGGCCCTATATAATTACAGTAAAACATCTTTACTCTTATACTCAAATCCTCTAGTAATAAAGGCCAACATACCATTTGCTTTATTAATTGCTTGCTGTACTTGGGTGTTAACTTTCAGTTATTCATGTACAAGGGGCACCCAGGTCCCTCTGAACATCAACATTTCCCAATCTCCCATTTAAAAATACTCTGTTGTTCTGTGTTTCCGACCAAAGTGGATAACATTATATTCCATTTGTCATGTTCTTAACAATATATATCAATGACTTAGACTTAAATGTTGGGGGTATGATTAAGAAGTTTGCAGATGACACTAAAATAGGCTGTGTGGCTGATAATGAAGAAGAAAGCTGTGGACTGCCGGAAGATATCAATGTACTGGTCAGGTGGGAAGAACAGTGTTAAATGGAATTCAATCAGGATAAGTGTGAGGTAATGCATTTGGGGAGGTCTAACAAGGCAAGGGAATATACATTAAATGGCACGACACTCAAAAGTGTAGAGGAACAAAGGGACCTTGGAGTGCAGGACCACAGATACCTGAAGGTAGCAGGCCAGGTAGATATGGTGGTTAAGAAGGCATATGGAATACTTACCTTTATAAGTCGTGGCATTGAATACAAGAGCAGGGAGGTATGCTTGAACTGTACAAAACACTGGTTAGGCTGCAGCTGGAGTACTGCATGTAGTTCTTGTCACCATATTACAGGAAAGATGTGAGTGCACTGGAAAGGGTGTGGAGAAGATTTACAAGAATGTTGCCTGGACTGGAAAATTTTGGCTATGAGGAAATATTGGAGGAGCTGGGTCTGTTTTCTTTGGAACAGAGGAGGCTGAGGGGAGACCTGATTGAGGTTTATAAAATTATCTGGAGCCTGGATAGAGTGGATAGGAAGGACCTGTTTCCCTTGGCAGAGGTGGTCAACAACCAGGGGGCATAGATTTAAAGTAATTGGTATGAGGTTTAGAGGAAATATGAGGGGAAATTGATTTGCCCAGAGGGTGGTAGGGCTCTGGAACTCACTGCCTGAAAGAGTGGTAGAGGCAGGAACACTCACCACATTTAAAAAATACTTTGATGTGCAGTTAAACATTTCCTAACATAGATGAGACTGCACACAGGGAGGTTAAAGTAATAGTGACCTCAGTCTTTATTAAGACACTCCAGAGTGAGGAACAGGCCTTAGGGGCCGGCTTATATACAGTGCTCCCAAGGGATGCTGGGATCCCTTGGGATTTCAGGGGATGCACTCCCTGGTGGCGGAACATGGGAGTGCATGCTTTACAGATACACAACATCACTCCTCCCCAAAGTCAAAGTGAAAACTATTTACAAGGTGAAGTGGTCGGGAGCCTTTCTTTCCCTGGTGGACCGCCTCGGTACAAATGTCTGTTCTGGTGTGTTGGCTGTGCCCTCGCTGGGCTGGTGTGTTGTTGGCCCTGCAGGGCTGCTGGATGAGCCTGGCCTTGCTGGGCTGTTGGGCATGATGGGTTCAATTTCCTGGTCCGGGGTGATGTCGTTGATCCTTTGGGTGTGTGTTGTGGGCTCGAAAAAGGTGGTGCCTGATGTGGGCTGTTCAGAGCAGTCTGTGAACCGCAGCCTCGTTTGGTCCAGGTGCTTTCTGCAAATTTATCCATTGTCTAAGTTGACTACAAACACCCTGCTCCCTTCTTTGGCTATCACTGTGCCCGCGATCCACTTGGGACCATGTCCATAGTTTAGCACATACACAGGGTCATTCAGATCAATTTCCCGTGACACAATGGCGTGACCATCGTTTACATTTTGTTGCTGCTGCCTGCTCTCTACCTGATCATGCAGGTTGGGGTGAACCAGCGAGAGTCTGGTTTTAAGTGTCCTTTTCATGAGTAGCTCAGCCGGTGGCACCCCTGTGAGCGAGTGGGGTCTCGTGCGGTAGCTGAGCAGTACTTGGGACAGACGGGTTTGGAGTGAGCCTTCTGTGACTCGTTTAAGGCTCTGTTTGTTTGTACTGCCCGCTCTGCCTGCCCATTGGAGGCTGATTTAAACGGGGCCGAGGTGACATGTTTGATCCCATTGCAGGTCATGAATTCTTTAAATTCGGCACTGGTGAAACATGGCCTGCTGTGGATGGCAAACACGGCCCTCAGGCTTTCAATGGTGACGGTGGCAGTGCTTCCCGACATTATTTCACATTAAATCCATTTTAAAAAGCATCCACCACCACCAGGAACGTTTTACCGAGAAACGGGCCCGCATAGTCGACATGGATCCTCGACCATGGCCTGGAGGGTCAGGACCACAAACTTAGTGGTGCCTCTCTGGGCACGTTGTTCAACTGAGCACACATGCGGCATTGCCGTACACAGTTCTCTAAGTCAGAGTCGATACCGGGCCACCACACGTGGGATCTGGCTATCGCTTTCATCATTACTATACCTGGGTGTGTGCTGTGGAGATCCGAGATGAACGTCTCCCTGCCCTTTTTGGGTAGCACTACGCGATTACCCCACAACAGGCAGTCTGCCTGAATGGGCAGCTTGTCCTTTCGTTGCTGGAATGGCTTGATTAGCTCTTGCATTTCAACGGGGATGCTGGCCCAGCTCCCATGCAGTACACAGTTTTTTTACTAGGGACAGCAGAGGATCTTGGCTGGTCCAAGTCCTAATCTGGCGGGACGTGACAGGTGATTCATCATTTTCAAACGCTTCCATGACCATCAACAAGTCTGCGGGCTGCGCCACCATCAACAAGTTTGCAGGTTGCGCCATTTTCACCCTCGTGGTGGACAATGGTAGCCAACCGAGAGCATCTGCACAGTTCTCGATGCCTGGCCTGTGGCGGATGGTATAGTTATACGCTGATAGCGTGAGTGCCCACCTTTGTATGTTGGCTGAGGCATTAGTATTTATCTCCTTGTTTTCAGCGAACAGGGATATGAGGGGCTTGTGATTGGTTTCCAGCTCAAATTTGAGGCCAAACTGCCACTGATGCATTTTCTTTACCTCGAACACACACGCTAATACCTCTTTCTCAATCATGCTGTAGGCCCTCTCGGCCTTAGACAAGCTCCTGGAGGCATACGCGACTGGTTGCAATTTGCCCGCAACGTTAGCTTGTTGTAATATACACCCGACTCCGTACGATGACCCATCACATGCTAGCACAAGTCTTTACACGGGTTATACAGTACAAGCAGCTTGTTGGAGCATAAAATGTTTCTGGCTTTCTCAAAAGCAATTACTTGTTTTTTTCCCCATACCCAATTCTCACCTTTATGTAATAACACATGTCGGGGCTCTAAAAGGATGCTTAACACCGGTAGGAAGTTACCAAAATAGTTGAGGAGCCCCAGGAACGACCGCAGCTCCGTGACGTTCTGATAGCCTCTGTCTTGGCGTATGTGGGCCGAATGCCATCCGCCGCGATCTTTCTCCCCAAAAACTCCACTTCTGTTGCCATGAAGATGCATTTTGACCTCTTCAGCTGCAGCCCTACGCGATCCAGTCGCTGGAGGACCTCCTCCAGGTTTTGTAGGTGCTCGACAGTGTCCCGACCCGTGACCAATATTTCGTCCTGAAAAACCACCGTGCTTGGTACCGACTTGAGTAGGCTCTCCATGTTTCTCTGGAAGATCGCTGCAGCCGACCGAATTGTTGACTCTGCCCAATCTTATTATTCTCTAAGTGCATGTTACCATGTTGTTAATAATAGAATCGAGCTTTTCCCTACTACTGATGTCAGGTTAACTGCTCTGTAGTTCCCCGCTTTCTCTCTTCCCTCTTTTCTTAAATAGCTCAGTTACATTTGCTATCTTCCAAACCACAGGAACCATTCTAGACTCTATGGAATTTTGGAAGATGACAACCAATGCATCCACTAGTTCTATAGCTACCCTTTTCAATACCCTAGGATGTAGGCTATCAGGTCCAGGGATTTTATCGGCTTCCAGTCCCATTAATTTCTCCAGTACCATTTTTTGATGAATATTAATTTCTTTCAGTTCCTCATTCTCGCTAGACCCTGGGTTCTCCAGTAGATCCAGCAAGTTTTTTTGCATCACTTTCCATGAAGACAGACATAAAATATGCGTTTAATTTCTCTGCCATTTCCTTGTTCCCATTATAATTTCTCCTGTCTCCTGTAGGGGAAACACATTTACTTTTACTAAACTTTTCCTTTTTACATACCAATAGAAGCATTTGCATTCTGTTATTTTGTCTCTCACTAGTTTACTTTCATATTCTATTTTCCCTTTCTTTATCAATTTCCTGGTCCTCCTTTGCTGAATTCCAAAATCTTCCCAATCCTCAGGCTTACTGCTCTTTTTGGCAACATTCTAAGCATCTTTCTGTCATCTAATACTATCTATAACTTCTCTTGTTGGCCACAGTTGGACGACTATTCCTGTGGGATTTTTGTGCCAAAAAGGAATGTGTGTTTGTTGTAAATTATGTATTAATTCTTCAAGTGATAGCCATTGCTTTTCTACCATCATACCTTTTAATGTAGTTTCCCAATCAACCTTAACCAACTCTCCCCCCATACCTACATAGTTTCCTTTGTTTAGATTTAAGACCCAAGTTTCAGATTTAACTAAATCACTTTCAAACTTAATGTAAAATTCTATCATATTATAGTCACTCTTCCCTAAGGGCCCCTTTACCATAACGTTGTTAATTAACCCTTTCTTATTGCACAATACTAGATCTAAAATAACCTGTTCTCTAGTTGGTTCCTCAACATACTGATCGAGAAAACCATCTTGTATACTTTTCATGAATTCGTCCTCCACACTATTACTGCAAATTTGGTTTGCTCAGTCTATATGCAGATTAAAGTCCCCCATGATTATTGTATTACCTTTGTTACATGCACCTTTAATTTCCTGATTTATACTGTGCCCTACATTACCACTACGGTTTGGGGGCCTATAAACAACTCCTACCAATGTTTTCTGCCCCTTGCTGTTTCTTAGCTCCACCCAAACTGATTCTTGATTTCCCGAGCTAAGATCCTTTCCCTCTACTGTCTCTATCCCATCCTTTATTATCAGGGCTTCCTCTTCTTTTCTATTTTGCCATCTCTTCTAAAAGTTATGTATCCTGAAATATTTAGTTCCCAACCGTGGTCACTTTGCAATCACGTCTCCATAATGGCTATTAGATCAAACCTATTAATTTCTATCTGTTCTACTAATTCAGCTATTCTGTTGAGAATTCTTTATCCATTAAGATATAGTGCCTTTAGCTTTGACTTTCTTCTATTTTTCCTTGATGTCTCCTTAGTCCGTAATGCCTTATTACCTTTGTTACTCTCTGTCTCTTCCTGACCCACTCTGCTTATTGTTATCCAAAACTCAGCTTCAGAGCCTTGACATGTCTCTTGTTGCTTTTTCTCTCTATCTAAACCGTGCTGTACTTTCCTGGATCTCCCCACCCAGCCTTCAATAGTTTAAAACCCTGTTTACTGCCTTAGTTATTCGATTCGCCAGGACACTGGTTCCTGCCCAGCTCAAGTGGAACCCATGGCAAGGGAACAGCTCCCTCTTTGCCCAGTGCTGGTGCCAGTGTCTGTAAAGAAAAACCCCTGCCTCCCACACCACTCTTTGAACCATGCATTTACTGTTCTAATCTGCTCATCCCTGAAACAATTGGTGTGGGGTTCAAGTAACAATCCAGAGATTATTAACTTTGAGGTTCAGCTTTTTCATTTGGACCCCAACTCCTCCATCACTTTCAGCAGAACCGAGTCCTACCTATGTCGTTGGTTCCTACATGGTCCACGACAACTGCATCCTCCCTTTCCCACTCCAAGGTCTGACTCTGATCTGCCCAGGGAGGGGGCAATGTGTGATGTCCCTGTGGGGTGCAGTGTCTCACCCCGAGCTGCCCCAGGGAGGGGGGCAGTGAGTGATGTCCCTGTGGGGTGCAGTATGTTCAGTACCTGACCCTGAGCTGCCCCAGGAAGGGGGCAGTGTGTGATGTCCCTGTGGGGTGCAGTGTCTGACCCGGAGCTGCTCTCGTTCCTCCTGCTCGAGGGGGCAGTCACGCTCCTCTCAGTCGGAGTTAATTGGAGGGATAGCATCATCTACTGGACACAGGAGGTATTTCAAGGCACATCATGTCCAGCGCCATCCCAGAGAAATTCAAAGCCAACCTGCAGATTCCATTAATTTTATCAATTGTTTAACAAAGTTTAGCTCAATTTGTTGCAGCTTTCAGTACTTGAAGAAATCCCTTTAAAGAGTGAAGTATAGATGTCTCCACGAGATCCTGCAAATCCCCTGGGAGGACAGGTGCACCAACAGCCGTGTCCTTGACCAGGCTAACATCCCCAGTATTGAAGCACTGACCACACTCGATCAGCTTCGCTGGGCAGGCCACATAGTACACATGCCAGATACGAGACTCCCTAAGCAAATGCTTTATGCGGAGCTCCTTCATGGTAAACGAGCCAAAGGAGGACAGCAGAAACGTTATCAGGACACCCTCAAAGCCTCGTTGTTAAAGTGCGACATCACCACTGACACCTGGGAGACCCCGGCGGCAGACCACCGAGGTGGAGAAAGTACATCCGGGAGGTCGTTGAGCTCTTCGAGTTTCAACGCAAAGAGCATGAAGAGGCCAAGCACAGGCAGTGGCAAACCAGCCCCACCGAACCCTTCTCTCGACGAATGTCTGTCCCACCTGTAACAGGGTCTGTGGCTCTCATATTGGACTGTTCAGCCATCAAAGAACTCACTTTGGGAGTGGAAGCAAGTCCTCCTCGATTCTGAGGGACTGCCTATGATGATGAGATGCAAACACAATTGGTATTATTTTTATCTGACCCATTTCCCATTGATTAATTGGTCAAATATCCAGAATATTAAACTCCAGCCCAGTTATAGGGTAATCAATATCAGCAGAAAGAAACCCCAACGGTCAGAATGAACACAATTCAGTCTGGGATAACAGTAGTAGCCAAACCCTGCAGTCACTTGTGAACTCGCTGGTGTCTCAGCAGGTGGAATGATCGAGTGAATCGCTTCCCACACACAGAGCAGGTGAACGGTCTCTCCCCAGTGTGAATGCGCTGGTGTGTCAGTAGGTTGGATGACTGAGTGAATCCCTTCCCACACTCAGTGCAGGTGAATGGTCTCTCCCCAATGTGAATGTGCTGGTGCGTCAGCAGGTGGGATGACTGAGTGAATCCCTTCCCACACTCAGTGCAGGTGAATGGCCTCTCCCCAGCGTGAATGCGCTGGTGTCTCAGCAGGTGGGATGACTGAGTGAATCCCTTCCCACACTCAGTGCAAGTGAATGGTCTCTCCCCAGTGTGAATGCGCTGGTGTGTCAGCAGGTGGGATGACTGAGTGAATCCCTTTCCACACAGTGAGCAGATGAACGGCCTCTCCGCAGCGTGAACTCGCTGATGCACCAGCAGGTGGGATGACCAAGCGAATCGCTCCCCACAAACGGAGCAGGTGAACGACTTCTCCTCAGTGTGAACTCGCTGGTGTATCAGCAGGATGGATGAGATAGTGAATCCCTTCCCACATACAGAGCAGATGAACGGTCTCTCCCCAGTGTGAACTCGTTGGTGTGTCAGCAGGCGGGATGACACAGTGAATCCTTTCCCACATTCAGAGCAGATGAACGGTCTCTCTCCAGTGTGAAATCGCTGGTGAGTTAGAAGGTTGGATGAACAAGTGAATCCCTTCCCACAATCAGAGCAGGTGAACGGCCTCTCCCCGGTGTGACTGCGTCGATGAATTTCCAGATCAGACGGGGAAATGAATCTCTTCCCACAGTCCCCACATTCCCATGGTTTCTCCATGGTGCAAGTGTCCTTGTGTCTCTCCAGGTTGGATGATCAGTTGAAGCCTTGCCACAAACAGAACACAAGTACAGTTTCTTCCCGCTGTGAATGGTGCGATGTTTTTTCAGGCTGTGTAACTGGTTAAAGCTCTTTCCACAGTCAGTGCACTGGAACACTCTCACTCGGGTGTGTGTGTCTTGGTGCTTTTCCAGTCATACTGATGTTTGAAATCTATTCCCACAGACAGAACAGACAAACATTTCTCCTTCCACATTCAAAGGCCGATAATATTCAGGTCCGGAGGAATCGAGTGATTCCGTTTGGTTTGAGTTTCCCGTCTGCAAATCCTCCCCTTCCAATACCTTGGAAAAGGAGTTTACAAAAATCATTACTGCAAGTACAGGGCAGAAATTCAGAACACACAATTCTAGATTCCATGGAACATTTTTTCCTCTCTTGTTACATAGAAAGATAGAAAATAGGTGCAGGAGTAGGCCATTCGGCCCTTTGAGCCTGCACCACCATTCAATAAGATCATGGCTGATCATTCACCTCAGTACCCCTTTCCTGCTTTCTCTCCATACCCTTGATCCTTTGAGCCTTAAGAGCCATATCTAACTCCCTCTTGAATATATCCAATGAACTGGCATCAACAACTCTCTGCAGTAGAGAATTCCACAGGTTAACAACTCTGAGTGAAGAAGTTTCTCCTCATCTCAGTCCGAAATGGCTTACCCCTTATTCTTCCTCCAAAGCTGTAAATCACTGTCCTATGCACTCTCCGTCCTCCCTGTGCTGAAATTCAAACACATCGCACGTCTGAAGACAGCGTATCCTCCGCTCCCAGTTTTCACCACCAACTCTGTCTGGGTTCAGTCCCACACTCACTGGTTCCCCTCCCCTGAAAGTGCTGACTCTGGCTGGGTTCAGTTCTACACTCACTGGTTCCCCTCTCTCTCTTCCCCTGAAGGTGCTGACTCTGGCTGGGTCCAGTTCCACACTCACTGGTTCCCCTCACCCGAAGGTGCTGACTCTGGCTGGGTCCAGTTCTACACTAACTGGTTCCTCTCCCTCTCCTCCCCTGAAGGTGCTGACTCTGGCTGGGTTCACTGGGACCCTGTAGCCCCGCCCATACTTTGCTCTTTTGCAAAGATGGCCACACATGCGCTCTACGTCTCGGTGAATTTCGGTGGCGACGCATAAACCTGCAGCTTTCCTATAATAATAACTTTTATTTATATAGCACCTTTAACGTAGTACAATGTCCCAAGGCACTTCACAACAGTGTTACAAGACCAGTTCACCTAACATTTGTCGCAGGACATTTGGAAAAGCATAATTCAGTCAAGCAGAGTCAGCATGGTTTTTCTCCTGCTATGGCCCCAGCTTCTGATACACGCTTATGTTTATAGATTCTGTCCCTTCCTGTTCCGTTTTTGTTTCCCCCAATGCTACCCTGCTCTATTGCCTTCACCTTATTCTTTGAGCTTTTAGGTTTCTGCTCACCTGAACCCTACCCACCACTGATTACTAAAGCTCTCCATGCTGCCCTAGTTATTCGGTTCGCCAGGACCCTAACCCCAGCACATTCCAAGTGGAGTCCGTCCCAAGTATAATGTGGGAAAGTGTGAGGTTGTCCGCTTTGGCAGAAAAAATAAAAAAGCAAATTATTATTTAAATGGAGAAAAATTGCAAAGTGCTGCAGTTCAGAGGGACCTGGGGGTCCTTGTGCATGAAACACAAAAAGTTAGTATGCAGGTACAGCAAGTCATCAGGAAGGCAAATGGAATGTTGGCCTTTATTGCAAGGGGGATAGAGTATAAAAGCAGAGAAGTCCTGCTACAACTTTACAGGGTATTGGTGAGGCCACACCTGGAGTACTGCATGCAGTTTTGATCTCCTTATTTAAGAAAGGATATACTTGCACTGGATAAGATAAGATTCACTCGGTTGATTCCGGAGATGACGGGGTTGACTTATGATGAGAGGTTGAGTAGGTTGGGCCAATACTCATTGGAGTTCAGAAGAATGTGAGGTGGTCTTATTGAAACATATAAAATAATGAGGGGGCTCGACAAGGTGGATGCAATGAGGATATTTCCACTCATAGGGGAAACTAGAACTAGGGGACATAGTCTCAGAATTAGGGGTCACCCATTTAAAACTGAGATGAGGAGGAATTTATTCTCTCAGGTGGTTGTAAATCTGTGAAATTCTCTGCCCCAGAGAGTTGTGGTGGCTGGGCCATTAAATATATTTAAGACGGAGATAGACCAATTTTTTGAGCGATAAGGGAATAAAGGGTTATGAGGAGCGGGCAGGGAAGTGGAGCTGAATCCATGATCAGATCAGACATGTGCTTACTAAATGGCAGAGCAGGCTCGAGGGGCCAAGTAGCCTACTCCTGCTCCTATTTCTTATGTTCTTATGTTCTCATTACATAGTGCCAGATCTAAGATAGCTTGCTCCCTGGTTGTTTCCACAAAGTACTGTCAAGGAAACTATCCCAGATACACTCTCTGAATTCTTCGTCAAGGCTATCTTGGCCAATTTGATTTGTT
Source organism: Pristiophorus japonicus (assembly GCF_044704955.1). Classification (NCBI taxonomy): domain Eukaryota; kingdom Metazoa; phylum Chordata; class Chondrichthyes; family Pristiophoridae; genus Pristiophorus; species Pristiophorus japonicus. The sequence continues at coordinate 201,287,305 of NC_091985.1, read as the reverse complement.
CAATCAATATGAAGATTAAAATTGTCCATGATTATTCCGGTTCCTTTTTTTTTTACAAGCCTCCATTATTTCTTGATTTATACTCCATCCAACAGTTTAGTTACTATTAGGGGGCCTATAGACTACGCCCACCAGTGAGTGTAGTATTTATTCTGTATCTGTCAGTCTCTGGTTAGCGAATGTGGCTTTTCCTTTATACATGTAAGTTTATGGTATGGAAGGGAGGTTTTCACTCTGTACCTGTCAATTACTGGTAAGTGAGTGTGGGTTTCATTCTGTATCTTTCATTCTCTGGTATGTGAGTGTTGGATTTACACAGTCCTTGTCATTTTCTGATATGTGAGTGTGGGTTTTACCTGTGTCTGTTTCTGATATTTGTGTGTGGGTATTACTCTATCTCTCAGACTATGGTATGTGAGTGTGAATTTTACTCTGTATATAACAGTTTTCGGAGTGTGAGTTTGGATTTCACACTATACTTGTCAGTCTCTGGTATATGTGTGGATTGTATCGGTAAATTTCAATCTCTGGTAGGTGAGTGTGGGTTTTACTCTCGGTCAGTTTCAGGTAATGTGTGCTTCTGTCTGTACCTGTCTGTTTCTGGTATTTGAATGGGGCTTCATTCTGCACCTTTCAGTTTTTCTGATGTGAATGTGGGCTTTAATCTGTACCTGTCAGTTTCTGGTATGTGAGTGTGGGTTTTATTCTGTATCCATCAGTCTATGGTATGTGAGTGTGGGTTTTACTCTGTATTTGTCAGTCTATGGTATGTGAGAGTGGGTTTTACTCCATCTGTCAGTCTCTGGGATTTGAGTGTGAATTTTTCTCTGTATCTGTCAGTTTCTGGTATATGGGTTTGGGTATTATGTGCAAGTGTCAATCTCAGTAACATGAATGTGTATTTTTGTCTGTATCTTTCACTCTCTGGGATGTGAGTGTGCGTTTTATTCTTTATCTGTCAGTCACTTTTATGAGAATGTGGATTTTACTCTACAGCTGTCAGTCTCTGGGATGTGTATGTGGGTTTTACTCCTGTCAGTTGCTGTTATGCGAATGTGTGTTTTATTCAAGTGGGTGAACGTGGATTTCACTCTGTACCTGTCAGTTTCTTGTGTGTGAGTGTGGCACTTTTTATCTGTACCTGTCTGTTTCTGTTATGAATGGGGTTATATTCTATAGGTCACAGTTTCTGTTATGTGAGTGTGGAGTTTACCACATTCTACCTGTCTGTCACTGGCATGTTAATGTGTGTATGTTTTCTGTACCCGTCAGTTGCTATTATATAAATGTTGATTTCATTCTGTGCCTTTAAGTGTCTGGTACAGCTGTGGTATTGGGGGTTTGACATTGAATCAGTCAGTCACTTTTAGGTCAGTGTTGATTTTACTCTCTCTCTGTCACTCTCTGGTGTTTTATTCTGTATCTGTCCATCACTGGGAAGTGAGTGTGCGTTTCATTCTGTAGCTATCTGTTTCTGATATTTGAGTAAGGGTTTTAATCAGTACCTGTAGGTTTCTGTTATGGGAGTGTGGTTTTTAATTTATATTTGTCAGTCTCTGGAATGTGAGTGTCCGTATTACTCGATCTATCGGTCTCTGGAATGTGAGTGTGGGTATTACTCTGTATCTATCAGTCTCTGGAATGTGAGTGTGGGTATTACTCTATCTATCAGTATCTGGAATGTGAGTGTGGATATTACTCTGTATCTATTGGTCTCTGGAATGTGAGTGTGGGTATTACGCTGTATCTATCATTCTCTGGAATGTGAGTGTGGGTATTACTCTATCTATCAGTCTCTGGAATGTGAGTGTGGGTATTACTCTCTCAGTCTCTGGAATGTGAGTGTGGGTATTACTCTCTCAGTCTCTGGAATGTGAGTGTGGGTGTTACTCTGTCTATCAGTCTCTGGAATGTGAGTGTGGGTATTACTCTGTATCTATCGGTCTCTGGAATGTGAGTGTGGGTATTACTGTGTATCTATCAGTCTCTGGAATGTGAGTGTGGGTGTTACTCTGTCTATCAGTCTCTGGAATGTGAGTGTGGGTATTACTCTGTATCAATCGGTCTCTGGAATGTGAGTGTGGGTATTATTCTGTATCTATCAGTCTCTGGAATGTGAGTGTGGGTATTACTCTGTATCTATCGGTCTCTGGAATGCGGAAGTGTTTTTTTTCTGTACCTCTCAGTTTCTGGTGAGTGACTGGAGTTCACTCTCTAACTATCTGTCCCTGGTATGCGAGTGTGAGTATTTGTCTGTAGCTGTAAGGGCCTGGTAGGGGAGTGTGGGTTTCACTCTCAATCAGTCAGTCAATCTCAGGTATTGGAGGTGATTGTGATTCTTTCTCAATCTGTCATTCAATGTGTCTGAGTTTATGAATCATTGTTAATCCCAGTCTCTGGTACTGTTTGAGAGTGTGGGATTAATTCTGTAGCTGTCAGTTTCTGTTACTGTTTGAGAGTGTGGGATTGATTATGTATCTGTTAGACTGGTGATGTGTGTGAGTGTGAGATTGATTATGTATCTGTTAGACTGGTGATGTGTGAGAGTGTGGGATTGATTATGTATCTGTTAGACTGGTGATGTGTGAGAGTGTGGGATTTATTATGTATATGTTAGGTTGGTGATGTGTGAGAGTGTGGGATTTATTATGTATCTGTTAGACTGGTGATGTGTGTGAGTGTGGGATTTATTATGTATCTGTTAGACTGGTGATGTGTGTGAGTGTGGGATTGATTATGTATCTGTTAGACTGGTGATGTGTGTGAGTGTGTGATTGATTATGTATCTGTTAGACTGGTGATGTGTGTGAGTGTGGGATTGATTATGTATCTGTTAGACTGGTGATGTGTGTGAGTGTGGGATTGATTATGTATCTGTTAGACTGGTGATGTGTGAGAGTGTGGGATTGATTATGTATATGTTAGGTTGGTGATCTGTGAGAGTGTGGGATTTATTATGTATCTGTTAGACTGGTGATGTGTGTGAGTGTGGGATTGATTATGTATCTGTTAGACTGGTGATGTGTGTGAGTGTGGGATTGATTATGTAATTGACAGTCTCTTGTACTGAGCTATTCTTGCTCTGTGTGACTGTTGGATTTGGTTCCTTCTCCACCTGCTGTAGGCGGATGATAGTTTGCGATTATCGATGACTGTCTCAGGAGGAGGTTTGGTTCAGGCCATTACCTCTGTTTCTCTGCTCTTGTATGAGAGCAGTTGGGTTTGAGAGTCAGTGTACAGACACCAGTGTGGATTGACACCGTGTCAGTGTCTCTCTGTTCATGTGTCTGAGTAAGGGATCTGCCTTTCAATGCAATATGATTGGACTTTGGAACAACATATTATTGTGCTGCTCCAAGTGACTGTGGGATTCATAACATAACTCTGGGAATTTGGATCACTGTGGGACTGACAGCTTCTGCTATCTTTGGCAATATGATTGCAGTCAGTTCTGTGTCTCAGCGCTCTGAGATTGATAATGTACTTACTGTGTGTGAGAAGGAGCTGCCTGCACTTGTTTCTTGTGTTCCGGGTTGAGGAAAGATCAAATTTATTCTGGCTTGGTGAAGTATTTTGCTCTGAGAATAATAATAGGAGAACACTATTAGTTATGATATGGACAGGCAATGGAGAGAATAAATTTATAATTCATGTGTTTGTGTATAATAAAGTAAAGTATCTGGAGAGAGGAAACCGTGATACAAACAGTGTCATTGTCTGACCTCACTGCAGTACAGCGACACTCAGATTTTCCACACCAGGTGTGTAGGACAGTTCTATAGAAAGTTAGCAGCATCCAGACACAACCCAAACCCAGCACTGGTCCATGAATGGGACACCCGATTGGCACAGTCCAGGTTTATATCTCCCACTCCCATGGGACTACCTGTACAATTCTGAATCGCTTCCTGGAATATAACCACAGGTACCTGGGCTGTACAACAATTGTTCTCAGTCTATTGAAACCGAGCTGAGGGCCTGTGTCATTAACAGAATGTCACAGTTACCAGATGCTGATGTATCTGAGGGAGCGACAATGTATCTCTCGATCACCAGCAACATGGTTCTGGAGAATTCAATGCACCGAAACAAAATAACCCATTTTTGAAATATCTCCTATCACATTCCTCTTTTGGTATCTGCAGTAGATGCACTTTGTGACACTCCTCACATCCAGGCTGTGTTTACACTGTTCAATGTCCAAGAACAACAGACACTGAGATTGGAACTGAATCAGGAACATTCACTACTGATTTGGGGAAAGAAAGCAGCAATGATTTGAAGGAGCGAGGTGATTTACTTTCTCGGTTACCTTACACTGAACACACACAACCAGAGAATGGCCTCTCCCTTCCCCCACTCACTCCATGTTCTGGAACTACTTCCTGCTCCACTCTGCCTCTTACAGACAGCCCCCGACTGCCGCTGAACTTACCCCGACTCAAAGCCCATCTGCGGACACAGTCCCAATGCAATGAGCTGCTGTAAGGAGGCTGATGTTTGCTCCCTTACTCGGGCCTGGGATATCTCTGCTCCCTGATGTGTTCAATGATCATCAGCCGAGCACAGAGGAAACGGCAGCCGCTGACAGAGCTGGGGGAGGGGAGCTCACATGGGCCCTTCCAGTTGGTTTAAACACTGTGGGGAGGGGAGGAGCAGCGTGTATTTAGCGCATGTTCAGACCATCTTTTTGTCACAAATTAAATTAGCAAAAATGGGATTATTTCACAAGTTGCTTTTATCACTAATTAAATGGGCTACATTGCGAGCATGTTAGTTATCATCCGAATTACTGAAAAAATGATTGTGTGAGCCTGACACTGGAGTACGAGTGCCTAAACTGTTTTACTCATTCCGTCAGCCTCTGGCATGTGTTTCCCTGTCAGTTTCTGACAGGCGTGTATGGGTTTTACTTGCATATTATTGCTCAGATACATGGGTGTGGGTTTCATACTGTACCCGTCTGTTTCTGCGATGTGAATGTGGGATTCATACTGTACCTCTTTGTTTCTGGTATCTGAGTGTGTGTTTTATTCTGTACCTGTCAGTTGTTGTGAAGTGAATGTGAGATTTATTCTGTACCTGTCAGTCTCTGCTATGTGAGTTGGGATTTATTGTGTACCTATCAAATTTTGAGATGTGAGTTTGGGTTTTATTGTCTCCCTGTCAATTTCTTATATGTGAGTGTGGGTTTTATTGTGTACCTATCAGTTTCTGATATGTGTGAGTGTGTGTTTTATTCTATATCTATCAGTTTCTGATGAGTATGGTCTTTATCTGTATCGGTCAGTTTTGGTTATGTCTGTATGTGTTTTATCATGTACCTGTCAGTTTCTGATATGAGTGTGTGTACTTTAACCTGTATCGTCAGCTTCTGGTATCTGAGTGTGGATATTGACCAGTATCCATCAGTTTTTCAGATTGGAGTATGGATTTTATTCTGTACCTGTCAGATTCCGGTATGGGAGTATGGGGTTTAATCGATACCTGTCATTTTCTGATGTGTGACTGTGGCTTTAATCTGTAGCAGTCACTTTCTGGTATCTAAGTGTGGATTGCATTCTGTACCTGTCAGTTTCTGGAATCTGGGTATTGATTGTATTCTGTACCTGTCAGTTTCTGGTAGCTAAGTGTGGATTGCATTCTGTACCTGTCAGTTTCTGCTATGTGAATGTGGGTTTTATTCTGTACTTGTCAGTTACTGCTGTGTGAGTGTAGGAATTAATATGTACCTGTCAGTTTCTGAGATGTCATTGTGTTTTTTTCTGAACCTGTCAGTTTGTGGCAGAAGTGTGGGGTGTCAGTTTCTGGTATCTGCGTGTGGATTTTTACCTTTATATGTCAGTTTGTGCAATGTGAATGTGGGATTCATTCTGTATCTCTCATTCTGGGGTGGGTGAGTGTGTGTTTCCTCTATACCTGCCGGTTTCTGGTATGTGAGTGTGGGATTTATTCTGCACCTGTCAGTTTTTGTATCTGTGTGTTGGTTTTATTCTGTATCTGTCAGTTTCTGGTATGTGAGAGTGTGTTTTATCCTATATCTGTGAAATTTACAGATCAGAGATGAACCCAACAGACAAAAGTTTTTCATTATATTGGACAAATGCGATTCAGAAATATTTGGAGTAGAGACTAGCTATTAGTACATTATATAAACCATAACTGTCAGTGGTACAGTGTGTAAGTGTGGTATTCATTCTGTATCTATCAGTCTGTGGTACAGTGAGCGAGTGTGGGATTAATTCTGTATCTGTCAGTGAGTGGTACAGTGAGTGAGTGTGGGATTCACTCTGTATCTGTCAGTCTCTGGTACAGTGAGTGAGTGTGGGATTAACTCTGTATCTGTCAGTCTCTGGTACAGTGAGTGAGTGTGGGATTAACTCTGTATCTGTCAGTCTGTGGTACAGTGAGTGAGTGTGGGATTCATTCTGCATCTGTCAGTCAGGGGTACAGTGAGTGAATGTGAGATTTATTCTGTATCTGTCATAAATGCAAGTGTTTGTTGTTGCTGTAGAAATGAAGCTTTTCAGTTACTTACGGTGGTTAACATTTACGCAGAAGAAAATGTCAGAAGCAGCCTCGTGGATAACCGTCGGCAAAGTGCTGTTACTGGTGAGATCACGATTTGCTCGATGCAAACTTGGCTAATAACACTAGAGGTGATGGAAAAGAAAGCAACATTTGGGGATGTTTGAGTGAGATGAGAAAACATAATCAGCGCGAGGAGCCCGATCAGAGAGCTGGCGGGCAAGAAGCATTGAGCTCCTGTTTACTGCCCGATGCTATTTCCAAAACAACGGGGAAGAACAGTCCTTGGATCTGGGAACTTGAGGAGGCCTTTCAGCACATGGAACTTGGAGGCAAATCATCCCTTCGAGCCTGTTACATAAGGAACAGGAGGAGGCCATTCAGTCCCTCGAGTCTGTTACAGTGGAATTGGAGGAGGCCTTTCAGCCCCTCCTGCATGTTATATAGGAACTGGAGGAGGACATTCAGCCCCTCAAGCATGTTAAATTAGGATCATAAGCAGGCCATTCAGCCCTTTGGCCCTGTGACATGGGAGCAGGAGAAAGCCATTCAACCCTTCGAGAATGTTATATAGGAACAGGAGGAGGCCATTCAGCTCCTCGAGCCTATTACATTTGGAACTGGAGAAGGCCATTCAGCTCTTCAAGCCAATTACATTTGGAACTGGAGAGGGTCATTCAGCTCCTTGAGCCTATTACATTTGGAACTGGAGAAGGCCATTCAGCTCCTCGAGCATATTACATTAAGAACTGGAGAGGGCCATTCAGCAATTGGAGTTAGAAAGCAATAGGATGACACAATTCTGCCCCTCAGGTCTGTTACATTAGGAATAGGACAAGGACATTCATCCCCACGGAACTGTTTCATGGGAACGGGAGGAGGACATTCAGACCCGCGAGCTTGTTATATCGGAACTGGAGGAGGCCATTCAGTCCCTGGAGTCTGTTACACTTGAATAGAAGTGGCTATTCAGCCCCTGGAACCTGTTACATAAGAACTAAAGGAGGCCATTCATCCCATTCTAGCCTGATGCATAGGCACAGGGGGAAGTCATTCTGCCCCTAGAGCTTGTTACATAAGAACAGGAGGAGGCCATTAAGCCCCTCGTGTTTATTACATTAGGAACAGGAGAAGGCCACTCAGTATCTCCAGTCTGTTAAATTGGAACAGGAGGTGGCCATCAGCCCCCTCAGGCCTGTTACACAGGAATAGGAGGAAGCCATTCAGCACCACAAACATGTTTAATTCGGATAACCTGTCTGTGTACCCGCACACTGTGATAGGTACCGTACCTACTGTGTGTGAGAAGGAGTTGGTTACACTGTTCCTTATGTCTCAGGTGGAGGAAACTTCACATTTGTTCCGGTTTCTTCAATTCCTTGCCTGTAGGAGAAGATATCTCTGATCATTCAAGAATAGGAGAGGTAGAAAAAAGACTAAAGTGATGAATGTAAGCGTTCAATTAATATTCATTATGAACATTCGCAAAGGGAAGCCAGCGATACAAACAGTGTCAGTGTCTGACTCCACTGCAGTACTGCAGCACTCGGCTTCTGCACACCAAGTGTGTTGGGCAGATTTACAGCAAGTTACTGACATCCAGACACAACCCAACCCCTGCCCTGCTTCAGGAATGGGACGACCCGATGGAGCACGGACTTTTACACAGCTCAGATTGCTACTCCCCTTTCCCAGGGCACTAACCGTTCAACCAGGAACAAAGAACCGCTGTTTAAAACGTGTCCTTCACATTTCTCACCCGGTGCCTGCAATAGAAACTCCTTGTATAAATCCTCAGTGTCCGGCTCTGCTTCCACTGCTCACTGTCCAATGACAACAAACATAGTGAGACTGGAACTAAAGCAGGAACGTTCACTACTGGTCTGCAGGAAGAAAGCAGCAATGATTGTAAACAGCAGATCCTTCCCATTCTGTCTCCCTTACCCGGGACACACGCTGTCCACACACAGCCCGAGAATGGCCTCTCCCTTCCCCCACTCACTCCACGCACTGAGACCAGTTCTTGCTCCACTCCGCCTGTTACACACAGTCCCCGACTGTCCCTGAACTTCCCCCGGACTCAGTGCTGATCTCTGAGCCCATCTGCGGACACGCTCCCAAAGCGATGTGCTGCTGTAAGGAGGCTGCGCTCGCTGCCTTACCGCGGGGCTGTGGTGTCTCAATTCCCGGTTGTTTAAACCATCTTCTTCCGCTCACTGAGTGAATGGCGCTCACAGGCAAGGCTGGGGGAGGGGAGGGCGCATGCGCTCTTCTGCTCACTGGAAATCGACACGGGGCGGGGCTTATCCCCGCATGCGCAGCTCGCTGCAATAATTCAGCCTTTAAAAATCAAAGTGCACTTTAACCGATTTACTTTTATCAGAATCTGAGCAAAGGAACTGGGCCTGGGGGGCAAGGACAGAAAATATTTAAAGATGGGGGCCTTGCCCCTTTGTGATGCTCAATTTGGGATCATTCCGTGCAGGTTGTTTTTCCCTTCGTGAGCCCGTCTTCACAAAGCAATCCTGCAGAAACATCGGAGGGACGGGGGAGTAGGAGTGTTGCTGGGACTGTGCAGGAGTTAATATCTGACAGAAACAGTCCCAGTTTAATTTAATCAGAGTGAGACACTCGGTCACTGAGAATAATACCGAACGGCCCTGAGCTGCAAGATTACAGAGAGTACAACAGGCAAGCGAGGGTTAAATATGGGACCTTGTTTCTCTCACTCTCTGACACTGTCCCGCAGTGTGGGATTAATAATGTGTCTGTCTGTGGTACAATATCAGTGAGAGAGGGGACTGCATCTTCTGTCTCTCCAATGGGATCTTTCAGGATAAAACCGGACCTCACAGGTCAGTCTGGAACTGATACTGTGCATGTTTCTGCGTCTCACCGCCCTGCCTCGCACTCCCCTGTCTCTCTCTCTCTCAGCCCTCTCTCTCTCTGTCGCTATCCCCCTTTCTCTTGAACTGTCTGTGAAGGCGGGATTCTGTTATTTAGCGCGATGTGGAAACACTGTTGGAAGTACAACACTGAGAATGTTTCTGTTTCTCTCTCTGGTGCAATACATGACGGTGTGGCACTGTGACTGAGTGTAATATGGAGACACCGATATACAATGTAAGACTGATACTGTGCCTGTCTCTCTTTTCCGCTGATGCTGTACATGAATATGTGATAGTATCATAGAGCGCAATAAGCAGGCACAGTTAGGAAGTTTAAGACTGGTACTGTGTCTCTGTCGCTCTCTCTGATAGCCATCTCTGGGTGTTGAGTTTGAGATGGATAGGACACCAGTTACAGTTAAATGTCCCTCCGTTTAGGAGGAGAGAGAGACACAAAGAGGCTGGTGCGACGGTGAACACATAATTTATATTTTCACGTTAAGCAAACATATTTCTGCGTGCGAACAATATAACAACTTAACAGCAGATATGGGTTAAGCCAGCCTCTGCTGTGATTGGCTCCCGCCCCTGAATCTGGAACTGGCACTGTGAGGGGCGCCGGTCTCAGAGTGTTTAACACTTACTGAGCTGGGAAACTACAACTAACCCCGAGAATCGGCAGCACAGGCCGAGCGGAGAGGAAACCCTGTGCTGGGAGCTGTAAATCTGGGACAGTTTGTGCTGTGAATGTGCAGATGTGAACATTGTGTGAGCGAGAGTGTGTTAAAGGGGCGGCCCGGTGAGACTAATGTCACTGTGTTTATGTGTCCGTCTCATCGCCGGATTCCAGAGTCTCTCTTGTGTAAAATTCAAAGATTTCCCTGTCACAGGATCGCCCTGCTCCCCTGCTCAGGTCTAAAGTGTGAATTAAACGTCAAGTTTGAAGTGATTTCAAATTTCAGTCGAAAAACAGAAAATGTCCGCGATCGGGTGAGAGAGCGCGATCAGTGCAGCAATGAAACGGGTTTAAATCCAAATTGCTGCCTTCAGTTCGGATGAAACTTTCTCGACAACAAACATCCCGGTGTTCGGGACAGAAAGAGGCCAGTCTGGGAATCTGGAGGGCCCGGGTTGAATTGGAATCGGACAGTTAATGAGGAGAGAGAAACACAGAGAGGCTGGAGGGGCGGGGAGCTGACAGCAGGATGTCTCCGCCCCGTCCGCTTGCTGCCTTTAAGTTGCTCTGTGCCGCCGCCTCCCGTTTCATTTCTGACCGAGCTCTGACTGTCAGAGAGGTTTTCCACAGAGTCGCGGACATGACTGACACTGCAGCCGCCGAAACCGCTCCTCCTGCCGCCGCCACTCAAACCAAGGCTCCCAGCAAGAAGAAGAAGGCGGCTCCCCGCTCCAAGCCAGCCGGCCCCACGTTGGGCGAACAGATCCTCAAGGTTGTGGCCGATGGCAGCGATCGCAAGGGGATGTCCCTGGCCGCGATAAAGAAGGCTCTGGCGGCCAAAGGCGTGGATGTGGAGAAGCGCGGGTCCCAGATCAGGTTCAGTATCAAGAGGAATGTGACAAATGGCTTCCTGGTGCAGACCAAGGGCACGGGCGCCTCGGGCTCCTTCAAAGTCGCTAAGAAGGAAAACCAGGGGAAAGTGGGAAGGAAGGTGAAGAAACCAGCAGCCAAGAAACCTCCAGCCAAGAAACCAGCAGCCAAGAAATCTCCAGCCAAGAAACCAGCAGCCAAGAAATCTCCAGCCAAGAAAACGAGCACCAAGAAGGCGCCAACAGTAAAAAAGACAGCGAAAGCGGCGGCTGGGAAGAAGGCAGCGGCGCAGAAGCCCAAGGGCCCCAAGAAGGCCTCAGGTGCAAAGGTGAAGGCGTCCAAAAAGGTGGAAAAACCGAGGGCCAAGGCCAAATCAGCAAGACCCAAGAAAGCAGCAAGACCCAAGAAAGCAGCGTCCAAAAAGTAAATAAAAAGTGCAACTTGTAAACACCTGAACCCAAAAGCTCTTCTCAGAGCCACCCACGCCTCTCAGAAAAGAGCTGATCCCCGAATCAAATGATCCCTGTCCCGGGGCCGGGCTCAGATTTCAGACAAATCATTGAACATGAAGCCAGGATCCCCGGTGACTCGTTGACATTGGCTGCACCCACCCCTCCCCCAGTGTCTGCAATAAAACACACAGAGAATGGGATGTCCGGCCCGGGCCTCACTGTAACTGGGGATGTGTTCAGCTCCAGTCTCAGTTCCTGGTCATTGTCATTTCACAGATTCAGGGGGAGAGTCTGAGACGGTGATACTGGCGGAGATACCCCGCCTCACAACTCAAACCCCAAGCACCACATTCTCCAAATCAGCTGGAATAAGGTGTTTGTAAACTGCTGAACCCGTCTGTGAGAGGAAGTGTGGGGAGATGGAACAAGGTCTGAGATTGACAGGGAAGGGACTGTATATAGGCGGGAATATTCGTGATTGTTAATTGTAACGGGACCTTATTTAAAAGCTTCAGGTTCCTGGAAGCCTTGAAGATGAATTCCAAGTCTGTAAGGATTTGTGCGGAGCGCTGTGTTTCGGTTCTATTGTCGGGAAACGGTTTGAAATTGGCGGCTGCAGAAAGCTGGAGGCGGAGTTGGAAGATCAGAGGTCGCTCTCTGCTCTGTCTGTCAATCTTAACTCTGTCTCCGCCCTTTCCCGCCTCTCTCACTCTGGCTTTCTCAGTCAGGTCGGCTTCGGCTCTATAAAAAGGAGCCGGCAGCAATTCGTTTTTCAGTCAGCGGCAGTTTAACTGAAGAGTCGTTATAATGTCTGGTCGAGGTAAAGGCGGCAAAGGACTGGGTAAAGGTGGAGCCAAGCGGCACCGTAAAGTGCTCCGTGATAACATCCAGGGAATCACCAAACCAGCCATACGCCGCCTGGCTCGCCGTGGCGGTGTCAAGCGGATCTCGGGCCTGATCTACGAGGAGACCCGCGGTGTGCTGAAGGTTTTCCTGGAGAATGTGATCAGGGATGCGGTCACCTACACTGAACACGCCAAACGCAAGACGGTCACTGCCATGGATGTGGTGTACGCTCTGAAACGGCAGGGCCGCACTCTCTATGGATTCGGCGGCTGAATAGCTTGGACATTTTCCCCCAAGCACAACACAAAGGCTCTTCTCAGAGCCACCCACCGCCTCACAGAGAGCAGTGACCTGGGGATGGGAGCGCGGACAGTTTGGTTGGGAAATGGTTTCGGCTGTTTAATTAATGGAAATAAATATTTGGATTTATATAGCGCCTTTCACGACCATCGAACGTCCCAAGACCAATGAAATACTTTTTTGTGTCGCTGTAGGAATATGGGAATTATTAAATATTTTACAAGTATTGTAAATGTGAGAGATCAGAAACTCAGGCTGACAGTCACAATTACCACCGGGCGGGATACACATTCCCCTTTACCCAAACATTACAGTCTCCCCTCATCGATAATTCCTGTCATGTTGTGAGGTTTCTGAGATTCGGTTAAACAGGTCGGCACTGGCGGGATGATGCGGGACTTTGTGTTTACAGGAAGCAGTGACCGGGGATCTATTCCCGCCCGGTACAGACCGATCAGGGAATGGAACAGAATTCAAACCGGAATGTTACACAGAGTGGGATTGGTGACTTATAATGGGGCACAATCGCCGTTATAAAGAGCGGATTCTTAAATTGCTGGCGGGAAATTAGAGTTTCTTTAATCTCTGTTGTTGATATTTTGAAATTGGCGGGCTTTTTGAAATTGACCAACTGTCAGTTTCAGGTCAGCCAATCAGGGGCCAGTAATCCCCGCCCTTCATTTTCTCTCTCGGTGCTTAGTTCAAACTTGATTGGCGGTCGGGTTGCAGCCAATCACAGCCCCGGGGCGGACCCTCACACACTTTAAAAGGAGGCCCCAGCGGAGGCTCCGAATTAACAATCCATGTGTCCCAGATTGTGTTGAGATCCGTTCAGACAATGGCCAGGACGAAGCAGACAGCGCGCAAATCCACCGGAGGGAAAGCTCCTCGTAAACAGCTGGCGACCAAAGCGGCCCGGAAGAGCGCTCCGGCCACGGGCGGAGTGAAGAAGCCTCATCGCTACAGACCCGGCACCGTGGCTCTGAGGGAGATCCGCCGCTACCAGAAATCCACCGAGCTACTGATCCGCAAACTGCCCTTCCAGCGCCTGGTGCGGGAGATCGCTCAGGACTTCAAGACCGACCTGCGCTTCCAGAGCTCGGCCGTCATGGCCCTGCAGGAGGCCAGCGAGGCTTACCTGGTGGGGCTCTTTGAGGACACCAACCTTTGCGCCATCCACGCCAAGCGAGTCACCATCATGCCCAAAGATATCCAGCTGGCCCGCCGCATCCCGGGGAGCGCGCCTAGACTTCCCCTGCCCCGACTCGGAGTTTCAGCACCAAGTGCAACAACGGCTCTTTTCAGAGCCACCAAATCAGCAAAAGAAAGAGCTGCGATCTCCTGTAACCAGAGCTTCGTGTTGTTCATTAACCCATTGTACGGACGGGCAGAGGGTGTGGGACTGATTACTGATCGTGTGTTCATATACCAGCTCCGTTCACATGAGTTATTGACTAATATTAACTAATGAGCCCTTTAATATTTTCAGAAACTGACATCGGATTTGCGTCGCTCTGAGCTTGAGTTCCCCGGGGCAGAGCACAGGTTTCCCCAATCGGTGTTGCCGGAGAATGGGGGCAGGCAGATCTGGGAAGCACTGCAATTGACCCGGGTCCTGTGTGTGTACATCGCTAGCTGATGCAGAGAAATACACACAGCCCGGGAACAGAAGCAGCATTCAAATTATCTCAAACCAGACCAGAATTAAACTAGGCCCTTTGATTACTATATTAATTCATCACCGCCGACTCTCTAGTTTCCATAGACAAGACGAAAGAATATTTAAGGAACCGGTGGCGGTATTTATACAATTGTTGAGTGATAACTGTAGTTCAGTTATTCGCTGTTAACTGGAAGAGTGTATGTGTGAGCAGAGAACCGTAATGCAGAGAACGGGAACTGAAAACTTCTCCATACGGATAAGGGTAAGCCATTTGGGACTGAGATGAGGAGAAACTTCTTCACTCAGAGAGTTGTTAACCTGTGAAATTCCCTACCGCAGAGAGTTGTTGATGCCAGTTCGTTGGATACATTCAAGAGGGAGTTCGATGTGGCCCTTATGGCTAAAGAGATCAAGCGGTGTGGAGAGAAAGCAGGAAAGTGATACTGAGGTGAAAGATTAGCCATGATCTTATTGAATGGTGGTGCAGGCTCGAATGGCCTACTCCTGCACCTATTTCCTATGTTTACAGGTCTGAAATAAGCCAATCTATCGGTACATGAATTCAAGGGCTCTGACTCCATTAAGTCAGTAAGTAGCCCTTCCACAGATACTGTGGGTGGCTCTGAAAAGAGCCTTTGGTTTATTAGATTAAATCTTGTCCGCTTTACTTGGTCTTGGACGAAGTGGTGGTTTTCTTGGGCAGTAGCACAGCCTGGATATTCGGCAGCACCCCGCCCTGAGCGATGGTCACCTTTCCCAGCAGCTTATTGAGCTCCTCGTCGTTGCGGATGGCCAGCTGCAGGTGTCTGGGGATGATGCGGGTCTTCTTGTTGTCGCGGGCCGCGTTGCCGGCCAACTCCAGGATTTCAGCGGTCAAATACTCGAGCACAGCAGCCATGTAGACCGGGGCTCCGGCACCCACACGCTCAGCGTAGTTCCCCTTTCGCAGGAGTCTGTGAACACGGCCCACAGGAAACTGCAGTCCGGCTCGGGAGGAGCGAGACTTGGCCTTGGCCCGAGCTTTACCGCCGGTTTTTCCTCTTCCAGACATTTCCACAATCCACAGGTTCAGAGAAAGAATGCGAAACTCCTCCCTCATCTGCTCTTCTTATACATTCTGGAGGGATGCAGGGAGTGAACTTGTGATTGGTCGCTCTGCGGTGCATTTCATTGGTCTTTTCCGATGACCAATCACCATCTGCTTAGTTTGCCACTGAAAAGAGGGCGAAAATTATTGTTCGACTTCCAACGAATCTTCAATTTCAAAAACCCCGCCAATAATTTTTACAATGCGGATTATGTTAATAAATTCATCATTAGCAAAAGATTTCCAAACACTTTTTTTATTCCATATTGCCTTCCAAATTCCAGGATGTTACAATCAGGATTAAATTATGGTTCACTGTCAAACATTCTGCAACGGGACACATTCCAGCTCAATCTTTGTACAATTTGGGAATCACAGATCATGGATCGATCCTCCGCACAGGCGGGAGTGAGACCAGAACTGGGAGTCCTTCTGTGAAAAAAGAGGGAGTGTGTTCATACTGCCCCGTTCAGGTCTCTGTAAGAACTCCTATTCTGGGTTGTTGCACACGCAGGTAATAAGCGGGTTGATTAACTAGAATTGTTTTTATTGAAAAGGGCTTGAGAGAATGAGGTGAGTAAAGTCTGAGTCTCGCCCCCTAAAACAAGACCATAAATCGTCGGCAGGCGACCAGGGAAATGTTTGTAGTTTACTGGGAGAGAAATTCATCAGCGAAGCTAAGGCTGAACCGGACAGTAAAACCGATTATCTAAAAATTCGTATCTAAATCTACCCTGGATCTTTAAATGTTGTCAAAAACACTTGCTCAGGAAATAACTACAGTAAATGGAGGTTAACGGATGACGCGTTTGTGCAGCTCTTTCAGAGAGGTTGTGGGTGGCTCTTAAAAGAGCCGTTGTTTGGGGTTTATTCCGTCAGAACAGCGTGGAGCTTTACTTGGAGCTGGTATACTTGGTGACCGCCTTTGTCCCTTCCGACACGGCGTGCTTGGCCAGCTCCCCGGGCAGCAGCAGGCGCACGGCGGTCTGGATCTCCCGGGAGCTGATGGTGCAGCGCTTGTTGTAATGGGCCAGGCGGGAAGCCTCACTCGCGATGCGCTCGAAAATATCGTTCACAAACGAGTTCATGATGCCCATGGCCTTGGAGGAGATGCCGGTGTCGGGGTGAACCTGTTTCATCACTTTGTAGATGTAAATGGAGTAACTCTCCTTCCTCGACTTTCTGCGCCTCTTGCTGCCCTTCGATGGCGTTTTCTTGATCACTTTCTTAGCGCCTTTCTTGGCAGTAACTGATTTCTTCTCTTCAGGCATCGTCTTGTTCAATCCGACCCAGACATGACGTAAATTCAGCTCGGAGCTCGTATTATATAGGCAGCCCCACACTCCGCCCACAGCCCTATGCTAATGAAGGATGGGTGAAGGCAACGATTGTGATTGGTTCATTCGCTGCGTTGTCAATTTCCATTGTTCTGCAATTCTCTGATTGATCTCTTTAAATATCCAATCAGATTTACTGCTCGCCACAATCTCAAATTATTGAATTAGGTCATCAGTTACATCCCCTCCCGAGCCATAATCTGTTCTTTATCGATCTAGATATCTGCATGTTCGACAGACATTGACTGGTTTGTATCCGAGATTGCCTGAAGGTCACTTCTGGTCAGGACTTGGGAGTCCTACTGTGAGGGCAAAAGACCCTCACTGTCCTTCCGCCCTGATGCTGCCTTCCTCCCACCGTTTAATTCAATACCTTTCTTATCTGTCACTGCTGTAACTATATTAGTTGTTTCAGTATTACCTTCACTGGAATATGCCGTACCTTCTGTGCCGTAAACGGCCTATTTCCCTTAGCACAGGGGACATAAATTTAAAGTAATTGGCAGGTTTAGAGGGGAAATTTCTTCACGTAGAGGGTGGGGGTCTGGAACTCACTGCCTGAATGGGTGGTCGAGGCAGAACCCCCCCCCCCCACCCGAAGACCACCGAATAAGACTGTGTTTTTTTGCCATCTGGGGAGTGCACCCCAGCAAAACACCCACCCAGCACTGTGAGGGGAGACCTCCCCTCACTGCTTCCCTCTTTCCCACCTCTCTCTCTCTCTCTCTGTCACTCTCTCTGTCTCTCCCCTCTCTCCCTGAGAGCACTTTCCTCCTAATTAAAAAATCAAGACAACTGAGCAGAGGGAGCAAGGACCCTCCCCAATCGTTAACTAGGGGAGAGGTATGCCTCATTAAGAGCTCCGTCTGCTCACACACTTAACGAGGCCTATTAAGACCATTAAGGCCTGTGACTTTGGTGTGAGTGTAGCCCTTAAAGGGACCCTGTGATGGAGACCCCATCCACGTCGGTGGCAGGGCCTGTTAAGACTTACGCATGGTGCCTCCTGTGCCTCCTGCTGCCCTGCCACCATTTAGATTAATAACTAAAAAATATGGAGTCAAGAGCTACACACCCTAGTATGAGCATCAAGGAGTGCGTGCGGGCGATGGCTGGGGTAGTCGGCCCCTCGGCCATTGTCGCAGCCTCCAAGATGTCCGCGAAGGCTGTGTTCTTCCTGGGGTCGGAGCGGGCGGTGTCCCTGGCTGTTGAAAAGGGGCTCACGGTAGGTGGGACGTTCCAGCCACTGGACTCTCTCAAAGCCACCATGCAGAGGGTCATTCTTTCGAACGCCCCGCCCTTTGTTCCCGCTGAGCTCCTGCTCCCCCACCTACATCAACTGGGGGAGGTAAGGTCGGGGATTAACCCGATACCGCTCGGCCTCAGGGAGACCAGCCTGCGTCACGTGTTCTCATTCCGCTGCCAGCTTTTTGTCCGGCTGGCGCGGGAGGAGATGACGGAGGGCACCTTCAATGTGGTGCTCGAGTGGACTGCCTACCGCATCTTTTGGACGTCGGACGGCGTGCGGTGCCATGCCTGTAGGGAGGTGGGGCACGTTCGTAAGAACTGCTCCGCCTCCAAGGCCGCCAAAACACCAAAGGCGGCCAAGGCTGGCGCCGCCGCCACCCCTCCCCCTAGTAGCATCCGCGTGGGTGCGCGGACATCATCGGAGGCCTTTGTCTTCATGGCCTCTGGCGGGGGGTAGGGAGAGCGTCCGGGCGGAAGGAAGGCGCGGAGGAAGGTAAAATTCCTCGAGACGGGTCCCCTCAGTGCGCTGAACAGCCCCATCACCGCGCTCAGCCTACCCGTTGTCACCGGCGAGCGCGGGGTGCCCTGAGCCCGTGCCCGAGCCCTCGACCAATACCACAGAGGGCTCGGACGCGGGCAAGAAAAACAAAAAGGGGGAGCGAGCGGGAGGCCTTGGCAGACATGGAGGTCTCCCTGCCTCCGCACCCCCCCAGACAAAAAAGGAGGCGCCGCTCCAATGAGGCGGAGGGGGAACAATATCCCTCCGCGGAGGAGTTGGTGCCTGCCGCATGTCCCGCATCCCCCACCAGCGCCCCCAAACTGCGCCGTAGGCGGGGGGGAATCTGTCCCCGGGGAGGGTCAGACAGTCGAGGCTGCCCAGCCTCTGCCTCCCGGGGATGGCGAGGAAGATCTGCCTGTTGTGGAGGGCGTGGGGCCGGCGGAGGAATGCATCGCCGCCGGGTCGGGCGTCCCGGGGACTGAGGCGGGCGGGGCTGAAAAGGCCGAACCTGAGCCTGCTCAGCCAATATACAACACCTCCCGGGATCTGCTCGATCCGGCAGATAAAGAAAATTTTCAAAATTTTAAAGAACCTACACATGCTGGGCTGGGGGGTGGCGGCGGGAAGGGGGAACAACACCAACCCTCGCCCCCAACTTTGGAGCTGGAGGACTTGGAGGACCTGGAGCGGTTCTTGGACCAGGTCTCTCCATGTTCCCCGGTACCTGGGGCGGAGGGGGAACCCCTTCCGCTGCCGCTTCCTGACCCAGCACCACAATTAAAAGTTAAAAGAGCCCAGTGGAGACTCCACTGCCGACGATCCTGGGGGCGGGATCGGGGCAGAGCCAGGGCCGGATGGAGTGGCCGGGCAGTTTGCCGTACCTCGGGCGGTCGACGGACCGGCTGCTAGCGGCGACCTCCCAGAGCAGATGGGGACTCGGTGGAGGGCACGGGAGAAGATCTGGAGTCCATCGCCAGTGAGGCGGTGGATCTCCTCGTGCCCGCTGCTGAGTCCCCCCTTATTCCTGTAAAGGAGCTCAGGGACTTTATGGTCCAGAGCCAGGGTCGCCGCAACCGAGCCTATCTGGCCCTGGAAAAATGGTCCAAGCTGGCGCTCCTCATCAGGTCCATCCACGCTGCTGCTAAAACCATGGCCGCGGGCGGGCCCTTATCAAAGGCGCAAAACCTTGAGCTGCACCAGTTCAAAACATTTCTCGCTCGGCTGCTGAGGGAGTGGAGGTCAACAAACAACTCCACTCCTCCCCCACAATAGGTTAAGTAGAGGTTGCACTATGCTTTTTCATGAAGATAACCATAGCCAGCCTCAACATCAACGGTGGCAGAGAGGCACGCCGTAGATTTAACAATTTTTCGCTCTTGCGGGAGTGGAAATATGCGGTGTGCTTCCTGCAAGAAACCCACACCGTTCTGGGAGACAAAGCCACGTGGCTCCTGGAATGGCAAGGAGAGGTCCGCATGAGCCACCTCACTGCCACTTCTTGTGGGGTGGCCATCTTGCTGGCCCCGCATTTTCAGCCGGAGATCTTGGGGGTCGAGGAGCCCATGCCAGGCCGATTGCTGCACGTCACGGTTCGCCTGGGGGACATGCCGTTCCATCTCATGAACGTGTACGCCCCTCAGCCCGGCCCGCAGCAAACGCGCTTCTTCGAAGAAGCGTCCGCTCTTCTTGGCCCCGTCGACGTCGGCAACTGCATTGTCCTCAGAGGGGATTTTAACTGCACCCTCGAGGTGAGGGACTGCTCCGGTGCCCCGCAGAGCATGATAGCGATCGAGAAGTTGAGGGACCTGGTTGGGTCCTTCGACTTGGTGGACGTTTGGCGAAATCTCCATCCCAACTCCAGCGCCTTTACTTGGGTGAGGCCTGGAAGAGGATGGTCCAGAATCGACCGCATTTACGTGTCTCCGGCGTACGTTTCCTGTGTTCCGACGGCCTCCATGTGGCCGGCGCTGTGTTCGGACCACCACCTGGTGTGGGCGGAGCTCGCTTCACTCCATGCGAGGATGGGGTCCGCGTACTGGCATTTTAAAAACCAGATGCTGGAGGACGAGTGGTTCCAGGACTCGTTCTGTCGTTTCTGGGCCAACTGGAGAAGGAAGCAGGGGGACTTCCTCTCCTTGAGGTTATGGTGGGACGTGGGCAAGGCTGACGTCCGTGTCTTCTGCAAAGAGTATGTGAGGGTGTCGACCAAGGGGTGGGCGGCCAGGGTCGGTCGCCTAGAAAAAGAGGTGCTCGACCTGGAGTCCCGTCTCGGTCAAGTCGTCGAGGACCCGGCCCTGCGGACAGTGAACAAAGCGAAGAAGGCCGCACTGAAGGACCTGCAATTCATCGGGTCCCGAGGCGCGTTCGTGAGGTCGCGGATCCGGTTCCTGCGTGATCTGGACCGTGGCTCCCCCTTCTTCTACTCACTGGAAAAAAGACAGGGTGTCCGTAAGCAGCTCTTGACGCTGCTGGCCGATGATGGCTCTCTTGTCTCGGATCCGGAGGGCGTCAGCAACAGGGCCCGAGGATATTACGGGGCTCTGTTCTCTCCGGAGCTGTCCAGCGAGGAAGCGCATAGAGTTTTGTGGGAGGACCTGCCCAGAGGGCGCCGAAAATCTGGAAGCTCCGCTAAGTCTGGCGGAGCTGACCGGCGCCCTCCACCCGCTCTCGAGGAGAAAAGCCCCGGGGCTGAACGGGCTGACTGTGGAGTTCCACAGGGCGTTCTGGGACATCCTGGGGGGCGACTACACGTGGGTCCTGGGGGGAAAGTCTGGCGACTGGGGAGAGGCCCCTCTCTTGGTGCAGGGCAGTCATCGTCCTGCTGCCCAAGAAGGGCGATCTCCGCCTACTTAAGAACTGGCGCCCGGTCTCCCTCCTCACCACGGACTACAAAATCTTCGTCAGGATGATGTCTGCTCGCCTTGGCGCCATGCTGGACCACATGATCCACCCCGACCAGTCCTACACGGTCCCGGGCCGGACAATCCACGATAACATCCATCTGGTCTGGGACCTCATCCATCACTCCCAGGAGGCTGGTCTGTCAGTCGCCTTCCTATCTCTCGACCAAGAGAAGGCGTTCGACAGGGTGGATCACGACTATCTGTTCGGAACTCTGCACGCTTTCGGGTTCGGGACGCATTTCGTCGCCCGGATCCGACTTTTGCATGCTGCCATGAGTGTCTGATTGAGGTTAATGGGTCCTTGACGGCGCCCCTTTGCTTTAGAAGAGGGGTGCGCCAGGGATGCCCCATGTCGGCCAGTTATATGCCATCTGCGTGGAGACTTTCCTGCGACTCCTGCGGACGAGGTTGAGCGGACTGTCTCTGCAAGGGCCGGGCATGGAGGTCATCCTCTCGGCTTACGCCGATGACGTGCTCCTCACGGTAGAGGATCCCATTGACCTGCGGAGGATGCGTGAGTGCCAGGAGATTTATTCGGCTGCATCCTTCACCAGGATCAACTGGGAGAAATGTTCCGGACTCCTGGTGGGTCAGTGGTGGGTGGACTCCCTGCCGGAGGAGCTCAGGCCTTTTGCCTGGAGCATGACCCATCTCCTCTATCTGGGAGTCTATCTCAGCCCCGACGAGGAAGCCTGGCCGGCAAATTGGCAAGAGCTGGAGGCCAAGGTCGCCGCTCGCCTAGGGCGCTGGACAGGACTGCTCCGAGTGCTGTCCTACAGGGGTCGAGTGCTAGTCAGAAACCAGCTGGTGGCCGCTATGCTGTGGTACCAGCTGGTCACTTTGACCCCTCCCCCCACATTTGTCGCCAAGATACAGAAGAAGCTGGTGGACTTCTTCTGGAACAACAGGAAGCACTGGGTCTCTGCGGCGGTCTTGAGTCTCCCACTTAGGGAGGGCGGTCAGTTGTTGGTGTGCGTCAGCACCCAGCTAGCGACTTTCCATCTTCAGACCCTGCAGAGATACCTTTACGTTGAGCCCCCTCCTAGGTGGCATTCGCTGGCAACATATTTCTTCCGCCAGCAGCACAGCCTCAACTATGACACGCAGCTCCTGTTTGTGAGCTTGAGGGGCATCAGGACCGCTGTCCAGGGGCTGCCTGTCTTTTAGCAGGAACTCATCAGGGTCTGGAACAAAGTCTCCACCAAGTGCAGCTCTCCACTGGCTGGAGTGGTGGCTGTCCTGCAGGAGCCGCTGCTCGGGAATCCATACCTCCACGACCGAGGTTTCAGGTGGCAGTCAGACGAGAGGGCTGCGGCTGGCGAGGTGACCAGGGTCAGGGACCTGTTCGATCGCGGAGGAGAGGGCTGGATGGCGCCAGACATGCTGGCACGGCGCCTAAATTCGGCCGACGTCTGCCGCGTGGCCGATGCCATCGAGTTGTTAAAAACAGCTCTGGGCCCTGACTCCGTTAGGTGTGTCGAGGAGGCTCAAGCACGTGAAGAGATCCCGTCCAAACTCATCAGCGCCAAACCCCGGAACCTCCCTCGGGAGCCGGCACCTCACAACTTGAGCCGCCTCGGGGAAATCCCCTCCGTGCCTTTCAGTTCTGCACGGAGGGGTTTCCTGTACGGGCTGCTCCTGCACACTCTCAACCTTGCCATCCTCGTCTGCCGTCCGGACATGCCATGGCGTACCATCTTGCTGTCCGGAGGATGGAGTGCACTCTACGTGGGAGTCCTCCCATTATTTATTGGGGACTTGGCCTAGAGGGTGGTACACGGAGCAGTCCCGTGCAATAAATGTTTAAGTTGGTTCACGGGCTCCCAGACCGCCTGCAATTTCTGCGGTCTGGAAGAGTCCGTGTTCCACGTTTTTAGTGAATGTATGAGGTTGCAGTCCCTGTTCCAATATTTAAAGGGGCTGCTCCTCAATTTCTGGTTGCACTTCAGTCTCACACTCCTGATCTTTGGGCACCCTGTGCGGAGGGGAGCGGGTAGGTCCGAATGCCTCCTTGTAGGACTGCTCCTGGGCACGGCCAAGGGTGCCATCAGCCAGTCCAGGCAGCGGGCGGTCGAGGGGGTCATTCAGCCTGACTGCCTGCCTCTCTTCCGTGCTTACATCCGGGCTGGGGTGTCCCTAGAGATGGAGCACACGGTGTCCACCGGTATGCTCGCGGCCTTCCGCGAGAGATGTGCGCCGGAGGGACTGGAGTGCATTGTCACCCCCGGCAACCAAATTTTAATATGATTTTATATGTTTTAAAGTTTAATTTGTTTTAATTGCTGGGTTTTAGTGTCCCCCTCCCCTTTTATAGGGAGCACTTGTAAATTATGGTTTTACTGCCCAAATAAACCCCACTAAAATCACCCAAAAAAAAAGTGTTTGGAGTGTCCCCCAGATCGGGGCGCACTTGGATTAATTTATTATGTTTTCCCCAAAAGAGTTGTGCCATAAACGGCCTATTTCCCTTAGCACTGGGGACATAAATTTAAAGTAATTGGCAGAAGGTTTAGAGGGGAAATTTCTTTACGCAGAGGGTGGGGGTCTGGAACTCACTGCCTGAATGGGTGGTCGAGGCAGAAACCCTCACCACATTTAAAACTACTTGGATGTGCACTTGAAGTGCCGTAATCTGCAGGGTTACGGACCTCGAGCTGGAAAGTGGGATTAGGCTGGATAACCTTTTGTTGGCCAGCACGGACACGATGGGCCGAAGTGGCCTCCTTCCGTGCTGGAAGCTTCGATGATAAATGTCTATAATTCTGAAACTAAAAGGATATACCATCCATCGTGCATATGCTGATTTAAAATATATAGACCTTGGCGAAAATATCTATCCATACAGAATCAACGATATCTCCCTATGAGTCGGTGGGTGGCACTTAGACGAGCCTTTGCTTTGTGCTTGGGGGAGAGGGTCGCGTTGAATCCAAAGAAAGTGCGGCCCTGCCGTTTCAGAGCGTACACCACATCCATGGCAGTGACCGTCTTGCGCTTGGCTGCTCAGTGCAGGTCTAAACTGGCCGGCTAAGGAGAGAAATACACAGCCCGGGAACAGCCGGAGCTCCCGGGAACAGAACCAGCATTCAAACTCTCAAACCAGACCAGAATTAAATTAGGCCCTTTTAATAACCGCCGACTCTCTTCATACAGCTTTCATTGATAGACTAAATAATATTTAGGGAACCGGTTGCGGTATTTATACAAGTTTTGAGTCTCTGACAACTGTAATTTAATTATTAGCTGCTAACTAGAACAGTTTGCGTGAGCAGAGAACCGTAATGCAGATACCAGGAACTGAAAACTCCCGCATACAGGTCTGAAACAGACCAATTTATCGGTACCTGAACTGAAGGTCTCCAATAATACAGTAAGCAGCCCTTTCAGATACTGTGAGTGGCTCTGAAAAGAGCCTTTGGGTTATTAGATTAAATCTTGTCCGCTTTACTTGCTCTTGGACGAAGTGGTGGTTTTCTTGGGCAGCAGTTTTCTGGAGAAAACATTCCTGCTGCTCCTGGCCCACAAGCTGTGCTGTAAAGACACTTCCCTCATGGATTCAGCCCTTCTCACCTCCTTTCATCCGCCAGGTTTCCCAAGGATTGGGAATCCCAGCCGACATGAGTTAAAAATAGAATGACTGTTAAAATGAAGGCAGGCATTTTAATATTTAAATGACCAAGCCGCCTCGCGTGAGCGGATTGGTCACTCGTCAAAACCAGAAGTGGGCGGGTTCGAGGCTGGTTGGGTTCCTGTTTTAGATTTTTAAAATTTTAATCTTTGACCCGACCCCAGCCATCTGTTTTTGGGAGTTAAGATTCAGCCCTTAATTTCAGGTCCGTTTCATCAATTTTAAATCAGCAGTTCTTTGCAGATGTAGAACCGTCGGTAATGAGAACTCTGCAATAAAGTTAGATAACTATTAGAAGAAAAAGTAAAGATGGTGGGGGAGCCTATCAATGCCCATTGAATGGAATTTAACTCAGGATTCGAAGGTCAACGTTAACTTTCATATACTTTATTTATTTGTGTATAAACTATTCAAAATTAGCCAAGAATTCTGGCAGATGACCTTTAATCTAAAAAACAATCTATTACAAAGAATAAGTTGTCAAAACTTGCTACAAACTCGTATTTAATGATTTGGCTGACATCCTCTTACAGCTCACAGTAACATACAGTATACACGAACAGTTAATTTTTGATCAATTGTTATTCTTCTTACCCTTAAATCTGATAAATTATTCCCTGTGAAATTTCACCTGCAAAATCTACCACTGCCATCCTTTGACTCTGTACTTCTGTAATATAGTTCATTAGGTTTGACTTGCGCTCCAGGACTGTCTAAAATAAATGTTTTTAACACAGTACTGAAGCAAAGGTAAACAATCTAGATCTCTACCCCAAGATATTGTAAAAAAAAATCAATTTTATGTAAATGCATGAATACATCATATCATTAAATTATTCGAAATGTATGTTTTTACTAACAATTGGGATGCTTGTGGAAAAATATTAGGGTAAAAATTGGACTTTGTTGTGACTGTTTTATTTTTGAGGCAGAAGGTTGTGGTTCAAGGCCCACTCCAGAAACTTGAGCACATGATCTGGGCTGACACTTCAGTGCGGTGCTGAGGGAGTGTTGGTGTTCGAGGTGCCATCTTTCAGAGATGTGGAACCGAGTCTGCTCTCTCAGGTGGATGTAGAGGATCCCATGGCATTGTTCGAGGACGAGCAGGGGATTCTCCTGGTGTCCTGGCAGACATTTATCCTCAACCAACACGTAAAACAGATGATCTGGTCATTTATTTAATTGCTGTTAGTGAGAGCTTGATGTGCACAAATTGGCTGCTGTTTTTCCTACTTTACAACAGTGACTGCATTTGGAAAGTACTTCATTGGTTGTAAAGCGCTTTGGAACGCCCTGAGGTCATGAAAGGTGCGATAGAAATGCATGTCATTTCTTTTTCTTTGTATATTGTTTCTTCCTTGCGATTGACGGGAAGGGACTATCGCATAACATTAGTCCAGCGCTCTGTACATAAAAGTTCACATAGTGTGACCCTCCCTTGCAGGCACAGTACCGACTGTTGAAGCCACTTACTATTTTTAATATATTATACATTTGCAATTGCCATAGGATTTGAAGGTTTTGGAAAGACCACTGCCAACCACACTTTTGCTTAACTGCATTAATTTCCTTATGAGCTGCATGATCTGTCCTAATTTAGCACCATTAAGAATAAGGATAGGTTTGGTGGTTATCTCGGGTAACTTAAACCCTTGCGAGTTGAGAGCCTACATAGCCCCTATTTTTTGCACTCTGATTCCAAGACCACCCATAGTTGGTGTGAATCATTTGGCAAGTTAGTCTATTGCAGAAATTTCTGTCATAGCAAATTCTCACAGGGTCCATTTACACAGCAGCTACCAGTCTGAAACCAATAGCTACATTCTGGGTTCAACACCAGCGGATTTCTGCATTACTTCATTCCTGTCTGACTGGAGCATTAACTATCATTTTAGGCACATACTTGGATACCTAATGCATTTGCTGCTCTACAAAAGTTAGAAATTTAGGCCTCTATTTTAACCCCCACCCCAACAACAGGCAGGAATGTGTTGGGCGAGGGGTTAAAATCTTGAAATTAGAAATCCCGCCTTCAACCTGCTCCATTCCTGGCAGCCATAATATTTACGTCAACGATTAAGCCACTCGACGAGACCCCCACCAAAAGCAGACAGGTGGCCTACTTAAGATGTCAAAGTCGCGGCCAGTGATGTCATCAGCACGGCAGCATAACTTGATGATCATGGCAGGGGGATGGGAACCTATGCAGGGAGACAGAGGGAAATAAGATGGAGGCAGAAGCAAAAGATAGAAAGGAGAATAGTAAAAGTGGAGGGCAGATAAACCCAAGGCAAAAAACAAAAAGGGCTTCATTACAGCAAAATTCTAAAGGGGCAAAGTGTGTTAAAAAGACAAGCCTGAAGGCTCTGTGCCTCAATGCAAGGAGTATTCGGAATAAGGCGGTCGAATTAACTGCGCAGATAGCAGTTAACGGATGTGATGTAATTGACATCACGGAGACATGGCTCCAGGGTGACCAAGGCTGGGAACTCAACATCCAGGGGTATTCAGCATTTAGGAAGGATAGGCAGAGAGGAAAAGGAGATGGGGTGGCGTTGCTGGTTAAAGAGGAAATCAATGCAATAGTAAGGAGGGACATTAGCTTGGATGATGTGGAATCGGTATGGGTGGAGCTGCGGAATTCCAAAGGGCAGAAAACGCTAGTGGGAGTTGTG
The DNA here is from genome assembly GCF_044704955.1 of Pristiophorus japonicus. Lineage (NCBI taxonomy): Eukaryota > Metazoa > Chordata > Chondrichthyes > Pristiophoridae > Pristiophorus > Pristiophorus japonicus. The sequence continues at coordinate 201,259,705 of NC_091985.1, read as the reverse complement.
TACAGACCACCAAACAGTAGTAGTGAGGTTGGGGACAGCATCAAACAAGAAATAAGGGATGTGTGCAATAAAGGTACAGCAGTTATCATGGGCGACTTTAATCTACATATTGATTGGGCAAACCAAACTGGTAACAATGCGGTGGAAGAGGATTTCCTAGCATGTATTAGGGATGGTTTTCTAGACCAATATGTCGAGGAACCAACTAGAGAGCAGGGCATCCTAGACTGGGTGATGTGTAATGAGAAGGGACTAATTAGCAATCTTGTTGTGCGAGGCCCCTTGGGGAAGAGTGACCATAATATGGTAGAATTCTTTATTAAGATGGAAAGTGACACAGTTAATTCGGAAACTAGGGTCCTGAACTTAAGGAAAGGTAACTTCGACGGTATTAGGCGTGATTTGGCTAGAATAGACTGGCAAAGGATACTTAAAGGGTTGACGGTGGATAAGCAATGGCAAACATTTAAAGATCACATGGATGAACTTCAGCAATTGTACATCCCTGTCTGGAGTAAAAATAAAATGGGGAAGGTGGCTCAACCATGGCTAACAAGGGAAATTAAGGATAGTGTTAAAGCCAAGGAAGAGGCATATAAATTGGCTAGAAAAAGCAACAAACCTGAGGACTGGGAGAAATTTAGAATTCACCAGAGGAGGACCAAGGGTTTAATTACAAGGGGGAAAATAGAGTACGAGAGGAAACTTGCAGGGAACATAAAAACGGACTGCAAAAGCTTCTATAAATATGTGAAGAGAAAAAGATTAGTGAAGACAAACATAGGTCCCTTGCAGTCGGATTCAGGTGAATTTATAATGGGGAACAAAGAAATGGCAGACCAATTGAACCAATACTTCGATTCTGTCTTCACGAAAGAAGTCACAAATAATCTTCTGAATTTACTAGGGGACAGTGGGTCTAGTGAGGAGGAGGAACTGAAGGATATCTTTATTAGGCGGGAAATTGTGTTCAGGAAATTGATGGGATCGAAGGCCGATAAATCCCCAGGGCTTGATAGTCTGCATCCCAGAATACTTAAGGAAGTGGCCCTAGAAATAGTGGATGCATTGGTGATCATTTTCCAACATTCTATTGACTCTGGATCAGTTCCTATAGACTGGAGGGTAGCTAATGTAACGCCACTTTTAAAAAAAAGGAGGGAGAGAGAAAACGGTAATTGTAGACCAGCTAGCCTGACATCAGTAGTGGGGAAAATGTTGGAATCAATCATTAAGGATGAAATAGCAGCGCATTTGGAAAGCAGTGACAGGATCAGACAAGTCAGCATGGATTTATGAAAGAGAAATCATGTTTGACGAATCTTCTGGAATTTTTTGAGGATGTGAGGATGTAACTAGTAGAGTGGACAAGGTGTATTTGGACTTTCAAAAGGCTTTTGACAAGGTCCCACACAAGCGCATGGTATTGGGGGTAATGTACTGTCGTGGATAGAGAACTGGTTGGCAGACAGGAAGCAGAGAGTCGGGATAAACGGGTCCTTTTCAGAATGACAGGCAGTGACTAGTGGAGTCCAACAGGGCTCAGTGCTGGGACCCCAGCTCTTTACAATATACATTAACGATTTAGATGAAGGAATTGAGTGTAATATCTCCAAGTTTTCGGATGACACTAAACTGGGTGGCAGTGTGAGCTGTGAGGAGGACGCTGAGAGGCTGCAGGGTGACTTAGACAGGTTAGGTGAGTGAGCAAATGCATGGCAGATGCAGTATAATGTGGATAAATGTGAGGTTATCCATTTTGGGGTCAAAAACACAGCAGAATATTATCTGAATGGTGGCAGATTAGGAAAAGGGGAGGTGCAACGAGACCTGGGTGTCATGGTTCATCAGTCACTGAAAGTGGACATGCAGGTACAGCAGGCGGTGAAGAAGGCAAAAGGTATGTTGGCCTTTATAGCTAGGGGATTTGAGTATAGGAGCAGGGAAGTCTTACTGCATTTGTACAGGGCCTTAGTGAGGCCTCACCTGGAATATTGTGTTCAGTTCTGGTCTCCAAATCTGAGGAAGGATATTCTTGCTATTGAGGGAGTGTAGCGACGGTTCACCAGACTAATTCCAGGATGGCTGGACTGTCATATGAGGAGAGACTGGATCAACTGGGCCTTTATTCACTGGAGTTTAGAAGGATGAGAGGGGAATCTCATAGAAACGTATAAGATTCTGACGGGACTGGACAGGTTAGATGCAGGAAGAATGTTCCTGATGCTGGGGAAGTCCAGAACCAGGGGACATAGTCTAAGGATAAGGGGTAGGCCATTTAGGACTGAGATGAGGAGAAACGTCTTCACTCAGAGAGTTGTTAACCTGTGGAATTCCCTGCCGCAGAGAGTTGTTGATGCCAGTTCATTGGATATATTCAAGAGGGAGTTCGATATGGCCCTTATAGCTAAGGGGATCAAGGGGTATAGAGAGAAAGCAGGAAAGGGTTACTGAGGGAATGATCAGCCATGATCTTATTGAATGGCGGTGCAGGCTCGAAGGGCCGAATGGCCTACCCCTGCACCTATTTTCTATGTTTCTATGTTTAGCAGCACAGCCTGGATATTAGGCAGCACCCCGCCCTGAGCGATGGTCACCTTTCCCAGCAGCTTGTTGAGCTCCTCGTCGTTGCGGATGGCCAGCTGCAGGTGTCTGGGGATGATGCGGGTCTTCTTGTTGTCGCGGGCCGCGTTGCCGGCCAGCTCCTGGATTTCAGCGGTCAGATACTCGAGCACAGCAGCCATGTAGACCGGGGCTCCGGCACCCGCACGCTCAGCGTAGTTCCCCTTTCGCAGGAGCCTGTGAACACGGCCCACAGGGAATTGCAGTCCAGCCCGGGAGGAGCGAGACTTGGCCTTGGCCCGAGCTTTATCGCCAGTTTTTCCTCTTCCAGACATTTCCACAATCCGCAGGTTCAGACAAGGAATGAGAAACTCCTCCCACATCTGCCCTTCTTTTACCTTCTGGAGGGATGCAGGGAGCGAACTTGTGATTGGTGACTCTGTCGTGGATTTCATTGGCCGTTTCCGATGACCAATCACAGCCTGCTTAGTCCACCAATGAAAGGAGGGCGGAAATTACTGGTTCCCAACAGTCAGAATGTAACGATTTTTAAAATTCAAAAATCCCGCCAATAATTGTTAAAATTGCGGATTATGTTAGTAACTTCACCATTAGTCATATATTTCTCAACAATTTGTTTCCTTTTGTCTTATTCCATGTTTGCCTTGCAAATTCCAGCCTGTTACAATCAAGATTAAATTCGGCTTCAGTTTCAAACTGTCTGTAACGGGCGGGACTCAGTCCCCACTGATTCTGTAACGGGACACATTCCAGCTCCAGCTTTGTAAAAGTGAACTTGTTTTCACAGGAGCTGCTGTGGGAGTGAGACCAGAACTGAGAGTCCTTCTGTGAAAAGAGAAGAGGGACAGAGTGTTCAAACTGCCCCTGTTCTAGTCTCTAAGAACTCCCATTCTGGGTTGTTACACTGCGGGGAGTCTCGGGTTAATAAACGGACTGAGCCGCAACGGAATAAAACAAAACGTGAAAAGGGCTTGAGTGAGAATGTGACTGAAATCGGAGTTTCCCCGCCCCCCAAAATAAATTCGTCGGCAGGCGCTGTGAATGAACGGGTCTTAGAACAAAGGGAAAGCGACCAGGGACCGTGTTTGTAGTTGACTCTGCAGGAAATTCCAGCGACGCCAAGGTTGAACCCGTCAGTGAAGCTGCTTATGAGAAATCAAAACTAAATCTACACCTGGAACTGCAAAGGTTCTCACACACGGGAAATAATTACAGTAAATTCAGTCTAAAGGGAGATGTGTTTGTGCAACTCTTTCAATGATGTTGTGGGTGGCTCTTAAAAGAGCCGTTGTATTTGGGGTTTGTTGTCAGGACAGCGTGTAGTTTTACTTGGAGCTGGTGTATTTGGTCACCGCCTTTGTCCCTTCCGACACGGCGTGCTTGGCCAGTTCCCCGGGCAGCAGCAGGCGCACGGCGGTCTGGATCTCCCGGGAGCTGATGGTGCGGCGCTTGTTGTAATGGGCCAGGCGGGAAGCCTCACCCGCGATGCGCTCGAAAATATCGTTCACAAACGAGTTCATGATGCTCATGGCCTTGGAGGAGATCCCGGTGTCGGGGTGAACCTGTTTCATCACTTTGTAGATGTAGATGGAGTAACTCTCCTTCCTCGACTTTCTGCGCTTCTTGCCGCCCTTCGGTGGTGTTTTCTTGATAACTTTCTTGGCACCCTTTTTCGAAGCTGGTTTCTTTTCCTCAGGCATCGTCTTGTTCAGTCAGGTACAGATATGAAGCAAATTCTGCTCCAGGCGAGCATTTTCTAGGCAGCCCCACACTCCGCCCACAGCCCTGTGCTAATGACGGATTGGTGAAGGCAATGACTGTGATTGGTTCATTGGCTGCATTGTCAATTTCCATTGTTCTGTATCTCTCTGATTGGTCTCTTTAACCATCCAATCAGATTTATTGCTCGCCATAATCTCAAATTCTTGAATGAGGTCATCAATTGCATCCCCTCCCGATTTATACTCTGTTCTTTATGTTTCTGTTCTGCTCTCAGGTAAAAATGGTTAATGACGGCCGGACTTATGAGCTTCACGTTTTTTCCTATATATATATCTGAACAGCAAACTCGCTGCTGTGTTTGTCGATCTAGATGTTTACATGTTCGAGACATTGACCGGTTTGTAACCGAGATTGCCTGAGGGTCACTTCTGATCAGGACTTGGGCGTCCTTCTATGAGGGCAAGGGGCCCTCACTGTCTTTCCGCCCTGATGCTGCCTTCCTCCCATCGTTTAATTCAACACCTTTCTTCTCTGCCACTGCTGTAACATGGATGTAACAGCACGAATTTATGAAGGGGAAGTCATGTTTGACAAATTTGCTGGAATTCTTTGAGGATGTAACGAACTGGGTGGATAAACGGGAAGCAGTGGATGTGGTGTATTTGGACTTCCAGAAGGCATTTGACAAGGTGCCACATAAAAGGTTACTTACTGCACAAGATAAAAGTTCATGGGGTTGGGGGTAATATATTAGCATGGATAGAGGATTGGCTAACGAACAGAAACCAGAGAGTCAGGATAAATGGTTCATTCTCATGTTGGCAATCAGTACCCAATGGGATGCCACAGGGATCAGTGCTGAGACCCCAACTATTTATGATCTATATTAACGACTTGGAAGAAGGGACCGAGTGTAACACAGCCAAGTTTGCTGACGATACATAGATGGGAGGAAAAGCAATGTGTGAGGACACAAACATTCTGCAAAAGGACATAGACAGGCTAAGTGAGTGAGCAAGAATTTGGCAGATGGAGTATAATATTGGAAAGTGTGAGGTCATGCACTTTGGCAAAAAAAAAATCAAAGAGCAAGTTATTATTTCAATGGCGAAAGATTGCAAAGTGCTGCAGTACAGCGGGACCTGGGGGTACTTGTGCATGAAACACAAAAGGTCAGTATGCAGGTACAGCAAGTGATCAGGAAGGCCAATGGAATCTTGGCTTTTATTGCAAATGGGATGGAGTATAAAAGCAGGGAAGTCTTGCTACAGTTGTACAGGGTATTGGTGAGGCCACACCTGGAATACTGCATGCAGTTTTGGTTTCCATATTTACAAAAGGATATACTTGCTTTGGAGGCAGTTCAGAGAAGGTTCACAAGGTTGATTCCGGAATGAGGGAATTGACTTATGGGGAAAGGTTGAGTAGGTTGGGCCTCGACTCATTGGAATTCAGAAGATTGAGAGGTGATCTTATCGAAACATATAAGATTATGAGGGGGCTTGACAAGGTGAACGCAAAGAGTATGTTCCCACTGCTAGGGGAGACTAGAACTAGAGGGCTTAATCTTAGAATAAGAGGCCGCCCATTTAAAACTAAGATGAGGAGAAATTTCTTCTCTGAGGGTTGTGAATCTGTGGAATTCGCTGCCTCAGAGAGCTGTGGAAGCTGGAACATTGAATAAATTTAAGACAGAAACAGACAGTTTCTTAAACGATAAGGGAATAAGGGTTTATGGGGCAGGGAAGTAGACCTGAGTCCATGATCGTATTAAATGGCGGAGCAGGCTCGAGGGGCCGTATGGCCCACACCTGCTCCTATTTCTTATGTTTTTATGTTCTTATGTTCTAACTACATTAGTTGTTTCAGTATTACCTTCATCTAGAATGCCCCGTAAATGTCTGTGATTCGAAAACTAAAAGGACGTTCTGTCCATCGATATATGCTGATTTAAAACACCTAACACCACAATATAGATCTTGGCAAAAAACATATCTATGCAGAACAAAATGTAAATCAACTATCTCGCCCCCGTTCACCGGGTCACTGCTCTCTCTGTGAGGCGGTGGGTGGCTCTGAGAAGAGCCTTTGTGTTGTGCTTGGGGGAAAGGTCGCGTTGTTCAGCCGCCGAACCCATAGAGAGTGCGGCCTTGCTGTTTCAGAGCGTAGACCACATCCATGGCAGTGGCCATCTTGTGCTTGGCGTGCTCAGTGCAGGTGACCGCATCCCGGATCACATTCTCCAGGAAAACCTTCAGTATCACGCGGGTCTTCTTGTAGATCAGGCCCGAGATTCGCTTGACTCTGCCTTTACCCAGTCCTTTGCCTCCTCATCCAGTCATGGTGATTCTTTACTCAAATCGCCGCTGAATGTTAATCTCTCGCCTTCCCCATTGTCTGTTGAGACCACCAATGAAACGAGGGCGGAAATTCCTGTCAACAGTCAGACCTCGAACGATTTTTAATTTCAAAAGTACCGCCAATAATTTTTTTAAGTGCGGATTATGTTAATAAATTCACCATTAGCCAAAAGTTTACAAACAGGTTTTACTTCCTTTTATTTTATTCCATATTTCCCTTACAAATTCCAGGCTGTTACAATCAGGATTAAATTCGCGTTCACTGTCAATCTGTCTGTAACGGATGGCAATCAATCCCCACTGACTCTGTAACGGGACACATTCCAGCTCAAATTGTGTAAAAGTTGGGAATCACAGATCATGGATCGATCCTCCGCACAGGGGGAAGTGAGACCAGAACTGGAAGTCCTTCTGTGAAAAGGGAAGAGGGACAGAGTGTTCACACTGCTCCCGTTCTGGTCTCTGTACGAACTCCCATTCTCGGTTTTTACACTGCGGGGAGTCCCGGGTTAATAAACGGATTGACCCGCAACAGGAATTGAAAAATAAACTCGAAAAGGGCTTGCGAGAGAATGAGATGACTGAAATGTGAGTCTCATCCCCGAAACAAGCTCCTAATTCCTCGACAGGCGCTGTAAATGGGAACGAGCGACAAGGAACCGTGTTTGTAGCTTGAATATCAACAGCGGCCTAACGACGAACCGGACAGTGAAGCTGCTTATGAGAAATCAAAACTAAATCCACAGCTGGAACTGCAAAGGTTCTCAAACACACATGTTCAGGAAATAATTACAGTAAATTGAGTCTAAAGGGTGATGCGCTTGTGCAGCTCTTTCAGAGAGGTTGTGGGTGGCTCTTAAAAGAGCCGTTGTGTTTGGGGTTTGTTCTGTCAGGACAGCGTGGAGTTTTACTTGGAGCTGGTGTACTTGGTCACCGCCTTTGTCCCTTCCGACACGGCGTGCTTGGCCAGCTCCCCGGGCAGCAGCAGGCGCACGGCGGTCTGGATCTCCCGGGAACTGATGGTGTCAGATTCTGGTATGTGAGTGTGTATTTTATTCTGTACCTGTCTATCTCTGGTGTACGAGTGTGGCGTTTAATTTGTACCCGTCAGTTACTGGTATATGATTGTGGGGTTTATTCTGTACCTCTCAGTTTCAGTTATGTGATTGTGAGTTTTAATCGGTACCTGTCACTCTCTAGTATGTGAGTGTGGTATTTATTCTGTACCTTGTACATGGCCTTCTTCGACCTTACAAAGGCATTTGACACTATCAACCACGAGGGTCTATGAAGCTTCCTCCTTTGTTTCGGGTGCCCCCAAAAGTTAGTCACCTTCCTCCGTCTGCCCCACGACGAGATGCAGGCCGTGATCCTTACCAACGGATCCATTACAGAGCCAATCCATGTCCAAACTGGGGTCAAACAGGGCTGTGACTTCAGCCCAACCCTCTTCTCAATCTTTCTCGCTGCCATGCTCCACCTCACAGTCAATAAGCTTACCACTAGAGTGGAACTAAACTACAGAACCAGTGGGAACCTGTTCAACCTTCGTCGACTCCAGGCCAGGTCCAACATAAGAACATAAGAATTAGGAACAGGAGTAGGCCATCTAGCCCCTCGAGCCTGCTCCGCCATTCAACAAGATCATGGCTGATCTGGCCGTGGACTCAGCTCCACTTACCCGCCCGCTCCCCGTAACCCTTAATTCCCTTGTTTAAAAATCTATCCATCTGTGATTTGAATACATTCAATGAGCTAGCCTCAACTGCTTCCTTGGGCAGAGAATTCCACAGATTCACAACCCTCTGGGAGAAGAAATTCCTTCTCCCAGAGGGTTGTGAATCCGTGGAATTCTGTGTCTGGCATGCGAATCTAAGATCACCCCAACGTCTGTCATCAAGCTACAGTACGCAGACAACGCCTGCATCTGCATACAGACAGAGGCCGAACTCCAGGACATAGTCGACGTATTCACTGAGGAGTACGAAAGCATGGGCCTTACACTAAACATCCGTAAGACAAAGGTCCTCCACCAACCTGTCCCCACCGCACATCACTGCCCCTCAGTCATCAAGATCCACGGCACGACCCTAAACAACATGGACCATTTCCCATACCTCGGAAGCCTCATATCAACAAGAGCAGACATTGACGATGAGATTCAACACCACCTCCAGTGCAGCCGTGCAGCCGTCTGAAGAAGAGTGTTCAAAGACCAGGCCCTCAAATCTGCCACAAAGCTCATGGTCTACAGGGCTATAGTAATACCTGCCCTCCTGTATGGCTCAGAGACATGGACCATGTACAGTAGACACCTCAAGTCGCTGGAGAAATATCACCAACTATGTCTCCACAAGATCCTGCAGGTCCCCTGGGAGGACAGACTCACCAACGTTAATGTCCTTGACCGGGCCAATATCCCCAGCATTGAAGCACTGACCACACTTTATCAGCTCCGCTGGGCAGGCCACATTGTTCGCATGCCAGACACAAGATTCCCAAAGCAAGAGCTCTACTCAGAACGTCTTCGTGGCAAACGAGCCAAAGGCGGGCAAAGGGAATGTTACAAGGACACCCTCAAAGCCTCCCTGATAAAGTGCAACATCCCCACTGACACCTGGGAGTCCCTGGCCAAAGATGTCCCTAAGTGGAGCACCTCGAGTCTCATCGCCGAGAGCATGCAGAAATCAAGCGCAGGCAGCGGAAAGAGCGTGCGGCAAACCAGTCCCATCCATCCTTTCCCACAATGACTATCTGTCTCACCTGTGACAGGGACTGTGGTTCTCGTATTGTATTGTTCAGTCACCTAAGGACACATTTTTAGAGTGGAAGCAAGTCTTCTTCGATTCCGAGGGACTGCCTATGAATAAATATTCTGTACCTGTTAGTCTCTGGTATGGCTGTGGGGTTAATCTGCACCTGTCAGCTGCTTTGTGAGTGTGGATTTTATTCTGTTCCTCTTGGTTCTGCTATATGAGTGTGGGTTTAATATCTAACTGTCAGTTTTTGGTACGTGAATGTGAGGTTCAATCTATACGTATCAGTTTCTGGTATGTGAGTGTGGTCTTTAATCTGTACCTGTCAATTTCTGGTATATGACTGTGGGCTTTATTCTGTAACTGTCAGTTTGTTATGTGACTGTGTATTTTATTCTGTACCTGTCAATTTCTGATGTATGCCTGTGGGGTTAATCTGGAACTGTAAGTTTCTGGTATGTGAGTGTGGGTTTCTATTCTGCAACTGTCGGTTTCTGCCATGTATGTGGGTTTAATCTGTACCTGTCGGTATCTGATGTGTGAGCGTAGGTTTTATCCTGTACCTGTCAGTGTCTGGTATGTGAGTGTGTTCTTTTTTTCTGTAACTGTCAGTTTATGATATGTGAGTGTGCATTTTATTCTATACATTTCAATCTCTGGTATGCGAGTGTGGGGTTTAATCTGTACCTACCAGTTTCTGGTATGCGAGTGTGTATTTTATTCTGTACCTGTCAATTTCTGGTATATGAGTGTGTACTTTATTACCTGCCCATCTCTGGGATGTGAGTGTGTGTTTAACCTATACCTGTCAGTTTCTGGTATGCGAGTGTGTGTTTTAATTCGGACCTGTCAGTTTCTGGAATATGTATGTGTATTTTATTCGATACCTGTCAGTTTCTGATATATGAGTGTGCTGATTAATCTGTACCTGTCAGTTTCTGATATGAGCGTGAGGTTTAATCTGTACCTGGCAGTTTCTGGTATGTGAGTGTGCATGATATTCTGTACCTGTCAGTTTCTGATATATGAATGTGGGTTTAACCTGTACCTGTCAGTTTCTGGTATATGAGTGTGCGTTTAATCTGTACCTGTTAGTTTCTGGTATGTGAGTGTGTGTTTAAATTGTACCTGTCAGTTTTTGGTAAATGAGTGTGTGTTTAATCTGTACCTGTCAGTTTCTGGTATATGAGTGTGGGTCTAACCTGTACCTGTCAGTTTCTGGTTTACGAGTGTGGGTTTAATCTGTACCTGTCATTTCTGTATGAGTGTGGGTTTTATTCTGTATCTGTCAGTTTCTGGTAAAAAAAAATGTGGGATTAATCTGTACCTGTCAGTTTCTGGTATTGGAGTGTTGGTTTTATCCCATAGCTGTCAGTTTCTGGTATATGAGTGTGGGTTTAATATGTAACCATCAGTTTCTGCTAAAAAGTGTGTGGTTTAATCTGTACCTGACAGTTTCTGGTCTATGAGTGTGGGTTTTAATCTATACCTATCAGCTTCTGGTGTGCAAGTGTGGGTTTTATTTTGTATATTTCAGTATCTCGTATATGAATCTGATCTGTTTCAATGGTGAAACAGCATTGGATCCTACCGCTCCAGTGGCCGTAAGATTCACAATGTAACTCAGCCACTTCGGATCACTGTTGGAGTGACAGCTTCTGCTGCCTGTGATAATAGGATTGAGGCCAGTTCTGTGTCTCTGCGCTCTGTGAATGATAATGCACTCACTGTGAGAAGGAGCTGCTTGCACTTTTCCTTGTATTCCAGGTGAAGGAAATATCAGATTTATACTGGCTCAATTAACTATTTTGCTTTGAGAATAATACCAGAAAAATATTAGTTATGATATGGACAACTGAGGCAGAGAATATAAAATAAAGTTGTAATGAATGGAAATGTTTATAATAAAGTAAAGTATCTGGAGAGAGAAAACCATGATACAAACAGTGTCCTTGTCACAGTTAACTCAGAGACTAGGGTCCTGAACTTAAAGAAAGGTAACTTCGATGGTATGAGACGTGAATTGGCTAGGATAGACTGGCAAATGATACTTAAAGGGTTGACGGTGGATAGGCAAGGCAGACACTTAAAGATCGCATGGATGACCTTCAACAATTGTACATCCCTGTCTAGCATAAAGATAAAACGGGGAAGGTGGCTCAACCGTGGCTAACAAGGGAAATTAGGGATAGTTTTAAAACCAAGGAAGAGGCATATAAATTGGCCAGAAAAAGCAGCAAACCTGAGGACTGGGAAAAATTTAGAATTCAGCAGAGGAGGACAAAGGGTTTAATTAGGAGGGGTAAAATAGAGTATGAGAGTAAGCTTGCTGGGAACATAAAAAGTGACTGAAAAAGCTTCTATAGATATGTGAAGAGAAAAAGAATAATGAAAACAAATGTAAGTCCCTTGCAGTCAGAATGAGGTGAATTTATAATGGGGAACAAAGAAATGGCAGAACAATTGAACAAATACTTTGGTTCTGTCTTCACTAAGGAAGACACAAATAACCTTTCGGAAATACTAGGGGACTGAGGGTCTAGCAAGAAAGATGAACTGAAGTAAATCCTTATAGTCAGGAAATTGTGTTAGGGAAATTGATGGGATTGAAGGCCGATAAATCCCCAGGGCCTGACAGTCTGCATCCCAGAGTACTGAAGGAAGTGGCCCTAGAAATAGTGGATACATTGGTGGTCATTTTCCAACATTCTATAGACTCTCCATCAGTTCCTATGGATTGGAGGGTAGCGAATGTAACGCCAATTCTTAAAAAAAGAGGGAGAGAAAACACAGGATTATAGACCGGTTAGCCTGACATCGGTAGTGGGGAAAATGTTGGAATCAATTATTAAAGACGTAATAGCAGCGCATTTGGAAAGCAGTGACAGGATCGGTCCAAGACAGCATGGATTTATGAAAGGGAAATCATGCTTGACAAATCTTCTAGAATTTTTTGAGGATGTAACTAGTAGAGTGGACAAGGGAGAACCAGTGGATATGGTATATTTGGACTTCCAAAAGGCTTTTGACAAGGTCCCATACAAGAGATGAGTGTGCAAAATTAAAGCACATCGTATTGGGGCTAATATATTGACATGATAGAGAACTGGTTTGCAGACAGGAAGCAAAGAGTAGGAATGAACGGGTCCTTTTCAGAATGGCAGGCAGTGACAGTGCTGGGACCCCAGCTATTTACAATATACATTAATGATTTGGACAAAGGAATTGAATGTAATATCTCCAAGTTTCCAGATGACACTAAGCTGGGTGGCAGTGTGAGCTGTGAGGAGGAAGCTAACAGGCTGCAGGGTGACTTGGACAGGTTAGGTGAGTGGGCAAATGCATGGCAAATGCAGTATAATGTAGAAAAATGTGAAATTATCCACTTTGGTGGCAAAAACAGGAAAGCAGAATATTATTTGAATGGTGACAGATTAGGAAAAGGGGAGATGCAACGGGACCCGAGTGTCATGGTGCATCAGTCATTGAAAGTTGGCATGCAGGTACAGCAGGCGGTGAAGGCGGCAAATGGCATGTTAGCCTTCATAGCAAGAGGATTTGAGTATAGGAGCAGGGAGGTCTTACTGCATTTGTACAGGGCCTTGGTGAGGCCACACCTTGGGGAGGGCATCAAAAAGGAAATTAGGGGTGCATGCAATAAAGGTGCAGCAGTTATTATGGGTGACTTTAATATGCATATAGATTGGGCTAACCAAACTGGAAGCAATACGATGGAGGAAGATTTCCTGGAGTGCATAAGGGTTGGTTTTCTAGACCAATATGTCGAGGAACCAACTCGGGGGGAGGCCATCTTAGACTGGGTGTTATGCAATGAGAGAGGATTAATTAGCAATCTCGTTGTGCGAGGCCCCTTGGGGAAGAGTGACCATAATATGGTGGAATTCTACATTAGGATGGAGAATGAAACAGTTAATTCAGAGACCAAGGTCCAGAACTTAAAGCAGGGTAACTTTAAAGGTATGAGGCGTGAATTGTGTAAGATAGATTGGCAAATGATACTTAAGGGGTTGATAGTGGATGGGCAATAGCAGACATTTAGAGACCGCATGGATGAACTACAACAATTGTACATCCCTGTCTGGCGTAAAAATAAAAAAGGGAAGGTGGCTCAACCGTGGCTATCAAGGGAAATCAGGGATAGTATTAAAGCCAAGGAAGTGGCATACAAATTGGCCAGAAATAGCAACGAATCCGGGGACTGGGAGAAATTTAGGACCCAGCAGCGGAGGACAAAGGGTTTGATTAGGGCAGGGAAAATAGAGTACGAGAAAAAGCTTGCAGGGAACATTAAAACAGACTCCAAAAGCTTCTATAGATATGTAAAGAGAAAAATGTTAGTAAAGACAAACGTAGGTCCCCTGCAGTCAGAATCAGGGGAAGTCATAACGGGGAACAAAGAAATGGCAGACCAATTGAACAAGTACTTTGGTTCGGTATTCACTAAGGAGGACACAAACAACCTTCCGGATATAAAAGGGGTCAGAGGGTCTAGTAAGAAGGAGGAACTGAGGGAAATCCTTATTAGTCGGGAAATTTGGTTGGGGAAATTGATGAGATTGAAGGTCGATAAATCCCCAGGGCCTCATGGTCTGCATCCCAGAGTACTTAAGGAGGTGGCCTTGGAAATAGCGGATGCATTGACAGTCATTTTCCAGCATTCCACAGAGTCTGGATCAGTTCCAATGGAGTGGAGGGTAGCCAATGTAACCCCACTTTTTAAAAAAGGAGAGAGAGAAAACAGAGATTTATAGATCGATCAGCCTGACATCGGTAGTGGGTAAAATGATGGAATCAATTATTAAGGATGTCATAGCAGCGCATTTGGAAAGAGGTGACATGATAGGCCCAAGTCAACATGGATTTGTGAAAGGGAAATCATGCTTGACAAATCTTCTGGAATTTTTTGAGGATGTTTCCAGTAGAGTGGACAAGGGAGAACCAGTTGCTGTGGTGTATTTGGACTTTCAGAAGGCTTTCGACAAGGTCCCACACAAGAGATTAATGTGCAAAGTTAAAGCACATGGGATTGGGGGTAGTATGCTGATGTGGAATGAGAACTGATTGGCAGACAGGAAGCAAAGAGTAGGAGTAAATGGGTACTTTTCAGAATGGCAGGCAGTGACTAGTGGGGTACCGCAAGATTCTGTGTTGGGGCCCCAGCTGTTTACATTGTACATTAATGATTTAGACGAGGGGATTAAATGTAGTATCTCCAAATTTGCGGATGACACTAAGTTGGGTGGCAGTGTGAGCTGCGTGGAAGATGTTATGAGGCTGCAGAGTGACTTGGATAGGTTAGGTGAGTGGGCAAATGCATGGCAGATGAAGTATAATGTGGATAAATGTTAGGTTATCCACTTTGGTGGTAAAAACAGAGACAGACTATTATCTGAATGGTGACAGATTAGGAAAAGGGGAGGTGCAACGAGACCTGGGTGTCATGGTACATCAGTCATTGAAGGTTGGCATGCAGGTACAGCAGGCGGTTAAGAAAGCAAATGGCATGTTGGCCTTCATAGCGAGGGGATTTGAGTACAGGGGCAGGGAGGTGTTACTACAGTTGTACAGGGCCTTGGTGAGGCCACACACCTGGTGTATTGTGTACAGTTTTAGTCTCCTAACTTGAGGAAGGACATTCTTGCTATTGAGGGAGTGCAGCGAAGGTTCACCAAACTGATTCCCGGAATGGCAGAACTGACATATGAAGAAAGACTGGACCGACTAGGTATTCACTGGAATTTAGAAGAATGAGGGGTGATCTCATAGAAACATATAAAATTCTGACAGGATTGGACAGGTTAGATGCAGGAAGAATGTTTCTGATGTTGGGGAAGTGCAGAACCAGGGGTCACAGTCTCAGGATAAGGGGTAAGGCATTTAGGACCGAGAAAAGAACTTCTTCACTCAGAATTGTGAACCTGTGGAATTCTATACCACAGAAAGTTGTTGAGGCCAGTTCGTTCGATATATTCAAAAGGGAGTTAGATATGGCCCTTACGGTTAAAGGGATCAAGGGGTATGGAGAGAAAGTAGGAATGGGGTACTGAAGTTGCATGGTCAGACTTGATCATATTGAATGGCGGTGCAGGCTCGAAGGACCGTATGGCCTACTCCTGCACCTATTGTCTAGGTTTCTGTTTCTGACCTCACTGCAGTACAGCGGCACTCAGATTTTCCACACCAGGTGTAGGATGGTTTCATAGAAAGTTATCAGCATCCAGACACAATACAAATCCGGTACTGGTTCATGAATGGGCTCACCCGATTGATACAGTTGAGATTTATAACTTCCTCTCCCATAGGACTACCTGTAAAATTCTGAATCACTTTCTGGATTATAACTACAGGTACCTGGGCTGTACCACAATTGTTCTCAGTCTATTAGAACCAAGTTAAGGGCCTGTGCAGTCAACAGAATGTATCTCAGGGTGCGACAATGTATCTCTCGATCACCTTCAACATGGTTCTGGAGAACTCAACGCACCGAAACAAAACGGAATGTCCACTTTCACACTTCTGTCCTGGTGCCTGCAATAGATGCACTTTGTGACACTCCTCACATCCTCACTGTCAAGCTGTGTTTCCACTGTTCAATGTCGAAGAAGAGCAGACACGGTGAGATTGGAAATCAGGAACATTTACTACTGATTTGGTGAAAGAATGCAACAATGATTTGAAAGAGTGCGGTGATTAACTTTCTCTGTTGCCTTACACTGTACACACACAACCTGGGATATCTCCGCTCCCTTCCCCCACTCACTCCATGTTCCCAAACTACTTCCTGCTCCACTCTGCCTCTTTCAAACAGCCCCCGATACAAAGCCCATTTACGGACACAGTCTCAATGTGATGAGCTGCTGGAAGGAGGCTGCTGTTTGCTCCCTTACTCGGGCCCAGGATATCGCCGCTCCCTGATGTGTTCAATGATCATCAGCCAAGCACAGAGGAAACGGCAGCCGCTGGCAGAGCTGGGGGAGGGGAGGTCGCAAGGGCCCTTCCCGTCGGGTTAAACACTGGGCGGGGAGAGGGTGCGGGGGAGGAGCAGGCATGTATTTCAATGCTGGAGCATGAAGTCTGGAGGCAGATCTGGAAGCTCAGAGGCCACTGTCTCTGCTCAACCTGTCACTCTGATTCTGGTTCCTCCTTGCCTCTCTCGCACTCGCCTTCCTTAACCAGGTCCGGGCTGGCTTCATAAACACATCTGGATGGCGAGAGTTTATCATTCAATTTATGTTCCTGTGAAGAATTATGATGTCTGGCCGAGGTAAAGGAGGCAAAGGACTGGGTAAAGGCGGAGCCAAACGCCACCGTAAAGTGCTCAGTGATAACATCCAGGGTATCACCAAACCTGCCATCGGCCACCTGGATCGCTGTGGCAGTGTCAAGTGGATCTCGGGCCTGATCTACGAGGAGACCCGCGGGGTGCTGAAGGGTTTCCTGGAGAATGTGATCAGGGATGTGGTCACCTACACTGAGCACACCAAACGCAAAATGGTCACAGCCATGGATATGGTGTACGCTCTGAAGCGGCAGGGCCGCACTCTCTATGGATTCGGCGGCTGAACAACGTGACCCTGGGGCAGTTTGACTATTTTTCTGATCATTTTCTCACCAGATTGACAATCATAGAATCATGGAAATTTACAGCACGGAAGGAGGCCATGTCCATGCCAGCCAACAGGAGGCTATCCGACCTAATCCCACTTCCCAGCTCTAGGTCCGCAGGTTACAGCGCCTCAAGTGCTTTTTAAAAACGTGGTGAGGGTTTCTGCCTCAGCCACCCTTTCAGGCAGTGAGCTCCAGGCCCCCAACACCGTCTGGGTGGAGAAATTTCCCCTCAAATCACCTCTAAACCTTCTACCAATTACTTTAAATTTATGCACCTAGTTGTTGACCCCTCTGCTCGGAAATAGGCTCTTTCTATTCACTATATCTAGGCCCCTCATAATTTTATACACCTCAGTCTCCTCTGTTTCAAGGAAAACAAACCCAGCCTATCCAATCTGTTCTCATAGCTAAGATTCTCCACTCCTGGCAACATCCTCGTAAATCTCCTCTGTACCCTCTCCAGTGCAATCACATCCTTCCTGTAATGCGGTGACCAGAACTGCACGCAGTACTCTAACTGTAGCCTAACTAGTATGTTATACAGTTCAAGCATAATCATCCCTGCTCTTGTATTCTATGCCTCAGCTAATAAAAACAAGCATTCCGTATGCCTTCTTATCCACCTTATCTACCTGGCCTGCCAGCTTCAGGGATTTGTGGACATGCACTTGCTTTGTTCTTCTACTTTTCAGTGACCTACCATTTAATGTGTATTCCCTTTCCTTGTTAGCCCTCCCCAAATGTATTACCTCACATTTCTCTGGATGGAATTCCATTTGCCACTGTTGTGCTCACCTGTGCTCAATAAGATCACCTCACATTCTTCTAAACTCCAATGAATATAGGCCTAAACTGCTCAACCTTTCTTCACAACCCCCTCATCTCACGAATCAACCTCGTGAACCTTCTCTGAACTGCCTCCAATGCAAAGAGACCAAAACTGTATAAAGTACTCCAGGTGTGGTGTCACCAACTTCCTGTACAGTTGTAGCAGGTCTTCCCTACTTTTATACTCCATCCCCCTTGCAAAAGAGGCCAACATTCCATTTGCCTTCTTAATTACTTGCTGTACCTGCATGCTAACTTTTTGTGTTTCATGTACAAGGACCCGCAGATCCCTCTGTACTGCAGCATTTTCTAATCTTTCCCCATTTAAATAATTTGCTTTTATATTTTTCATATCAAAGTGGATAACCTCACATTTTCCCACATTATACTCCATCTCCCAAATTTTTGCTCACCCACTTACCTTATCCATATCCCTTTGTAGATTCTTTGCGTCTTCCTCACAAATTGCTTTTCCACCTATCTTTGTATCATCAGCAAATTAAACTACATTACTCTCGGTCCCTTCATCCAAGTCATTAATATAGATTGTAAATAGTTGAATTCCCAGCACTGATCCCTGTGGCACCCCACTAGTTAGTTTGCCAACCTGAAAATGACCTATTTATCCCAATTCTGTTTTCTGTTAGTTAGCCAATCCTCTCTCCATGCCAATATATTACTCCCAATTCCATGAGCTCTTATCATGTGCAGTAACCTTTTATGTGGCACCTTATCGAATGCCTTCTAGAAATCCAAGTACATGACACCTACTGGTTCCCCTTTATCCACCCTGCTCATTACATCCTCAAAGAACACCAATAAATTTGTCAAGCATGATTTCCCTTTCATAAAACCATGCTGACTCTGCTTGACTGTACCATGATCTTCTAAATGTCCTGCTGCTACTTCATCAATAATGGACTCCAGCATTTTCCCGATGACTGATGTTAGGCTAATAGTTTCCTGCTTTCTGTCTCCCTCCTTTCTTAAATAAGACAATTACATTTGCTGTTTTCCAATCAAAAATCCAGGATCCAGGGATTTTTGGCAGATTACAACCAATGTAGTCGCCATCTCTGTAGCCACTTCTTTTAATACCATAGGATGCAGGCCATTAGGTCCAGGGGACTTGTCCACCTTGTCCCCTCCCCATAGCCCCTTGATTATCCATTACTGGGATGCTTTTAGTGTCTTCTACAGTGAAGACCGATACAAAATATTTGTTCAAATTCTCTGCCACTTCCGTTTTCCATTATTAATTCCCCAGTCTCATCCTCTAAGGGACCAACTTAGCTACTCTCTTCCTTTTTATATACCTATAGAATCTCTTACTGTCTCTTTTTATATTTCTTGCTAGTTTACTCTCAATCTATCTCCTTTCCCTTGTTTCATTTTTAGTCGTCTTTTGCTCTTTTCTAAAAAGTTCCCAATCTTCTGGCCTTCCACTAATCTTCGCAACATTGTATGCTTTTGTTTTCAATTTGATGCCATCCATTACTTCTTAGAAAGATAGAAAATAGGTGCAGGAGTAGGACATTCGGCCCTTCCGAGTCTGCACCACCATTCGATGAGATCATGGCTGATCATTCACCTCAGTACCCCTTTCCTGCTTTCTCTCCATACCCCTTCATCCCTTTAGCCGTAAGGGCCATATCTAACTCCCTCTTGAATATATCCAATGAACTGGCATCAACAACTCTCTGCGGTAGGGAATTCCACAGGTTAACAACTCTCTGAGTGAAGAAGTTTCTCCTCATCTCAGTCCTAAATGGCTTACCCCTTATCCATAGACTATGTCCCCTGGTCCTGGACTTCCCCAACATCGGGAACATTCTTCCTTCATCGAACCTGTCCAGTCCCATCAGATTTTTATATGTTTCTATGAGATCCCCTCTCATCCTTCGAAATTCCAGTGAATACAGGCCCAGTCAATCCAGTCTCTCCTCATATGTCAGTCCAGCTATCCCGGGAATCAGTCTGGTTAATCTTCGCTGCACTCCCTCAATAGCAAGAATGTCCTTCCTCAGAATCGGAGACCAAAACTGAACACAATATTCCAGGTGAGGCCTCACTAAGGCCCTGTACAACTGCAGTAAGACCTCCCTGCTCCTATACTCAAATCCCCTAGCTATGAAGGCCAACATACCATTTGCCTTCTTCAGCACCTGCTGTACCTGCATGCCAACTTTCAATGACTGATGTACCATGACATCCAGGTCTCGTTGCACCTCCCCTTTTCTTAATCTGCCACCATTCAGATAATATTCTGCCTTCGTGTTTTTGCCACCAAAGTGGATAACCTCACATTTATCCACATTATACTGCATCTTCCACGTGTTTGCCCACTCACCTAACCTGTCCAAGTCACCCTGCAGCCTTTTAGCGTCCTCCTCACAGCTCACACTGCCACCCAGCTTAGTGTCATCTGCAAACTTGGAGATATTACACTTAATTCCCTCATCCAAATCATTAATTTATACTGTAAATAGCTGGAGTCCCAGTACTGAGCCCTGCGGCACCCCACTAGTCACTGCCTGCCATTCTGCAAAGGACCCGTTTATCCCTACTCTGTGCTTCCTGTCTGCCAACCAGTTCTCTATCCACGTCAGTATATTACCCCCAATACCATGTGCTTTAATTTTGCACACCAATCTCTTGTGTGGGACCTTGTCAAAACCCTTTTGAAAGTCCAAATACACCACATCCACTGGTTCTCCCTTGTCCACTCTACCAGTTACATCCTCAAAAAATTCCTAGTTAGCCATGGCTGGTTCTTCTTAAGAGTCTTTCTTTCTCACTGGAATATATCTTTGCTGAGAGTTATAAAATATCTCCTTAAATGTCTGTCACTGCTTATTTACCATCTTACCCTTACTTTGTAATTGCCTTTATTTAAGTTCAGGGACGAGTACGAGACCCAAGTTTCTCAGCCTCAAACTGAATTTGAAATGATACCATGTTATGATCACTCTTCCCAAGAGGATCCTTTACTATGAGATCATTAATTACACATTACCAGATCTAAAATAGTCTGCTCCCTGGTTGGCTCCACATCGTATTGTTCTAAGAACATCCCGAATATACTCTATGAACTCTTCCTTAAGGCTACCTTTGCCAATTTGATTTGTCCAATGAAAAAGATTAAAATCGCCCATGATTATTGCAGTATTTCTTACAAACCTCCATGTGTTGTTGATTAATATGCTGTCCTGCAATGTAGCTACTGTTAGGGGATCTATAGACTACTCCTACCAGTGATTTCTTTCCCTTATTATTTCTTATCTTGACACAAACTGGTTCTACATCTTGATCTTCTGAGAAGAAAAGGCTGGTGTTTACAACCATCTTCAGCCAGATGTGCCGAGAGGATGATCCATATCGGCTTCCTCCTAAGGAAGCCAGTCTTCAGCCAATTCGATTCACTCCACGTGATATCAAGAAACAGCTGAATGCATTGGATACAGCAAAGGCTATGGTTCCGACAATACACCGGCTGTTGTGCTGAAGACTTGTGCTCCAGAACTAGCCGCACCTCTATCCAAGCTGTTCGAGTACAGTTACAACACTGGCATCGATGCGACAATGTGGAAAACTGCCACAAAAAGCAGGACAAATCCAATATGGTCAATTACCGCCCCATCAGTCTATTCTCAATCATTAGCAAAATGATGGAAGTTGTCACCAACAGTGGTATCAAGCAGCACTTACTCACCAATACCCAGTTTGGGTTCCGCCAGGACCACTCGGCTCCAGACCACATCACATCCTTGGTCCAAACATGGTCAAAAGAGCTGAATTCCAGAGGCAAAGTGAGAGTGACTGCCCTCGACATCAGGGCAGAATTTGACCGAGTGCGGCATCAAGGAGCTGTAGTAAAACTGAAGTCAATGGGAATCTGGGGGAAAACTCTACGCTGGCTGGAGTCATACCTAGCACAAAGGAAGATAGTTGTGGTAGTTGGAGGTCAATCATCACAGCCCCAGGACATCGCTGCAGGAGTTCCTTAGGGCAGTGTCCTAGGCTCAACCATCTTCAGTTGCTTCATCAATGACCTTCCTTCCATTATAAGGTCAGAAGTGGGAATGTTCGCTGATGACTGCACAGTGTTCAGTTCCATTCGCAACTCCTCAGATAATGGAGCAGTCCATGCCTGCGTACAGCAAGACCTGGATAACATTCAGGCTTGGGCTGATAAGTGGCAAGTAACATTCACGCCACAAGTGCCAGGCAATGACTATCTCCAACAAGCAAGAGTCTAACCACCACCCCATAACATTCAATGGCATTACCATAACCGAATCCCCTACCATCAACATCCTTGGGGTTACCATTGACCAGAAACTTAACTGGAACAGCCAGATAAATACTGTGGCAACAAGAGCAAGTCAGAAGCTGGGTATTCTATGGTGAGTGTCTCACCTTTTGACTCCCCAGAGCCTTTCCACCATCCACAAGGCACAAGTCAGGAGTGTGATGGAATACTCTCCACTTGCTTGGATGAATGCAACTGCGACAACACTCAAGAAGCTCGACACCATCCAGGACAAAGCAGCCCGCTTTATTGGCACCCATCCACCACCTTAAACATCCACTCCCTCCATCATCAATGTACCGTGGCTGCAGTGTTTACCATGTACAAGATACACTGCATCAACTCGCCAAGGCTTCTTCGGCAGCACCTCCCAAACCCGCGACCTCTACCAACTCGAAGGACAAGGGCAGCAGGCGCATGGGAACACCACCACCTCCACGTTTCCTTCCAAGTCACACACCATCCTGATTTGGAAGCATATCGCCATTCCTTCATTATCGCTGGGTCAAAATCCTGGAACTCCCTCCCTAACAGTATTGTGGGAGTACCTTCACCACACGCACTGCAGCAGTTCAAGAAGATGGCTCCCCCCCATCTTCTCAACGGCAATTATGGATGGACAATAAATGCTGGCCTTACCAGCGACGCCCACATCCCGTGAACAAATAAAAAAAAGAATCAGAACCATCTGACCTCTCAAGTCGGCGTTAAAGATTCCATGACATTATTTCGAAGAAGAGAGAGATCTCCGGTGTCCTGGCTAACATTTATCCCTCAACCAACATCACTAAAACAGAAGCCGTGAAAAGGCTCAAAAATGGGACAGTCGGTAACAGGACATCAATTAGCCTCCTCTTGGAGAAATCAAGGAATCGACTCACTGTATGTAGGAAACAAAGCTGATTTATTTGACAGTTGTTTGACAGAGGGTGCAGAAAAGATTTACAAGAATGATTCCAGGGATGAGGGACTTCAGTTACATGGATAGACTGGTGAAGCTGGGGTTGTTCTTCTTAGAACAGAGAAGGTTGAGAGGAGATTTGATAGAGGTGCTCTAAAATCATGAGGGGTCTGGACAGAGTAGAGAGAAAATATTCCCATTGGCGGAAGGGTTGAGAACCAGAGGACACAGATTCAAGGTGATTGGCAAAAGAACCAAAGGCGACATGAGAAAAAACTTTTCTTTAAGCACCGAGTGGTTAGGATCTGGAATGCACGGCCTGAAAGGGTGGTGGAGGCAGATTCAATCGTGACTTTCAAAAAGGGAATTGGATAAGTACCTGAAATAAAACATTTGCAGAGCCACAGGGAAAGGGCGGGGATTGGGACTATTTACAATCTATATTAATGACTTGGAAGAAGGGACTGAGTGTAATGTAGCCAAGTTTGCTGATGATACAAAGATGAGAGGAAAAGCAATGTGTGAGGAGGACACAAAAAATTTGCAAAAGGAATAGACAGGCTAAGTGAGTGGGCAAAAATTTGGCAGATGGAGTGTAATGTTGGAAAGTCTGAGGTCATGCACTTTGGTAGAAAAAAATCCAAGAGCAAGTTATTATTTAAATGGAGAAATATTGCAAAGTGCTGCAGAACAGCAGGACCTGTGGGTACTTTGGAGGCAGTTCAGAGAAGTTTCACTAGGTTGATTCCGGAGATGAGGGGGTTGACTTATGAGGAAAGGTTGAGTAGGTTGGGTCTCTACTCATTGGAATTCAGAAGAATGAGACGTGATCTTATCAAAACGTATATGAGGGGGCTTGACAAAGTGGATGCAGAGAGGATGTTTCCACTGATGCGGGAGACTAGAACTAGAGGCCGCCCATTTAAAACAGAGATGAGGAGAAATTTCTTCTCTCAGAGGGTTGTAAATCTGTGGACTTCGCTGCCTCAGAGAGATGTGGAAGCTGGGACATTGAATAAATTTAAGACAGAAATAGACAGTTTCTTAAACGATAAAGGGTTATGGGGAGTGGGCAGGGAAGTGGAGCTGAGTCCACGATCAGACCAGCCATGATCTTATTGAATGGCGGAGCAGGCTCGAGGGGTGGTGTGGCCTACTCCTGCTCCTATTTCTTATGTTCTTATGACTAGCTGAAGTGCTCTTGCAGAGAGCCGGCATGGGTTCGATGGTCCAAAAGGCCTCCTACTGTGCTGTGACCATTCTATGATTCAATGATATCCAGAAAATTAAACTCCAGCCCAGATATAGGGATTAATTACACCAGCGGCAACATGTTTCAGTCCTGGATGTGATTAACGGCAACAATAACAGCAGAGTCCAACCCCTGCAGTCACTTGTGAACTCGCTGGTGTGTCAGCAGGTTGGATGACTGAGTGAATCCCTTCCCACACTCAGAGCAGGTGAATGGCCTCTCCCCAGTGTGAACTCGCTGGTGTCTCAGCAGGTTGGATGATCGAGTGAAATGCTTCTCACACTCAGAGCAGGTGAATAGCCTCTCCCCAGTGTGAACTCGCTGGTGTGCTAGCAGGTAAGACGATCGAGTGAAAGCCTTCCCACACTCAGAGCAGATGAACGGCCTCTCCCCAGTATGAATGCGTTGGTGTGTCAGCAGGTGGGATGATCGCGTGAAACCCTTCCCACATTCAGAGCAGATGAATGGCCTCTCCCCAGTGTGAATGTGTTGGTGTGTCAACAGGTCAAATGATCGAGTGAATCCTTTCCCACACACTGGGCAGGTAAATGGCCTCTCCCCAGTGTGAACACGCTGGTGTTCAGTGAGCTCGGATGAACGAGTGAATCCCTTCTCACACATGGAGCAGGTGAATGGCCTCTCCCCAGTGTGAATTCGCTTGTGTACCAGCAGGTTGGATGACTGAGTGAATCCCTTCCCACACACGGGGCAGGTGAACGGTCTCTCCCCAGTGTGAATTCGCTTGTGTATCCGCAGGTTGGATGACTGAGTGAATCCCTTCCCACACACTGGGCAGGTAAACGGCCTCTCCGCAGTGTGAACACGCTGGTGTTCAGTGAGGTCGGATGAACGAGTGAATCCCTTCTCACACATGGAGCAGGTGAATGGCCTCTCCCCAGTGTGAATTCGCTTGTGTACCAGCAAGTTGGATGACTGAGTGAATCCCTTCCCACATACGGGGCAGGTGAATGGCCTCTCTCCGTTGTGATGCCGTCGATGAGTTTCCAGCGCAGAGGGGCAATTGAATGCCTTCCCACAGTCTCCACATTCCCACGGTTTCTCCATGGTGCGGGTGTCCTTGTGTCTCTCCAGGTTGGATGATCAATTGAAGCTTCGTCCACATACACAGTATGTGAACGGTTTCTCCTCGCTGTGAATGGTGCGATGTTTTTTCAGGCTGTGTAACTGCTTAAAGCTCTTTCCACAGTCAGTGCACTGGAACACTCTCACTCGGGTGTGTGTGTCTCGGTGCTTTACCAGTCACACTAATGTTTAATATCTTTTCTCACAGACAAAACAGACAAATGTTTCTCCTTCCACATTCAAAGGCCGATGATATACAGCTGAATCGAGTGACTGTGATTGGTTCGAGTTTCCCGTCTGTAAATCCTCCTTTTCTAATATCCTGTAAAAGGAGTTTACAAAAGTCAGCACTGAGGACAGACAATCCCAGTTTCTATGGAACATTCTTTCCTCTCTTATTCCCCAAAGCTGTAAATTCCCATCCCACACACTCTCCCTCCACCCTGTGCTGAAATCCAAACTCATCGCACCACCTCCATCATTTCTTTCCTCCATCTGCAATTTTCTCACTCCCTCTTCTCTGGTTGGGTTCAGTTCTACATCCCTCGTGCGCAGACTGAGAAGAAACAAGGAAATTATTTTCTCTCCTAGTCACTGGGACCCTAAACCCCACCCACCCTCTGCTCCTGTACCAAGATGGCCACGCAGGCGCCCTGATCCTGCCCAAGAATTCAGCTAGTTACCCCGAGCTGTCGGGTCTATCATCGCAGGTCAAACATGGAGCCTGCGGGTTCATATTCGGGGCCTGAGGCCTGCAGCACGTGTTTATGAAGCTGCCCAGCCCACCCAGGGATCCAATTCCCCCGCTGAGCTCATAAGCTCCTACTGACTCGCGGAACGTCTCTTCCGCCTCAGACCACCTCCAGCACTGGCACTGCGCCTGCTCAGAGCACAGCCTGGTCCCGTGTCTGGGCTCCTGGTGTCACTGATGTAGCACTTTACCCCTGCGCGGGGGATTCTAACTACAGAAGTAAACGTTGCAACATTTGTAGTGAAATGATTAAGTCAGGACAGACAGCAGGGATTATTGCAGGAAATAACACAGTGCAGTGAGAAAGGAAATGCAATGGATGTTGTGCAGATGGATTGTCAAAAGGTGTTTGATAAGGTGCTGGACAGGAGGCTTGTTGATCAAATGAAGGCTCACAGTATTAAAGGGAGTGGGGCCACGTGGAGAGGAAGTTGGGTAAAGGGCAGAAAACAGAGAGTAGTGGTAAATGGATGTTCTTCAGACTGGAGGGATGGAAACAGTGGTGTCCCCAGGGTCAGTGTTGGGACCATTGCTCTTAATATAGAGACAGGATCTGGGCTAGGGAATAAGCACATAAGAATTAGAAGCAGGAGTAGGCCATTTGGCCCCTCGAGCCTGCTCCGCCATTCAATAAGATCATATTGATTCATCAATTGATCCACCGCTACGAAAAACAATAATAAGAATAAAACCGGACGGACCACCCGGCATCGACCTCCGCATCGGCTACGGACCCGACAACAGCACACCCAGCCCAGTCTTTCTCATCAACATCTGGGGACTGGTGCCAAAATTGGAAGAGATGGCCCAGACTAGTCAAGCAACAGCCTGACATAGTCATACTCACAAATCATATCTTTCAGCCAATGTCCCAGACTCCTCCATCACCTCCCTGAGAATGTCCTGTCCCAGCGTCAGGGCAGACCCACCAGGGGTGGCGGTACAGTAGTATACATTCGGGAGGGTGTGGCCCTGGGAGTTCTCAACACTGACTCCGGACCCCATGAAGTCTCCTGTCTTCAGGTCAAGCATGGACAAGGAAACCTCCTGCTGATGACCACCTACCGTCCTCACTCAGCTGATGAATCAGTACTCCTCCATGTTGAACACCACTTGGAAGAAGCACTGAGAGTAGCAAGGTGCACAGAATGTACTCTGGGTGGGGGACTTCAATGTCCATCAAGACTGGCTCGGTAGCACCACTACTAATCGATCTGGCAAAGTCCTGAAGGACATAGCTGCCAGACTAGGCTGCAGCAGGTGGTGAGAGAAGCAACGCGAGGGGAAAAACCTACTTGCGCCCATCCCTTCGGAAAGGGCACAAGAGCGGGAGCAGCAGCAAGCCTACAAAGGGCGTGAGTCAGCCGAGCAGACAGCCGAAACAGCACCACGTGACCTGGGAGGATAAGAAGTAAAAAGATTCAAAATGTGATGTCACAGGAAAGCAGGGAAGTGATTGGTTATAGAAACATAGAAAATAGGTGCAGGAGTAGGCCATACGGCCCTTCGAGCCTGCACCGCCATTCAATAAGATCATGGCTGATCATTCCCTCAGTACCTCTTTCCTGAACGTATCTTCCATTGCTTGGCCTGGAGCAGGAAGAGGGAGTTCGGCTACAGTGGGTACACTCGTCCTCACAGCCAACCAAGTCCAGATGAATGGTAACACCCTCGCTGCGTATTAACTAGGGGCCTTAACAAATTCAGGAAAACCCATTGTATCTTTACAGATCGCTTGTAACTGACCAGATCTTGATTAACCCGATGGCGACAATGCATACAAGACCGTAAGCACTGCCAAGCATCAGCCAGTAACGGGGGACCCCCTGACTTGGGGTCCCGCTGAAACCGTGCGCAGGGAGGCTGGAGAAATTAAAACCCCTGAAGAGGCTGCCACACAGAGACCCGGGAGTGGGGGGTATCACTTTTACCAAACTCGCCGGGCAGGAATCACCATGGGATGGGATGGGACGCCAGTATTACCCCACTCCCGATACTGACTCCGGGCTGTAAAGTCAGCGCTGGCCCCCCATCCATCCATCCCGGCAGTTCCCCGCGGGGGTAGGGCGGCTCAGGATAAAATTGCCCCCCCCTCCCCCCCCACCGTTCAAAGACTTGTCAGGCTATGTCACCAATTGCTTTGGTAATCAATATGAGAACAATTCATGGGAAAATACTCCAGCAGACCAAAGGGGCTGTATTAACTTTGGGGCAGTTTTTGGGATCGACTCCTCTAAACAATCTGTTGCCAAAACTGTTGGCGTCACAGTCGACATCTCTCCAGTTCCATCAAAGGTTAGTAGTAAAGACAAATATGTCAGTATGGCACTGACTGGGTCATCAAGGACCCTTAGGTCGACACAGTGACAAACCTTAAATCTCTAACCTGGCATTGCTCACTTGGGCACATTCAAAGCATTACTTCCAACTGGCAGGGTGGAGAGGGGGGGAAAAGAGAGCCAAACAGTTCTTTAGCTCAGAGTAAGTGCTACGCAAGCATTAACATTTGACACAGATCACACATGGCACAATTCTGTTCAGGAACTATGGTTACAAGCTGCCCTGGCTGTAAGTAGCTAGGTAACGCTAATGACCCCTCTCCTCAAACATTCACATTCCATCCTGGCCAAGTTTAGAACTGTTTCAAAAAAATGCATTCACGGGATGTGGGCGTCGCCGGCAAGGTTTCTCTCTTTTCTTGGGCATTGGTTTAAATTAAGAGCTGGGATTAAAAATCTAAACTTTCAAAATGTGAAAAATTAATTAAATACATTAGAGATGTCAGGGCAAACGATGTATAAACATAGAAAATAGGTGCAGGTGCAGGCCAATCGGCCCTTCGAGCCAGCACCACCATTCAATAAGATCATGGCTGATCATTCCTTCAGTACCCCGTTCCTGCTTTCTCTCCATACCCCTTGATCCCTTTAGATGCAAGGGCCATATCTAACTCCCTCTTGAACATATCCAATGAACTGACATCAACAACTCTCTGCGGTAAGAAATTCCATAGGTTAACAATTCTCTGAGTGAAGAAGTTCCTCCTCATCTCAGTCCTAAATGGCTTACCCCTTATCCTTAAGACTGTGACCCCTGGTTCTGGACTTCACCAACATCGGGAACATTCTTCCTGCATCGAACCTGTCCAGTCCCGTCAGAATTTTATATGTTTCTATGAGATCCCCTCTCATTCTTCTAAACTCCAGTGAATACAGGCCCAGTCGATACAGTCTCTCCTCATGTGTCAGTCCTGCCATCCCAAGAATCAGTCTGGTGAACCTTCGCTGCACTCCCTCAATAGCAAGAATGTCCTTCCTCAGATTAGGAGACCAAAACTGAACACAATATTCCAGGTGGGGGCCTCACCAAGGACCTGTACAACTGCAGTAAGACTTCCCTGCTCCTATACTCAAATCCCCGAGCTCTGAAGGCCAACATACCATTTGCCTTCTTCACCACCTGCTGGACCTGCATGCCAACCTTCAATGACTGATGAATCATGACACCCAGGTCTCGCTGCACCTCCCCTTTTCCTAATCTTCCGCCATTCAGATAATATTCTGCCTTCGTGTTTTTACCCCCAAAGTGGATAACCTCACATTTATCCACATTATATTGCATCTGCCATGTATTTGCCCACTCGCCTAACCTGTCCAAATCACCCTGCAGCCTCTTAGCATCCTCTTCACAGCTCACACCGCCATCTGCAAACTTGGAGATATTACACTCAATTCCAGCATCCAAATCATTAATATATATTGTAAAGAGCTGGGGTCCCAGCACTGAGCCCTGCGGCACTCCATTAGTCACTGCCTGCCATTCTGAAAAGGACCCGTTAATCCTGACTCTCTGCTTCCTGTCTGCCAACCAGTTCTCTATCCACGTCAGTACATTATCCCCAATACCATGTGCTTTGATCTTTCGCACCAATCTCTTGTGTGGGACCTTGTCAAAAGCCTTTTGAAAGTCCAATTACACCACATCCACTGGTTCTCCCCTGTCCACTCTACTAGTTACATCCTCAAAAAATTCCAGAAGATTTGTCAAGCATGATTTCCCTTTCATAAATCCATGCTGACTTGGACCAATCCTATCACTGCTTTCCAAATGTGCTGCTATTTCATCCTTAATGATTGATTCCAACATTTTCCCCACTACTGATGTCAGGCTAACTGGTCTATAATTACCCGTTTTCTCTCTCCCTCCTTTTTTAAAAAGTAGTGTTACATTAGCAACCCTCCAGTCCATAGAAACTGATCCAGAGTCGATAGACTGCTGGAAAATGATCACAAATGCATCCACTATTTCTAGGGCCACTTCCTTAAATACTCTGGGATGCAGACTATCAGGCCCTGGCGATTTATCAGCCTTCAATCCCATCAATTTCCCGACCACAATTTCCCACCTAATAAGGATATCCTTCAGTTCCTCCTTCTCACCAGACCTTTGGACCCCTAGTACATCCGGAAGGTTATTTGTGTCTTCCTTTGTGAAGACAGAACCAAAGTTCTTGTTCAATTGGTCTGCCATTTCTTTGTTCCCCATTATAAATTCACTAGAATCTGACTGTGTTACTGCTGCTGCATGTGGGAGCTGGTTGACCCCATTGAGGTCCACGGCAACCACATCTGCAGTAAGTGTTGGCTGCTCGAGGAACTTCGGCTCCACATTGATGAGCTGGAGTCCCAGCTGCAGACACTGTAACACATCAGGGAGGGGGAGAGTTACCTGGACCCTGTGTTCCAGGAGGCAGTCACACCCCTTAGATTAATTCATTCAAATTTGGTCCGTGGTTAGGGACAGGAGGGTGTGACTACGAGCGAGGCAGCTGTGGGGACCCAGGAGGTAGTGATGGAGGAGCTTCAGCTCTTGCAATTGTCCAACAGGTACAAGTTTCTTGCTCCCTGTTTGGACGCGGGCAGGGACTGCAAGGAGGATGAACAAACTGACCACAGCACCGTGGCACAGGAGGCCATTCAAGTGGGGGGGGCGGGGGGGGAAGGGAGTAAAAAGAAATGTTGTAGTGGTAGGAAACAGTCTAGGTTCGGAGACAGATGTTGTTTTCTGCAGCCGAGAGCGTGAGTCCCAAAGGCTGTGATGCCTGCTAATTGCCAAGGTTCAGGACATCTCCTCTGGGCTGGAGAGGAACTTGGAGTGGGAGGGGGAAGATCCAGTTGTCGTGGGCCACGTAGGTACCAATGACATAGGTAGAACAAAGAAAGAGGTTCTGCTGAGGGAGTTTGAGTAGCTAGGGGCTAAATTAAAAAGAAGAACCACGAAGGCAATAATCTCTGGTTTACTACATGAGCCACGTGCAAATTTGCATAGGGTAAATAAGATCGGAAAGATGAACACGTGGCTCAAAGACTGGTGTAGGAGAAATGGGTTTCGATTCATGGGGCACTGGCACCAGTACCGGGGCAAGAGGGAGATGTTCCGTTGGGATGGGCTTCACTTTAACCAGGCTGGTGCTAATGTTCTTGCGAAGCGAATAACTAGCGCTGTAAAGAGGACTTTAAACTAAATAGGTCGGGGGGGGGGGGGTTCAGGTGAGAGGAAATTTAAAAAGTCAAAGAGCAAGGAGAAGGCAATAGAGCACGGTAGCACTGTGGGAAATGAGAATCAGACTGTGACAGGAAAAGACAGAATGTATAAAAATAAGAGTGTAACAGAAAGTAGGGCCAAAGCAGGGAAAAATGGTAAAAAGACAACATTAAAAGTTCTTCATCTGAATACACGCAGCATTCGTAACAAGATAGATGAGTTGATGGCACAAATTGATACAAATGGGTATGATCTGATAGCCATTACAGAGACGTGGTTGCAAGGTGACCAATGCTGGGAACTAAATATTCAGGGGTATTTAACAATTCAGAAGGATAGACAGAAAGGAAAAGGTGGGGTAGTTCTGTTAATAAACGATGAGATCAGTGCACTGGTGAGAAATGATATTGGCTCAGAAGATCAAGATGTAGAATCAGTTTGGGTGGAGATAAGAAATAATAAGGGGAAGAAGTCACTGGTGGGCGTAGTCTATAGGCCCCCTAACAGTAACTACACTGTTGGATGGAGTATAAATCAAGCAATAATGGAGGCTTGTAAGAAAGGTACGGCAATAATCATGGGCGATTTTAAGCTTCATATTGATTAGACAAATCAAATTGGCCACGGTAGACTTGAGGAAGAGTTTATAAGAGTGTATCTGGGATGGTCTCCTTGAACAGTACGTTGCAGAACCAACCAGGGAGCAGGCTATCTTAGATCTGGTATTGTGTAATGAGACAAGATTAATAAATGATCTCATAGGAAAAAGTGAACATAACATGGTTGAATTTCAAATTCAGTTGGAGAGTGAGAAAGTCAGATCCCAAACCAGTGTCCTGATTCTAAATAAAGGCGACTGCAAAGCTATGAAAACAGAACTAGGGATGTTCGCTGATGACTGCACAGTATTCAGTTCCATTCGCAACTCCTCAGGTAATGGAGCAGTCCATGCCCGCTTACAGCAAGACCTGGACAACATTCAGGCTGGGGCTGATAAGTGACACAGAAACATAGAAAACAGGTGCAGGAGTAGGCCATTCTGCCCTTCGAGCCTGCACCACCATTCAATAAGATCATGGCTGATCATTCCCTCAGTACCCCTTTCCTGCTTTCTCTCCATACCCCTTGATCCCTTTAGCCGTAAGGGCCATATCTAACTCCCTCTTGAACATATCCAATGAACTGGCATCAACAACTCTCTGCGGTAGGGAATTCCACAGGTTAACAACTCTCTGAGTGAAGAAGTTTCTCCTCATACCGGTCCTAAATGGCTTACCCCTTATCCTTAAGACTGTGACCCATGGTTCTGGACTTCCCCAACATCGGGAACATTCTTCCTGCATCTAACCTATCCAATCGTCAGAATTTTATTTGCCTCAATGAGATCCCCTCTCATTCTTCTAAATTCCAGTGAATATAAGACTAGTCGATCCAGTCTTTCTTCGTATGTCAGTCCTACCATTCCGGTAATCAGTCTGGTGAACCTTCGCTGCACTCCCTCAATAGCAAGTGTAAAAGAAGATAGCCATTCGTGGCTAACTAAAGAAATAAAGGACGGTATCCAACTAAAAACAAGGGCATACAAAGTGGCCAAAACTAGTGGGAGGACAGAAGACTGGGAAGCTTTTAAAAGTCAGCAAAGAACGACTAAAAAAATTATTAAGAAAGGGAAGATCGACTATGAAAGTAAACTAGCACAAACTATAAAAACAGTCTCTATTGGTATATAAAAAGGAAAAGAGTGGCTAAAGTAAATGTTGGTGCCTTAGAGGACGAGACCAGGGAATTAGTAATGGTGAACATGGAGATGGCAGAAACTCTGAACAGATATTTTCTATCAGTCTTTACGGTAGAGGACACTAACAATATTCCAACAGTGGAAAGTCATGGGGCTATAGGGTGGGGGGGGAGGAACTTAACACAATCACAGTCACTAAGAAGGTGGTACTCAGTAAGATAATGGGACCAAAGGCAGATAAATCCCCTGGACCTGAAGGCTAGCATCCGAGGATCTTAAGAGAAGTAGTGGTAGGGATTGTGGTTGCATTGATTGTAATTTGCCAAAATTCCCTGGATTCTGGGGAGGTCCCGGCAGATTGAAAAACTGCAAATGTAACACCCCTATTTGAAAAAAGGAGGCAGACAAAAAGCAGGAAACTATAGACCAGTGGTTGGGAAAATGTTGGAGTCCATTATTAAAGAAGCAGTAGCAGTTCATTTGGATGAGCAAAATTGGTCAGGCAGAATCAGCATGGATTTATGAAGGGGAAGTCATGTGTGACAAATTTGCTGGAGTTCTTTGAGGATGTAAGGAACAGGGTGGATAAAGGGGAACCAGTGGATGTGGTGTATTTGGACTTCCAGAAGGCATTTGACAAGGTGTCACATAAAAGGTTACTGCACAAGATAAAAGTTCACGGGGTGGGGGTAATATATTAGCATGGATAGAAGATTGGCTAACTAACAGAACAGAGAGTCAGGATAAATGGTTCATTAGGCAACCAGTAACTAGTGACCCCAACTATTTACAATCTATATTAACGACTTGGAGGAAGGGATCGAGTGTAACGTAGCCAAGTTTGCTGACGATACAAAGATGGGAGGAAAAGCAACATGTGAGAAGGACACAAAATATCTGAGAAGGATATAGACAGGCTAAGTGAGTGGGCAAAAATTTGGCAGATGGAGTATAATG
The DNA here is from genome assembly GCF_044704955.1 of Pristiophorus japonicus. NCBI lineage: Eukaryota > Metazoa > Chordata > Chondrichthyes > Pristiophoridae > Pristiophorus > Pristiophorus japonicus. Next base: position 201,225,289 of record NC_091985.1, on the reverse strand, counting down.
TTGGAAAGTGTGAGGTCATGCACTTTGACAGAAAAAAAACCAAAGAGCAAGTTATTATTTAAATGGAGAAAGATTGCTAAGTGCCGCAGTACAGCGGGACCTGGGGATACTTGTGCATTAAACACAAAAGGAAAGTATGCAGGTACAGCAAGTGATCAGGAAGGCCAATGGTATCTTGGCCTTTATTGCAAAGGGGATGGAGTATAAAAGCAGGTAAGTCTTGCTACAGCTATACAAGGTATTGGTGAGCCACACCTGGAATACTGTGTGCAGTTTTGGTTTCCATATTTACGAAAGGATATACTTGCTTTGGAGGCAGTTCAGAGAAGGTTCATTCGGTTGATTCCGGGGATGAGGGAGGGTTGACTTATGAGGAAAGGTTGAGTAGGTTGGGCCTCTACTCATTGGAGTTCAGAAGAATGAGAGGCGATCTTATCGAAACGTATAAGACTTTGAGGGGGCTCGACAAGGTGGATGCAGAGAGGATGTTTCCACTGATGGGGGAGACTAGAACTAGAGGTCATGATCTTAGAATAAGGGGCCGCCCATTTAAAAAGGAGATTAGGAAAAATTTGTTCTCTGAGGGTTGTAAATCTGTGGAATTCGCTGCCTCAGAGAGCTGTGGCAGCTAGGACATTGAATAAATTTAAGACAGAAATAGACAGTTTCTTAAACAATAAGGGGAGAAGGGATTATGGGGATAGGCGGGGAAGTGGAGCTGAGTCCATGATCAGATCAGCCATAATCTTATTGAATGGTGGAGCAGGCTCGAGGGGCCGTATGGTCGACTCTGTTCCTATTTCTTATGTACACTATCTAACGAAACGCTCCCAGGGCAGGTGCAGCACGGATTAGATACAGAGTAAACCTCCATCTACACTGCCCCATCAGAGACTCCCAGGGCAGGTACAGCACGGGTTAGATA